>NW_006408615.1:2286730-2295088 GCF_000296735.1 Chrysochloris asiatica | reverse complement strand
TTGATGTGCTTGACTGCTAACTAAAAGGTTGCTGATTCGGAGTCACCAGAGGACCCTAGGAAGAAAGACCTGATAATGCATTTCTGAAAAGCTCGCCATTGAGGGTCCTATAGATCATAATTCTACTCTGTGAAGTCTTCACGAGTCAGAGTCAACTGAGTGGAGTCTGTTTGGTTTTCTATTTTCTAAGCATTATCTTAAAAATCCACAAGGTGCTCCCTGCTACTTAAGTAATTCATCTAAGTTTAGTAAACGGCAGGGGAATCATAACTAATGGGGCAGTTGGCTCCAGAGCCTGAGGCTTTGACCCTACAATCCTGACTGATCGCAGACTAACTTTCTCTTCCCACCAGCTGTTTCCCCCTTGACACCTGATTCCTTCATCATTTCATCATGTTCCCAAGCAGCCCATTTTCAAACACCCACATCTGTGTTCTGCTCTTTAGAAAATCCCACACATCAAATTCATCACCAACACCCACACAGGTCCTCTGCTCCTACCTCTGGAACAGGGGTGGGGAACCTCTTTTGTGCCATGGGCCATTTGGATATTCATAACATCATTCACCATACAAAATTATCAATTTAAAGATTAGCCTGATACATTTGGTCAAATATTTAATTAGCTCACCTCTAATGTGATGGCTGGAAGTACAATTGCCTTGGCAGGGTCAGACCAAATGATTTTGCAGGCCTTATATAGCCCATGGCTTGGATGTTCCCCATTCCTGCTCTAGAACATCCCACACATCTAAATCATCAACAAATTCCCACACCTGTGCTCTGCTTCAATCTCTATAATATCCCACACATCATCTTCATCACGAAAATACACAACTTAACTGTCAGAAGGAGTTCTTTTTGCCACCATAGTCTGCTATGCTTTGAGATTCGATTTCTCTCACTTAGAGTCTAGATGATGTCTCTTAGACCAGAAGATCCCTTCTCCCAACCACTGCCCTCTTCTCCCTACTCTCACATTGCTGTTAAGGCATGTCTTCCCTTCAAAACCATCCATGAGATCAGCACCAGCCCCAGTGAATCTCTACAGTTTGGGGTTTGATCAGGTTGTCTGTTCAGCTCATCCCTCCTATATCCTCTGTCTTGAGTTCACAGAATATCCCTTGAAGTAATAACAGACTCTCATGTCCTGAGACCCCTGCTGATAGTGGACAATCCTCCCAAAGGGTTTCTCCTATGCTTTTCCACTTTCTGAAACATCAATCATGCTTAAGGCCAGACTCAAGTGCCAAATCTTCCACAAATGTGTTACATCCTCCACCAAGAATTAAATGCACCTTCATTTGTCTTCTACTGTTTATGTCTCCAACACCAGTCTGTCCGTTTGCACCTCTGTGATGGTCTGTATGTTGCTGTAATTCTGAAAGCTATCCCACTGGCATTTCAGATACTACAGGATCACCTATGGTGTGCCGTTTTCTGTTGAGCTTTCAGACTAAGACAGATTAGGAAGAAAGGTCAAGAGATTTACTTCTGAAAAGCAGCCAATAAAAGTCCTATAGGTCACAACAGAATGTTGTCCAATATAGTATTGTAAGAGGAGCCCCTATACAGGAAGACACTCAAAACATATGATGGTTACTGCCATAGACTGGAATAGACCAACCATGTGTAGGACCAGAAAACTTTCATTCTTTTGTGCATGGGGTCACTGTGAGTTGAAGCCAACTCAACAGCAGCAGACAATACCATCTACGTCCAGTGCAATGGTCCCTCCTTTTCTCTGTAGAAGTGGCTTCTGGGCTTGTGGTGCTAACCATCCTATCAGAGCATTGTCCCTTTCTATCCCTCATGCATCTATCCCAGGGTCTGGTGGAAGATGATCCAAGGCTACACAGTGTATGGTTTGCAGGTGTGTGGGTCAACTGCCCTGCACAATCCTCATTCCATACTTGCTGGTGGTGGTTTTAGATGCCACTGAGTCTGTGCTGACTCAGAGAACCCACACACAACACAACTAAACACTGCCTGGTCTGAACCATTCACTCAACCATTGTTACATTTGAGCCCATTGTTACAGCCCTTGTCAATCTATCTTGTTGACCGGCTTCCTCTTTTTTACAGACCCTCTACTTTACCAAGCACTATGGTAGCATTGGTAGCTTAGTTGTTACGAATCGTGCTGCAAATCACAAAGTCAGCAGTTCAAAACTACCAGCTGTTCCACGGGAGAAAGATGAGGTTTTCTACTCCCGTAAAGATTTATAGTGTCAGAAACCCTGTACAGGGTCTCTATGAGTTGGAACCAACTCCAAGACACATAACAACAACAACAACAACAACAACATGCCCTTCTCCAGGGACTGGTACCTCCTGATAACACATCCAAACTACATGAGGCAAAGCCTCATCATCCTCTCTTCTGTTGTGCATTCCGGGTCTAATTCTTCCAAAACCGATTTGTTCATTTTCCTGACTATCTGTGGTATATTCAATATTCATCACCAGCACCATAATCCAAAGGTATAAGTTCTTCTACAGTCTTCTGTATTCTTTGCATCCCTTACTTGCACTTATGGACAAAACTAGACAACTGTAACTTCTACAAATGCCACCACAGTCTGCCTTTTCAGAAGGCCTTTGAAGGTCCCTAACGACCTCCCTCTGAAACCCCGTGGCACTGCCTTCTACTTTGCATATGGGCACCTGTAACTTTTGCAGAGACTCCAACTCAACTCGATCCCTGTGATATCACTCTCAACACACTTCTGGGAACTACATAGGTGCTTCATAAATGGTATTGGATAAAAGGATTCTATAATTTATGACCAGAGATGGAGAATAATTGCCAATGAGAATTACAGACTAATAATGAAAATAGTTCTGAGTTCATGTTGAAGTTTCTCCCTTGACCTGATTCTCAACAAGGGGGACATAAAATCAAAGGTCGGCCTATTTAGCACAATGGTGGTCAACCATGAAACTTCAATTGGCAGCCAGGGAAGGCTGATTATATGGATTAGAAATGCATTTTTACTAGGTTCTTTCATTTCCCTAGAAGCACTAGGAACCTGTGCATACAGTCCATGGATCATTTGACATTGATGCCTCTTTTCTTTGATCTCTCCCAGGTGTTCATGGGTCCACAAGGTGCAGCTGTAAGTCCTTCCTCTTCACAGACATCTCATTTTAATATGTGATTGTGGCTTCTCCCTTATTGGGTTGAGAAGCCTGACTCCACTTTTGACGGTGGTACCCACAACCCGTCCAATGAGCTTCTAATGGCTGTTGTCATTTTCTGTGTGGTTACAAATACATGTTTTATAACATAAGTGTTTTCAGGAAGCTTCTCAAGGGGTGGTCAAGTGTACGACTCAACTTCTGTTTCTAAACATGACAAAAAATTGGTGGAAATACAGGTGAACTGTTTTTCTTTAAGTAGTAACTGTCTTTCGTATTCATTATATAAAAGTCTTTGTTGCCCAAGCATCTATTTCCCTTCCCTTCAAGGGATGTCTTCCTACCTGCTTAATGTCTTCTAGGCCTGGCCTGTATCCCACCATCTGTAACTTATACCCATGCCTTTTGGCTTTGTTGGATAATTCATGACACTTCAATTCAGTGTTAGTATAATTCTCAGGTTCACAAATCAACAGCAATATACTGACACTCCCCCACTGGTTAGACTAGGATCCCCTTGAAAGCAAGGTCTCTGAGATACATTCCAGCATCTTCAGGATTTTGGACAGTGACAGGCATGCTCCATCACTTGAAGAAGAGGTAAAGGAGAAGGAAAGGAGAGGTGAGAGGAAGAAAGGAAAGAAATCAGGAAGGAAAGAAGAGAAAAGGAGGGGAATAAGGGAGAAAGGAGCCTTCTAAGGAGTCTTTCCAGTTACTGAAAGCTAGATAGTATTTGAGGGTTCCACAGAAGATGTGAACTTCAACATGTTAAGATGCACAGTGACGACCAAGAGTCATGGTCCAATGGTATCGGTTGTATAAGCATAGCTGAAAACAATTACTAATTTTTCTCAATAATATTCACTAGCAATGTTGCAAGGAGCTCTGATAGCATAGTAGTTACAAGTCGGGCTGCTAATCTCAAGGTCAGAAGTTCAAAACTACCAGTGGTTCTGCAGGAGAGAGATGAGGCTTTCTGCTCCCATGAAGATTTGCAGACTTGGAACTATACAGGTTCTTATGAGTCGAAACCAACTCCACGGTACATAACCACCACCACCAACAGTGTTGTGGTGTTATAGGATTGCTAACCCCAAGATTGGTGGTTCAAACCCACCAACAGCTACTTAGAACCGGTTACAGGATGGCTTTGAGTTGGAATTGATTTGATGGATACTTACCAAAAGCAATAGTTTATTGTTAGCTGTTTTGACAAAGCCCCAGCTCATGGCAGTGTAGTGGTTACGAATCAGCCTGCTAACCTCAAGGTCAGCAGTTCAAAACTACCAGCCGTTCCACAGGAGAAAGAGGAGGCTTTCTGCTCCCATAAAGATTTACAGCCTTGAAAACCCTGCACAGGGTCACTATGAGTCAGAACCGACTCCACAGCACTTAACAACAACAACAACAACAGCTCATGGCACCCCTGTGTACAATGGGTTCAGACTGTTTTGAACTATAGAATTTTCACAGGCTGATTTTCAGAAGTAGATTACCAGGCCTTTCTTCTTAGTCTGTCAAACTCTGAAAGCTCCACTGAAATCAGCCTACCATGGGTGATCCTACTGGTAATTGAAATACTAGCTGCATAGGTTCCAGCAGCATCTCAGCCCCAAACAAATCTCCACAGTACAACACACTGACAGACAAGTGGTTGATATGCAATGTATGATGAGGTCTTCCAAAAATTCATGGAAAATTTCATTATCTTTTCATTCCATCTTTCTACACATCTTTCATAGCCCCTTCAGATTAATTTATGGAATGCAAAATACATTCATTGTTTCTAGAAATACGTTAGAGAGTGCAGTGCCTCTGTATGATAGCAATGGATGGAAAACCACAAAGGTCCATAATTTGAGCCCAGCACAGGCTCCTTGGGAGAATGATGAGGCTTTCTACTCCCACAAATATTTAAAGCCTCAGAAACCCTATATATAGGGTCACTATGAGTTGGAACAAACTCGACGGCACCTAACAACAACATGTCATTTATTTGTATTATATATAATCCATTCATATATACTGATGAATCTTATCTCTGTTTTGCTGTTTATCTGTTAATTAAGGCCATGTACGCTAGATATTTCTGGGCTTTTATAGCTACCAAAAATATTGCTTTACTATCTTAAGCTAGCTATTCTCTGACTTGAAAAATTTGCCAATGCAGACCTCCTCCATGATGGACCTCAGGCCACTGCCCCCAAGATAGGCTGGTCATCTATTTATAGCAGAACAGACCCTCTAGGAAGTGTCTCCGCTGCTAGCAGGGGACCAAGGTGGGCCTGAGTGACACCCTTATTTACTTGCCATGCGGGAAGACCTGACCCTTTATTACAGAGAATCAATATTTTTACAGTTGGTACATTGTAAACTTTTATAGTTGTGAAATGACACGTTTTCTTAACTGGCCCCCAAAGGGACATAAAACCCAATAATAAGAGTTACATGGCGATTCAAGGCAATAGGTGAGCATTATAGAGTGCTCAGGACACGGCAGCAGAGAGATGCATCATCTCTGTTAATCCCAGGCAGTCTCAGAGAGCGGATGCTCCCTGCTCTCACTGTATTGGTATTTGCTGCCATTGAGTCAGTTCTGCACAATGCAGCTAAGTCATAGGGTTCCAAAGGCTGTGAGCTTTGAGAAGCAGACCATCAGGCCTTTCTTCTGATGTTATCTGGATGAGTTTGAACTGCAAACTTCTTTGGCTAGAAATTGAATGTTTCATGAGTTGTACAACCTATTAAGCCACACTTCTACTTTGCAGAAAGAGATTTAGAAATTGTGTCACAGGCCCACTGTGATGACATGGAAGCACAGAGATTCTGTCAAGAGAAGTCTGACCTTGGGCTTAGCACTATACACTCCAGAACCTTCCACATGCCTACTTCTATTGGGGCTGTTGGTGTCTAAGATACCCCAGAAATATATGCTCTGAAAACCGGCCTGCTTCCCACCACACCTATGTGCATATGTGTATGGTGGACATTCATATGAATTAATAGCATAAAACATGACTTTTTAATCTTTCCATCCCCAGTGTTCACTTACCTATAAATGAATGCATGTTCGGACACACTAAGAACTTACCCACCATCAGAGCTGCTCAGTATAACAGATACCCACTATTTGGCTTTCTCCGAAGGTTCCAGTGTGTCCAGGCTCTGAATCATGCACACCTTTGAACTCTCCAAGATGACCCCTCTTTTTTCTGATTAGTCCAGTCCCAAGAGTCCACTTCTCAATTCACAATTTATTTTCTATTCCTGGTTTTAGAAGAGCTGATTTCATATTTTTTTTAGAGTGACCTCTCTCCAAATTAATAAGGATAATGAGACCAGTGTTGCCAGAATAAAAAGGGGACAAGTGGTAAGCACCAGAATGCTAAACACAAGGTCAATGGCTCAAACCCACCAATTACTCTTCAGAAACCCTATGTTGTTGTTGTTAAGTTCCATTGATTCAGTTCAGAATCCTAGCGACCGTATATAGGGTTTCTGAGGACAGGCTGGTGAGCATGAACTGCTGATCTTGTGGATCAAACTGACCCTGACGTACAATACATTAACCCACAATGCCACACCAGCACTCCAGAAACCCTGTACAAGGTCACAATAAGTCAGAACCATGTCAATGGTATTTAACAACAACAGTAGTAAGAAGGGGGTACCATAACTCTAGATTAAGCATTGGACTGAGAGTTACAAGGTTGACAATTTGAACCCAACAGTCAGTCTTCAGGAAAGAAATGAGATTTTCTGTTTATGTAAGATTTATAGCCTCAGAAACACTGTACAGGATTTCTATGGGTTGGAATCAACTCGATAGCACTTAACAACAATGACAGATAGAAAAAAGAACAAGCAAATAAATAAATTAATAAAAAAAAACAACAACAAGAAAATATATAATTACAAATCAAGATATAAGGCCAAATGGCCAGGAGTAGTGAAGGTTAAGGAAGGAAGGCATCCAAGAGTGACTATTTAGGTGATGGCCGCAGAGCATGCTGTTACTAAGTGGAGGTAGGTGGTGAAAGGGATCATGTCAGGACCAGGTCTACAGCAGGAAGCAGAACCAGCCCTGCTGCTGACTTCCTCTCTCCGATTCACCCATAGAGGAATGATGAAGGTGAACACCAAGGAATGGAGAAGGCAAGAAATCGTGTGGTCATGAGTGAGCTGCTGGCTGGGCCAATCAGCTCAGAAGGACCCCGTGGAGCCTTATGCTGTTCCCCACATTGACTTGGGACACCTGGTGATGGCCCAATACTTGCCAAGGATTCATGGAGATTGGTTCCTGTGAGAAGCTAGGAGAGGTAAGTATAGATGAGTTAAAGTCTGGTGGGGCTAGAGAATGATCATCTAAAATGTGTTACTTAACAGTCATGAGGAGCAACTATCACAAGTCATCACCCTGGGTAGGGTTCACTCACATGATGCTTTATTCTGTGTCAAAGCAGTTGGACCATGGTGACCAGGAATTGGATAAAACACTTGCCAAGATATAGCCATGAATGCATTCTGTAGATGTGGTGGACAGTAAATAAATTTGGCCTCATTCAATCAGTTGAAGAACTTAGAGTAGAAAAGGAGTTTCTCTAGGTTGTGTGCTGCCTCCATATAGAAGTAGATGTTTGAGAAGAACCCTCACTTCTTGCGTTCCATCATCTGGTCTAAAGAGCTTGGGAGCCAATCTGCAGGTGTCTCCAGCTTAATACCTGGCCACCAGATATGAAGCTGTCAGTTCCTACAGTCATGTGAGCCAGCTCTTTAAAATCTCTTTCTCTTTGTGTATAGTAAGACAGATACATGTGTATGTGTTTGTACACACACATGTTATTTAATGGTGCCATCGAGTCATTTTTGATTCATAACTACAGAATGAAATCCTGCTTGGCTCTGAGCCATCCTCTCAATCATTGCTGTGTTTAAGCCCATAATTACAGCCACTCTGTCAATCCATCTTATTGAGGGTCTTCTGCTTTCTTGGTGACCCTTTACTTTATGTGTATATACATATTATTGGTTCTATTTCTCTGGAAAACCCTAGGTAACCCATCATTTCCATCCTCTGAACTCTTTGAACTGAAAAGGGGTAAGGTCTGGCCTTTCACTCAGAAGAAAATGAGCTAAAATGACAAGGCATTTGAGAAGTGCAACTATTTTAGATGAAAGACAAGAAAAGAAAAAAAAGAGATAACATTTGATTGCATG
>NW_006408615.1:2276320-2278093 GCF_000296735.1 Chrysochloris asiatica | reverse complement strand
AAAATATAATTAAATAAAATATATTGCTTACAATAATTTCAAAATAAGTCAAACATACTGGAATCAAGATAATAAAATGTACAAAATATTTATAGTGACAATTAGGTAACTTCGTTAAGAAATGTTAAAGAAAATGCTTTTTTAAAAATATACCAAGTACAAGTACTGACTTCTTTATGCAGTATCGAAATGGGAGTAAAATGGGTCACTGTGCAGAGGAGACACTAACAGACTCTGTTAGCCACAGGGTCAGTTCAGTATTAACATTGAAGTGCAATAGTGGCATTATGCACCCTTGACATGATATAATAGATGGGCATCTATCTTATCTCTGTGGTCTTCCTCCAAAACACTGGGAGTACAGGGGAAATCCTCATGAGAAGATCAGACAAATTCCAATTGAAGAAAGTACTCTAGAGAAATGACAGTGGGAGGGAAGAAAAAAAGGGGCTAAGAATCAACCAACTCCTCCTCATACACTAAATCCTTTCTCCTTGTCACTATAACCATGAAGACTTCATGCTACGTCGTAGCACATGGTTGTGACCCCTCCCCGAGTCTTCCAAGAACTCATCTCATAAAAAATGAGAAATAATGAAAACAGAACACATCAGATCTATACAACGATTTAAAAAAATTAAAAGGAGCAAAATGACTGGGTAAAAGATATGGCAATCTAAAATTCTTCACTTGACAAAATTTCCATAAGGCAGATAAAAATGTTACCAACTGCACAACCACAAATAAAAAACAACACGACAACTAATTGAAATGATTTCTCTTCAAAACTAGAACTCATTGAAGAGCTGTTATACCAAGAGAAGATCTGACAAGAGACAGATGAACTATGGGCTGGCAGCATTCGGAATAGAAGTTGAAGTGGAAAGAAAAGTATGGCAAAAATGGACATTACATTGGAAGCTGCTTGCAGGAGAACGGGTGTTAATACAGTTTTTTTTGTTTTTTGTTTTTTGTTTTTTTTTTCTGTTTTTCTTCTTTTTAAAAAAAGTTGTTGAAAATATAAATAGCAGAATATAACCCAATTTAATAATTTTGACATTGACATTTCTGTGACAGTGATGACAATCTTCCATTTGTGCAACCATCTTCACCCTCCTTTTCAGAGTTGCTCCTCCCCATCAACGTAAGCTCATTGCCCCCAGATTTTCCTATAGTCCTTTTTCAGCTTTCAGGTCTGGAACTGAACTCAGTCTTGTGGCTCAATTTTCAGATAAGCAGTAGATAGGTATCTAGGGAGGACAACATCATTAGTGAGGCATGCACACCACAGACACGTCAACCATTCAAGATCAAAGGGGCAGCATTTCCCTAAGGACAAAATTCAGATGTGTGGGTGTGCTGTAGTGAAGTATTTAATGTTTCTTCTAGCCATAGTCTTTGTAAACTGCCAACAAAAAATTGTTTCCTGATGGGTCTGGGTGAGAGAAGGTGGGGGAGACACTGGTGGATGATAGGATTCAATTGTGAGTAACTGTTAACAGGGTTAGCTGTGAACATTTGAAGGCCAAACATGGATATAAAATGAGTCATCTCAGACGCAATAAGAGGGCCCTTACCATCAAAGAAGAAGACTATGGAGTGGAAGGCATCATTTGAACCCTGTACATTGAACCTCCTTGACCTAGCAACAGAAAGTTGTGATACCAGAGAAGTGGCAGAGAAATACGAGCCAATGCAGAGGACTTCCCAGAGCATAGAGCAGGTCAAGTTGAGTGACTTTGTCCAGGAGACTTGTCTGCATAGTGAGGTGCC
>NW_006408615.1:2272573-2275276 GCF_000296735.1 Chrysochloris asiatica | reverse complement strand
AGTTTGAACCATAAAATTTGAGGTTCAAAATGACCTTGTGGTTCAGTGCTTTATACCATAGTGCCACACCAGGACTCCATAAAGTTGGTGTAGCACCATCCATAACATTAACAGCAAGTTAAACTTTCATTAAAATATAAGTAAACAAAATGTGCTTTTAATAATTGGAAAATTTAATATTTTAAGGATGACTATTCTTCTTAAGTCAATGAATAAATTTAATGTCACTCCAATGAAACTCCCAGGAGGCTTTTGTATGTGTATACATCGGTATTTTGAACCTAAGATTTTTATGGGAAATACATGAGGTCAAGAACCGTGGTGGCAATTGGAAGTAGAGGAACAAAGTTGTACCCCTTGAAATACTACAGATGAAGTCCCCTTATACATCTCTAGTGATTGAGACAGTGTGGCATTGGTATGCATGTAGACAAATAAAACAATGCACCCAAGAGACTCTAGGAACAGATCCACATAGTTATAATCACCTGACTTATGACAAAATGAATTATGTAATATATAGAAATGGATCTGTGTCAATTGGGTATCTATAAGGAGGAGAGAGTCGTGGCTTTACCTCACACCATGTATAAATATAAAATTGATATGGATCTTAGTTCTGGATATAAAAGGGGAAGCAAAACTATTTTAAGAAAAATGTAAAGATTATCATCATGGTTGTGAACTTTGTAAAGATCTTGAATTTGACATCAAAGTTGCCAAGTATAAATGAAAATGGATGGATAAAGTGAGCTATGTTAAAATTAGCAGCATCTGTTCATTAGAAGAAGTAGCCCAGGTGACATAGTGGGTCAAGAGATGGGCTTAGAAGTGAAAGATCAGTGATTTGAACCCATCAACAACTATGTGGGGGAAGATGAGGCACACTGCATCCACACTGATATATAGTCTCAGAAACTGCATGGAGCTCTTCTGCTCTGTCCTATAAGGTCATTGTGGGTTGGGATTGACTTGATGGCTAAGGTGGTGGTGGCGGTTTGTCCCCATTAATAAAGACAAAAGTCAAGAAAACAGAGTGGGAGAACATCTTCTAATGCATATAGTACATGATCACAGAAAGGATCTGTGTCTAGAACTTAAAAAAAAAAAACTACTCATAAATCATTCATCAAAAAACAGACAAAAAAATAGCAACCTAAGCCCAGGACTTGAAGAAGCTCTCTTCACAGAAACATTCAGTTGAAAAGGCAGATGCCAATCTTCTGTCTTTTAGTTGTCAGGGAAATGTACATTAAGCCTGTAATTGAATACTCATGAATGCCAACCAGAATGCTCTAAATACAGAAGACTGACAATACAAGTCTTGGAAAATATGTAAAGTCAACGCAATACTTATGCATTGTTGGTGCAAGTATAGTTGGTACAACTACATTGGGAAACCATTTATTCGATTTGTCTACAGTCCAAGAAATTAATATTTTATGAATTCCTAGTAAGGCCAGTAAATTCTTATTTTGTGAATTATAGGAGATCAGCCAGAATGTTCCTTAGAAGCAAAGATGGTAAGACTTCCTCTCAAATACTTTGAACATGTTATCAGGTGGACCTAATCCCTGGAGAAGGACATTGTATTTGTAAAGATAAGGTGAGCAAAAAGGAAGAATAACAGTAAAAAAGATGGATTCACCCAGTGGCTGCAACAATGACAATGACTGTGAGGAAGGAACAGGACTGGATAGTGTTTCATTCTGCTGTGTATGGGGCCACTGTGCATGGGAACTGACTTGATGGCCCCTCACAATAACCAACAACAGGTTCATACTTTGTGAGCAAGAGCACAATTAAGAGCTCTGGCTTTCCCTTTCTTAATGTTAACCACAATTTGATAGGATCCATGTATCTAATGACATGGCAAACCCAATAAAACACAGGTAAACATTGCTCTGGTATTCTGTTTTCAGCCAAGATCCAGCTGATATCAACAATGATATCCCTCATTCCACATACTCTTATTAATTGAGTTCTAGCACTTAACTGTGCCCAACCACTAAAGCCAGAGATCATGAATTGAATAATTCTACCAATGTCCTCAGTCTGAAATTGATCAATCATGTAATCAAGGTGTATTGATAATTACTTGTGATTAGAATGTAAAGATTGCAAAGAAAGAGGAAGGATCAGTAGTTGGAAAATTATGGCTTTGGTAATGGAAAGAAACCATGCTGGAAATTGCACATAGAATTTTTTAAGACAAACACTGTCTTCAGTGCAAATACCTTTTTAAACAAAATAAAAGACTACTATCCACATGGACCTCACCAGATTGAAGAAATAGAAATCAAATTGACTACATCTGTGGAAAGAAATGGTGGAAAATCTCCATGTCATCAACCAAAACAAGGTCAGAGGCGATCATCAATTGCTCATAATCAAGTTCAGGCTGAAGCTGAATAAATTGAAAATAAGTCCCTGAGCGTCAACATATGACCATTAACATATCATACCTGAATTTACAGATCATCTCAAGAACAGATTTGATTCATTAGACAGTAAAACTGAAGGCCAGAAGAGTTGTGGGATGATATCAAGAACATAAATGAGGAAGAAAGCAAAAGTTCATTAAGAAGATAATAAAGAAGGAAAAGACCAAAATGGAAGTCAGAAAAGATTCTGAAACTTGCTTTCCAGGATAAAGATAAAGGAGTGGAATAGAAAATTTCAAAGGGAAACTGAAGAAGACAA
>NW_006408615.1:2259492-2266053 GCF_000296735.1 Chrysochloris asiatica | reverse complement strand
GGAACAATTGTGCCCTGAATATTTCTGGCCAGGAATTGCAATATGTTAACTTCCTTAATAAACCCCATAACTATAAATATGGTGTCTGAGTCCTGTTTAGCCACTTCAATGAATTGTCAAACCCAGCAGTGACAGTAATGAGGGAGGGTATTTGTCATTATTTTTTTGTAGCTGGGAAAGAAGGAAGGGAAACGAGAAACTCATGAAATAAGTTGGAAACGTGATGTTACAATGAGGGTATTGCAATCATTGAAATAAAATGGAGTCTATGATTTGTTGAATGTAAAATTGTTCAGTGGCCCTTCCTTCCTTCAGACTTTCTCCAAAGTGGAAACCTCTTGGACTTGAGACTCAGCTCCACCACACTGTTAATCATATTTCCAAGTCATTGATTCTCTTGGACAGAGACTTCCACATCTTCTTTTTCCTTAAACCTCCAATATCACCCAAACACCCTACGTCGTTTGTTTTTTTTAATGAAGAAATTTAAAGAGAAATTCTACCCACCACTTTGAAGTCAAGTATATTGTCTTCCTTGGTCAAATGCCTTGCTTTCCCTTATTTTACTTTATGCAAACCTTGACATTCCCATACATGGCCAATTCCTCCCTCCATCTGTGCATCAGATGTTTGACCTAATCACCCTCCAAGGACTTTTCTCTTCAGCATCACTTGCTTTCTCTTCTCTTTGGATCATTCCCATAACCACCAAGTGTTTTCTCAAATTGCACATCTAAAAACTAATTGTTTATATCACATCCTCCCATGTGATAGACCCAATTCTCTGCTTCCCTGTAATATAAAATTATATAAAACAGTTGTCACTCTTTGTTTCATACAGTTTTGTTGGAACACACTACATTTAATTAGACTTTTTTTTTTTTTTTTAAGGCAGTGGAATCTGTGTTGTCAGTTTTGGGGGTCCACGGTGGCACCTGATCCATGACAGGTTGAGTAAGCCCTCTCTAAGACATTTCTTGCTCTTGGCTTTCAGGTACTTGTTGTCTGACTACCCTGCTTCCTGACTGACCACTCCTCTCAGTCTCCTAAATGGAGCTCTTCCTCATCACAATCACTGAACTTTGGATTTTCTAGGACTGCATCACTGTACTCTTGGATTTTCTGTCTATAGTGTCTTCCCAGGCGATCATACCCAGCCTGTGATGACATAGTTTAGATCTCTATTTCTTATTGCTGTTTTAAGATCAGAAGTGTGCTTACACATGCCCACTCAACATTTACACCTATTTGTCTAATGCTGTTAATTGCCATTGTGTTGCCTCAGCATCCTAGAGACCGTATATATAAAGGAACAAAACGTTGCCTAGCTTCACAGCATTCTCAGGATCATTAATATGTTTGAGTTCGCTATTGGGGCCATTGTGTCAATGCATCTCACTGAGGGTTTCCTCTCATTTTTGCTGACCCTCTACTTTACCAAACACAATGTTCTTTTCTAGCAATTGGTGTTTATGATGACATTTCCAAAACATGAAAAACAGTCTTACCATAGTATCTCCTAAGGACACTTTTGGTTTTATTTCTTCTAAGACATATGTTCATTCTCTGGCTGTCCACTGTTTAGTTAATAGACTTCACCTATACCACAATCTGAATGCAACATTTTTTCTTTACTCTTCCTTTTCCACTGTCTGACTTTTGCAGGCATATGAAGGGATTGAAAAGACCATCGTTTGGGTAAGGTTCACCTGAATTATCAAGGTGAAATCTTTGCATCACAGTTTGTCTAATAACTTCCTGAAAATCAGTACTTTTGAGCAAAAACTCTTGTATCTGCAATATTTCAAACCACTCTTCTCCCAGTCTTTCTTACTTGAACAAGTTTCCATCAAAATCCACCCAAATGCTAAGAAAAACATGTTACATCACCAGTAGCCCCCCTTGCACTCTCAGTTAGTTGTCAATCTGTTACCTAGTCTTGCCAGTTTTACTCTCAAAATGTATCTTGAATCTTAACACGTAGTATCATTTTTTTACTGCAATAGTTCCCTGTTTCCATTTTTTCTACTGCCCTTGGTCTATTGTCTATACAGCACACAGAATGAATATTGTAAAGTATAAACATACCATATTGTTCCCCTACGTACACTTACCAAGGGTTTTCCCATATCTGAACACAAGTTTCACGTCCTGTCTTGACCCATGGTCCTATATGCTCTCAACTTGAGCAATCTCTATAAGAATTCAGTATTCCAGTGGATAATTACCAAGACACTGTTTGGAGGGGAGGGCATTGATGAGTTTGAATACCATTTTTTCAATCTAAAATAGAAAAATATAAAATATCATAAAAGTTGAACAATGTATATCTTGATATCAATATCAATGATTTAATTATATGAAAAGGTCAAGCAAATGCACAATCTACAATCTAAGCACCCATGTCTATGCACTTCCCTAGTGGCACTGAAAAACTCCTATTTGAATAAAGCTTCTTACCATAGTTCAATGGCTTTCCAGAGAAATGGGATATAAACATGACAGAACTGAAATGGATATGGGTAATTCTGCACAGAATCACCATCTATACATGACAGAAACAAAGACGAGAAAGACAAACTGGAAATATCATGCCATCAATAAAAAGATATCAGTTCCTGGGGGAAAAAATCAATCACTCCTCAAAATAATCTCAAAATTATTGATGAGGTATGGATTTATACAAAGATGAAGGTGTTCAAAAGAAAAACAAATAAATGAGTTAGCTTAATATTAGCTAAAATGTTTTCAACAGATGGAGCTATTTGCACAAACACACACTAACACAAGGAGCTCAAGATTTAACCGGGATACTGATGAAAATTTTTAATTATTTTTATGATTACATTTTAAAGAAAATCAAATAGATGCTTTTATTCTGGTGATCAATTAAATCATAAGCAGCATTGATTTGATTATTTTAAGTTATGTTAATCCTACTTATTTTTCTCCTAGTCGTTTATAGAACACTTATTAAAAAACAAAAACAAAAACAAAAAAACCTGTTAATTTTAAACAAGTTTCAATTGATGTTTTTAGTCAGTTTAACTTTTTGACAGCTTCCTGTTTTCCTAGATTCATACTTCTTACATTTAGTGTACGATAATTATCGATGCTTGCAGCTGTTTCTCTTCATTTTAAGTTATGTCCCATCAGCAGATGTAGGCCCTGAAAGTTTTGCTCCATTCACATCGTTATGGTCAAATCTATGAGGTGTGTAAATTTGAATAATAGTGGTATTAACTGGTCTTCCTTGTAGATATATGGATATTATCCTATCACAGACCATGCTGTATTTCAAGCTAGGTCTTGAAATGTTCTTTTTGATGATGAATGCATCTTCAATTTGTAATTCCAGGCATAGTAAACCGTCTGATTCAAAACAGTCAATACCAGTGCATTTCAGCTCACTAGCGCCTAGGATATTAATGTTTATGTGTTACATTTCATTGTTGACAATTTCCAATTTTCCTAGATTCATAGGGCATAATGCTGAAGGCAGACATTTTTACTAATTAAGCTAAACCATTTAGTTTTTAAAACAAATACTTCAGGAAATTTTTGGTCTAAGGTTTATCTTAGGGAAATAGTTTCAGGAATTCAACATCTTCCATGGCTCCCGGAAATTTCTATTCTATGAAAATCTGAAACGCTGTTTATCCCCTTTTGATGAAAGTTCTTCTACAGCATCTTTGCTCAAAATGTTCAGCGGTGATACCCAGGCACCATCCACTTCTTCTGGTCTCATGGCAAAGGAGGCAATTTAGCTACACACTCCATTTCTTCCTTCTGTCTCTGAATCTCCTTCTGTTGCCGTATTTGAATATTGTAGATTTTTTGTGCCTTGGATGACCACTTGCAAGCTTTTATGACTCCAGGTGCTACTTGAGAAACTAGGAGGTCAGGGACAGAGGACCCTAGGACCATCAAGGGAGAAGAGCATGAGAGGAATATGGTATCCTAACCAGAGAGGCAGTGACACCAGAAATGGAGGCAGAGATGGTGACATTAAGAGATAGAACAGCTGAGGACTCTAGACTCATGGAAAGTGAAAGTCAGTGTGCTGGTGGCCAGGATGCAGGTTTGCAGAATGGGACCGTTAGTTGTTTAAATGATTGCATATTTCCTGAGTGTTTTTGTGTACATAAAAACAACAACAACAACAAATTGAAAAAAAGCAAAAAAACAGAGGAAATAGAAGTAAATACTGTTGAGTGATGATGCATTGATGGTATTGTAATGATTGCAATGATATGAAATGATAGGATGAGTGAAAAATCGATATTCTCCCATGTAAACTATCACTCAACTCACAATAAAAGCTTAAAAAAATAAAAGAAACTAGAAGGTAGAACAGAAGAACCGAACACATTATTAGCCCAATTAACTGGGATGTCCCATAAAATCATGACCTTTTGGTTTCTCCAAACCAAGAAACCACATTCCATGAGGTTCTAGAGCTACTGTTTTTTTGGTCATTGTTGTAAATATATCTATAACAGAACTTATGAAAATTCAACTTTTTACAGCTGTGCAACTTAAAGATAGTGATTGTAGTCATTGGATGTGCAACCTATCCTTCCTTAATCAATAGTATTTTTCCACCATTGTAAACCAAAACTTATTTTTATTAAGTTTCAGTTTATGGTGGTAGAAAGTGTTAAACAGTAAAGATGGCAGATTGAGGACTACAGTGCTGTTGGCCCAAGCCATGGTATTTTCAATAGGCTCATGTACATGTGAAAGTTGGACGATGAGTAAAGAAGACCATACAGGAATTGATGCATTTGGCTTTGGTGTTGGAGGAGAATATTAAAGATACCATGGACTGTCAGAAGAGCAAGCAAATCTATATTGGAAGAAGTACAACCAGACTGTTCCTTAGAAGCCAGGATGAGCAGGCTTTTTCTTTTCTATTTCAGACATATTATCAGAAAGGACCAATTCCTGGAGAATGGTATCGTACTTGGTAAAGTGGAGGGTCAACAAAAAAGAGGGAGATCCTCAATGAGATAGATTAGCACAGTGGCAGCAGGAACAAGCTTCAACAAAGTAGCAATTGTGAGGACAGTGCAAAACCACACAATGCTTGGTTGTGTTGTACATAAGATCGCTGTGGATCTAAACTGACTCCATGACTCCTCAGAGCCTGAAGACCTGGTTGAGGGGCTTTCTGCAATGCTATGGACACCTGGACTCTGGGCAGTCAGATCCTAAGGGACTGGTGGCGGTCAGGAAGTTTAGTGTCCTGGTGGACTAGGGCCATTGCCCTCGTGTCACCTGTAAGTAACCTCAGAGTAGACAGACTGGTTCATTCCTCCACCCTGGGCCATCTCAGTGGACCAGGGGAAAGGATCCTAGTGTGGCCCCTTTAGAGCCCTCATAAGCTGCATCTCTATTCCCTCTAGTTATATTTTCAGTGTGTTTCTACCTGAGTGACTTATCTTGCAGTACTGTATCTAACAATATTCTGCTGTTACTTATGGTTTCTTCTTCTGGTACTCTGGCTAACAATATCCCACTGTTACTCAGAAGGATTTCAGTGACTAAATATTCAGAAGCAGTCTGCCTCTCCTTCCTAGTCTCTCTTCGTCCGGCTGCTCCACTTACTTGTCAACCATGAGTGAGCCTGCTGATATTTAAAATACTGGAGGCATAGCTTCTGACATCACAACAACACACATGTCATCATAGATGAGTGGTGGATGACAGATACAGATATAGACATAATTATATGTACAGTTGAGTCAGTTCCTAAGCAGGTCTCAGATAAAGGACTAGAGCTCCACACATCCTTTCTTTGTGCTGTTGTTAAATGCCTTCAAGTTGATTCCAACCCATAGTGGCCCAATATACAACAGAACGAAACATTGAGCAGTCCTGTGCCATCCTCCCAATTGCAAATATGCTTGAGCCACTGTATCAGTCCATCTCATTGGGGGTCCCCATGTTTTTTGGTGACCCTCCATTTTATCAAATATGATGTGTTTATCCAGCGACTGGCCAAGCTGATAATATGTCCAAAGTATAAGAGGGGACATCTATTCATCATTGTTTCTAAGGAGAGTTCAAGTTGTACTTCTTCCAACACAGATTTGTTTGTTCTTTTGGCAGTCTATGGTACTTTAATATTCTTCTCAAACATCCTAACTCAAATGTATCATTTCTTCTACAGTCATTCTTATTTATTGTCCAAATTTCAAATGCATATGAGACTATTGAAAATACCATGGCTTGAGTCAGGCACACTTAATTCATCAAACAGGCATCTTTGCTCTTGAGCACTTTGTTATTGTTGTTAGGTGTCATCGAGTTGGTATCGACTCATAGTGACCTTATGCATAGCAGAACGAAACACTGACCAATCCTGGGCCACCCTCACTACTGTTGCCAAGCTTGAATCCATTGATGCTGCCACTTGGCCAATCCATCTCGTTGGGGGTCTTCCTCTTTTTCTCTGATCCTCCACCTTACCAAACATGATATCCTTCTCCAGTGACTGTTCCCTCCTGACAATATGTCTGAAGTAGGAGAGACGAAGCTTGGCCATCTTGGCCTCCA
>NW_006408615.1:2256214-2258507 GCF_000296735.1 Chrysochloris asiatica | reverse complement strand
GAGATGGATTGCCACAGGGTTGGGCTTAGGTGTAGCCATGATTTTGAGGTTGGCCGAGGACCAGGAGGTGCTTTGTTCTGATTTGCATAGAATTACCATGAGTCAGTACCAACTCCATGGCACCTCACAGCAACAGCAACAGTGTATTGATCTTCTAGTAAGAATTTATGTTTTCTTTACAATGAAGTGCAACCCATAACAAAGGCTGAGATCTTTGGCCTTCATCAGTAAATATTTTAAGTCCTCTTCCCTTTCAAGACGCTCTGGTAGTGTAGTGGTTACAAATCGGGCTGTGAACCACAAGGTTAGCAGTTCAAAACTATCAGCTGTTCCAAGGGAGAAAGATAAAGCGTTCTGCTCCCGTAAAGATTTACAGCCTCGGAAACCCTGTACAGGGTCACTATGAGTCGGAACCAACTAGGTGGCACACAGCCAGCCGCCAGCCTTCCCTTTCAGCAAGCAAGGTTGTATCCGCTGCATATAACAGGTTATTAATGAGCCTTCCTCCAATCATGATGAAACATTCTCCTCATACAACTCAGCTTCTTGGATTATTTGTCCAGCATGCAGAATAAATAAATATGGAAAAAGATTACAACCCTGACATATACCTTTCTTGATTTTAAAGCATTCGGTGTCCATCTTATTCTTTTCGAATGACTGCCTCTTGGTCTATGTACAGGTTCTCCATGAGCACAATAAAATGTTCTGAAACACTCATTCTCCAAAGTGTTGTTCATAGATTGTCAAGATCCGCACAATAGAAAGATTTTGCATAGTCAATAAAGCATAAGTAAACATCTTTCTGGTAAGTTCTGCTTCCAGCCAGTATCCATCTGACATCAGGAATAGTATTTCTCAACCACTGATTCGTCTGAATTTGGCTTGAGCCACTGGCAATTCCCTGGCAGTGTACTGTTGCAGCCATTTTTGGATTGTCTTTAGCAAAATTTTACTTGCATATGATATTAATGATATTGTCATATGCAAATCGAGTTTCGTGATTTCCAAATTCCGTTAGGTCACCTCTCTTTGGAATGGGCACAGACATGGATCTCTTCCTATTAGTTGGCCGGGTAGCTGTCTCCCAAGTTTCTTGACATACATAAGTGAGTACTTCCATTGCTACAACAGTTTCTTGAAATATTTCAGTTTGTCTTTCATAAATTCTCAGAACCTTGTCCTTTGTCAATGACTTCAATGCGCCTTGTACTTCTTCCTTCAGTGTCATTGCCTTTTAATGATATGCTACCACTTGAAATGTTTGAACATCAACCATTTCTATTTGGTACAGTGACTCTGTATATTCCTTCCATCTTCTTTTTGATGCTTTCTGCATCATTCACTATTTTGTGCAAAGAATCCTTCAGTATTTCAAGTTGAGGATTGAATTGTTCTCCTCAGTTATTTCAGCTTCAGAAATGCTGAGTGTGCTCCTCCTTTTTGATTTTCTATGTCCAGATCTTTGCACACTTCATTATAATAGTTGATTTTGTCTTATCAAGCTGCCCTTTGAAATTTTCTGTGCATCTCTTTTACCTCCTCATTTCTTCCATTCTTTATGCTGGAGAGCAAGTTTCAGAGTCTCTTCTGACATCCACTTGGGTCTTTTCACTCTTCCTTATCTTCTCAGTGACCTGTTGCTTTCTTCCTGTATGATGTTCTTCATGTCATCACATAATTCCTCTGGTTTTCTGACACTAGTGACTAATGCATCAAATCTGTTCTTGAGAAGATCTCTAGATTCCGGTAGAGGTACATTCAAGGTCATATTTTGGCTCTCATGGACTTGTCATTTTCTTCATCTTCAGCCAGCATGTACATCTTAGCAATTGATGGTGTGTTTCACAGTCTGCCCCTGGCCTGGTTTTGGCTGATGCTATGAAGCTTTTTCACTGTCTTTTCCCACAGATGTAGTCTATTTGATTTCTGCATATTCTATCTGGTGAAGTCTATGTGTATACATTTCTTTTTTAAAAAGGTATTTGCGATGAAGAAGTTATTGGTATCACCAAATTCTATCACGTGATCACCAGCTTCATTTCAATCACCGTGGCTGTATTTTCCAACTACCCATCCCTCTTTGTTTACAACCTTTGCATTCCAATCACCAGGAATAATCAATACATTTTAATTGCATGCTTGATCAATTTCAGACTGAGGAAGTTGGTAGTATTCTACAATTTCATCTTCACTGGTGTTAGTGGTTGTTGCATAAATTTGAATATTAGCTGTATTAACTGGTCTTCCTTATGTTGTTGTTGTTGTTATGTGCCATCGAGTCGGTTCCGAC
>NW_006408615.1:2254048-2254494 GCF_000296735.1 Chrysochloris asiatica | reverse complement strand
TGCAGCAGATTTGCCTAATGTAATACATTATCTTAGGGGAGCAGAAAGTCCCTTTTTTCTCTAGCACTGTAACTAGTGGACTCAAACCACAAACCTTTTGATTTAATGTCCAATGCTTACCATATGGACCCACCACACTCCCACCTTGCAGTCATATTACCTCATTATTCTTATTTCAATTGGTGGTCCATGGTACTTTAAATATTCTTTTCAACACCATAACACACATACATCAATTGTTCTATGGTCTTGTTTATTTGTTGTCCTACTTTTACATGATTATGAGGTTATTGAAAATACCATGGCTTGGATCAGACCCACCTTAGTTCTCAAACTGAAATCTTTGCTCTTCAACACTTTAAAGAAATCTTGTACAGCAGATTTGCCCGATGCAATGCATCGTCTGATGTCTCGACTGCTGTTTTATTGAGTGTTGATAGTTGATC
>NW_006408615.1:2242234-2246685 GCF_000296735.1 Chrysochloris asiatica | reverse complement strand
TTAATTTTAAACCATTCAGTGTTCCCATGTTCTGTTCGAACAACTGCTTCTTGGTCCAGATACAGATTCCTCATGAGCACAATTAAGTGTTCCGGAAGACTCATACTTTGCAATGTTGTCTATAGCTTGTCATGATCCACACTATTGAAAGGAATAGCCCCCCATTTTTGATAGTCAATGTCTAAGTTGCCCATCCCTATCAACCCAGTGTACTGAGGAGACAAGCTTGATCCTTGATATGAAGAATCCTTCCCTTTCAGTTGGAATTTTAGGTAACAATATTCATAAGTCAAGGTCCAGTTCATTGAACTTCTTTGTTTTCATCTCTTCAAATCCTGGTTAGCAAGTCATTCTATCCAGGTCTAAAGGTACTATCTGCAAGATTGGGAGTTCTTATACGCTTTCCCCCACTTCAGACCAGCTGGTCCATTCACTCTCAATTCCACTCACCAATGGCTAGGTCAGTGTCCAGGGACTCTAGATTTCACATGCCTCCCTAAACTTCAGACCAGCCAGCCAGTCCTCTTCTCTTGTTAATCTCAAGGACAAACTGGTGTCTATGGAACATGGCCAAAGTTAGCCCATGTGTTCATTGCTACATTTCCCCAACTTCTATTCACAAGTAGACAAGTGTGGTCAACAGTGAGCTTATAAGCCTGCTCTGTGTTCCCTTTGAGTTTCAGTCTTAGAAGGGGAAAGAAAACAGTTTGAGGATTAAGATACCCCTCACCCAAACAATGATATTTTAAATAGCCTCCTATGCATGTGCAAGTTGGACAATGAATAAGGAAGACCGAATAAGAATTGATGCATTTGAGTTACAGTATTGGAGAAAAATATTGAAATTACCATGGACTGCCAGAAGAACAAACAAATATGTGTTGGAAGTACATCCAGAATGCTCCCTAGAATACAGGATGATGAGATGTTGTCTCTTATGCTTTGGACATATTAGGTGGTACCAGTCCCTGAAAATGGATATAATGGTTGGTAAAGTGGATATTCAGTGAAAAGGAAGATGGTTGTGAAGATTGGAGAAGACAATGCAAAGTATTAACATAAAATGTGCAAAGACTAGAAACTAGGAAACCAAAAGAGAAGAACATGATCAGCACTTCTCAAACTGAAAGAACTGAGGAAAAAAAAAACAAAAAGCAAGCCTCAACTTATAATATTGAAGAATTCTACAGACAAAATATTGAAAGACACAGGAAACATCAATAGAAGATTAAAAGAATACACTGAGTCACTATACAAAAAAAATTAAAAAAGGTCAATGTTCAACCATGTCAATGGGTTGTTAGTAAGTGCTGTGAAGTCATTTCTGATTTATAGTGACCCTTTATAGGGTTTCTTAGGTTTTAAAATTTTTCAGAAGGCAAAAGTCTCATTTTTCTCTCTTTGAGTGGCTGGTGGGCTTGAACCATGGATCTAATGGTTCACAGTCCAGTGTTTATCATATGGAGCCACCACACTCCCTTTTTAATGGGCAGCAGAGTATTAAAAACCAATGATACTGAAAGAAGAAGTCCAAGTTGCACTGAAGGCACTGGTGAATAACAAAGCTCCATGAATTGATAGATTATCAATTGAGATTTTCAACCAAGTCATTTGTCTATGCCAACAAATTTAGAAAATAACTAACTTCTAACTTGTCTACTGATTGGAAGAGATGCATATTTGTGCCCATTAAAAAAAAGGGGGGGGGGGATCCAACAGAATGTAGAAATCATTGAACAATATCATTAATATCACACATAAGTAAAATTTTGCTAAAGATAATTTTAAAATGGTTGCTCCGTCCTCCCACGTGGAAGTTAGGAATATTATTGCCGATGTCAGCTGGATCTTGACTAAAAGCACAGAATACCAGAAAGATATTTGTGGTTGTTGTTGTTGTTGTTGTCAGATGCCGTCGAGTTTGTTCCATCACATAGGGACCCTATGCACTATAGAATGAAGCATTGCTTGGTCCTGCGGTCCTGTACTCTCTATTCTCACACTTGTTGCTTTGTTTGAGCCCATTGTTGTGGTCACTGTATCACTCCATCTCATTGAGGATTTTCTTCCTTCCTTTCTTTCTTTTTGATGACCCTCTATTTTACCCAACATTAAGTTATTGCCCAGGAACTGGCCCCTCCTGATAATTTGTCCAATGTAGGTGGCAGTACGTCTTTTGATCTTTGCTTCTAAGGAGGATTCAAGCTCTATTTTTTTGTTCTCCTGACAGTCCATGGTATATTACAGTTTTCACCAATGCCACGATTCTTTTTTGGTCTTCCTTATTCATTGTCAATCTTTCACACGCATATGAGGCTAATGAAAATAGTATTATTCAGGTCAGGTGCACCTTAGTCCTCAAAGTGTCATCTTTGATTTTTTACATGTTAAAGAGATCTTTTGCAGCAGATTCACCCAATTCAATGAGTCATTTAATTTCTTGGCTGTTGCTTCTATGGGCATTTATTATTGATTTGAAAAGAATGAAGTCCTTGACAACTTCGATTTCTTCATTTTTATCAGAATGTTATGTATTCTAGTCGGGCGATTTTTGATATTTTCTTGATATTCAGGTGTGGACTCTTGGTTCAGGATGTTATCTTTCTTGGTAAGTATTCACTTTTTTACAGTATAGATTGTTGTTGTTGGAAGTGTCATGTTGTCATTTCTGACTCTTAGTGACCCTGTTAGAGTTTCTGAGGAGAGGCTGATGAGTTTGAATCATTGTTCTTACAATTAAAAAAGACCTTGTGGTCCAGTGCTTACCCTACAGTGCCACACCAGGACTTCAAAGTACAGATGAGCATGTAAAATTTCACAACAATATCAAATGACTATTCGGCAAAAACTTTTGACTTTACTAAAGCACTTACTAAAGCACTTTTACTAAAGCACTTTGACTCATCAATTCTGCTTCCTGGAATTTATTTTATAAATTCCTTACATATGTGCAAAATAAAATATGATCAATGATACTAATTGTAGCATATTTCATAGCCCATTACTCGTTACTCATCTGTCAGTTTTTGTTTTGTTTTGTTTTACTATGGTGGCTTGTGAGTTGCAGGTAAGATTCTGGAAGCTATGCTTTGGATATTTTAAATGTAAGCAAGGTTGCCCATGATGGGCAGGTTTCAGAAGAGCTTCCAGATGAAGAAAGAAGGAAAGACGAACCACTTCTGAATATTTAGTCACTGAAAACCTTATGAATAGCAGAGAAACACAGTCAGATACAGTGCCAGAAAATGAGCCCTTCAGATTGGAAGGCACTCAAAATGTAACTGAGGAAGAGCTGCCTTCTCAAAGTAGAGTTTATCATGATGACAGGAATGGGGTAAAGAATGCTGGAGTAAAGCCATCGGTACCTTCATTTTCTGATGGGGCACAACTCAAAATGAAGAGAAAGAGCTGTAAGCATCTAATAATAACCAGAACATGGAATAGATGAAGTATGAATCCAGGAAAGTTGGAAAGTGTCAAAAATTAAATGGAACGCATAAACATTGATATCTTACACATTAGTGAGCTGAAATGGACTGGTCATTTTAAATCTGAATATCACCTGGTTAACTATGCTGGGAATAACAAATTGAAGAGAAATGGGATCACATTCATCATCAAAAAGAACATATCAAGATCTGTCATGAGGTATAATGCTGTCTGTGATAGGATAATATCCATGTGCCTACAGGGAAGACCAGTTCATACCATTACTATTCAAATTCATGCACCAACCACTAAAGCCAGTAAGGATGAAATTGAAGAATTTTACCAACTTCTTCAATCTGAAATTGATGAAACATGCGATCAAGATGTATTGATCATTGGTGGTGATTGGAATTCAAAGATAGGAAACAAAGAGGAAGGATCAATAGTTGGAAAATAAGACCTTGGTGATAGAAACGATGCTGGAGATTGCATGATAGAATTCTGCAAAATCAATGATTTATTCATTTCAAATATCTTCTTTAGACAGCATAACAGACAACTATAATCATGGAACCCACCAGATAGAATACACAGAAATCAAATTAAATATACCTATGGAAAGAGACGGTAGAAAAGCTCCATATCATCAGCCAAAACAAGGCCAGGGGCAGACAGTGGAACAGACCATCAATTGTAAATATGAAAGTTCAAACAGAAGAAAATGAAAACAAGTCCACAAGAGACAAAATATGACCTTGAGTGTTTCCCACCTGAATTTAGAGATCATGTGAAAAACAGATTTGATATATTAGACATCAAAGACTGAAAACCAAAAGAGTTGTGGGAGGACATCAAGAACATCATATGGGAAGAAAGCAAAATATCATTAAGAAGACAAGAACAAAGGAAAAGATCAAAATGGATGTCAGAAGAGACTCTGAAACTTGCTTTCCAGAGTAGAGCTGCTAAAGCAAATGGAAGAAACGAGGAAGTAAAAGAGCTCAACAGAAAATTTCAACAAT
>NW_006408615.1:2229118-2241594 GCF_000296735.1 Chrysochloris asiatica | reverse complement strand
TATATATATGAGCTCTGGTAGCGTAGTGGTTACGAATCGGGCTGCGAACCTTAAGGTCAGCGGTTCAAAACTACCAGCCGCTCCGTGGGAGAAAGAGGAGGCTTTCTATTCCCGTAAAGATTTACACCCTCAGAAACCCTGTACAGGGTCGCTATGGGTCGGAACCGATTCGACGGCACTTAACAACAACAACAATATATATATACTGAAGGATCAAGTCCAAGGTGCATTGAAGGAATTGGCAAAGAACAAGGCATCAGAAATAGAAATCTTTCAACAAAGTGAAGTAACACAGGAGACACTCACTCATCTCTGCCAAGAAATTTGGAAGACAACTATCTGGCCAACTGATTGGAAGAGATCCGTATTTGTGCTCATTACAAAGAGAGGTGAACCAACCAAATGCAGAAATCATTGGACAATATCTTTGATATCCCATGTGAGTAAACTTTTACTCAAGGTAATACAGAAATGGCTACAAACATAGAGAGATATTTCCAGAAGTTCAAGCTGGATTCAGAAGAGGATGTGGAATGAGGGATATTATTGCTGATGTCAGATGGATTTGGCTGAAAGCAGAGAATACCAGAAAGATGTTTACCTGTGCTTTATTGACAACACAAAGGCTTTTGACTGTGTGGATCAAGACCAGCTATGGACAACATTGTGAAGTGTGAGTATTCTGGAACATTTAATTGTGCTCATGATGAACCTATACATGGACCAAGAGGCAGTTGTTCACATAGAACATGGGAACACTGAGTGTTGTAAAATTAGGAAAGGTATGCAGTAAGGTGTATTATTTCAGCATACTTATTCAACCTGCATGTTGTTGTTGTTAGGTGCCATCGAGTTGGTACCGACTCAGAGTGACCCTATGCACAACAGAATGAAACACTGCCTGGTCCTGGGCCAACCTCACAATTGTTGCCACGCTTGAGTCCAATGATGCTGCCACATTGCTAATCCATATCTCTGGGGGGTCACCCTCTTTTTCTCTGACCCTCCACCTTACCAAACATCATATCCTTCTACAGTGACTGGCCTCTCTTGACAATATATCCAAAGTATAAGATATGAAGTTTGGCCATCCTGGTGTCCGAGGAGCACTCTGGCTGCACTTCTTCCAACACAGATCTGTTGGTTCTTTTGGTAGCCTATGACACTTTCAATATTCTCCTTCAACACCATAACTCAAAAGCATCAATTCTTGTATGGTCTTCCTTATTCACTGTCCAGATTTCACATGCATATGAGGTTATTGAAAATATCATGGCTTGGGTCATGCTCACCTTAATCCTCAAGCTGACATCTTTGTTCTTCAGCACTTCAAAAAGGATTTGTGCGGCATAATTAACTAACGCAATACGTCATTTGATTTCATGACTGCTGCTTCCGTTCAACCTGTATGCTGAGCAAATAATCCAAGCACTTGGGTTATGTGAAGAAAAATGTGGCATCAGGGTTAGAGGAAGACTCATTAACAACCTGCAATATGCAGATGACACAACCTTGCTTGAGGAATGTGAAGAAGACTTAAAATATTTACTGATGAAGATCAAATTCCACAACCTTCAGTATGGATTGCATCTCAATGTAAAGAAAACAAAAATCCTCACCACTAGACCAATAAACAACATTCTTATCAATGGAGAAGAGATTGAAGTTGTCAAGGACTTCATTCTTCTTGGATCAACTATCAACACTCACGGAAGCAGCAGTCAAGAGATCAGACGACATATTTCATTGGGCAAATCTGCTGCACAGGAACTTTTTAAAGTTGAAGAGCAAAGATGTCACCCTAAGACAGGTCTGCCAGATCCAAGCTAGGCTAATTTCCATAACCTCATATGCATGCAAAATTTAGACAGTAAATAAGGAAAATCATAGAAGAATTGATTCATTGGAGTTATGTTGTTGGAGGAGATTACTGAAAGTACCATGTGGTGCCAAAAGAACAAACAGATCTGTGTTGGAAGAAGTGCAGCCAGAGCGCCCCCTGGAGGCCAGGATGGCCAAACTTCGTCTCTCCTACTTTGGACATATTGTCAGGAGGGACCAGTCACTGGAGAAGGATTTCATGTTTGGTAAGGTGGGGGGTCAGAGTAAAAGAGGAAGATCTCCAGCAAGATGGATTGGCAAAATGGCAGCATCAATGGGTTCAAGTGTGGCAACAACTGTGATGTTAGCCCAGTACTGGGCAGTGTTTCATTCTGTTGTGCTTAGGGTCACTATGAGTCAGTACAGACTCAATGGCACCTAACAACAACAACCACATAGTTCATAGTATCAAAGAAATAAAGGAGGAGTAGATGTACTTTGTGTGGTGCTGTGGGTTAATGAGCTGGACTGCAAAGCTGATATGAATGTCAGGGTCAGTGGTTCCAGCTCACCAGCCAGTCCTTGGAAAACCTATATAGGGTCACTTTGGGTTAGATCCGACTTGATGGTACTTATCAACAACAAGATAGCCTTTTTAGACAGGGAAAGAGTGGTTAAATAATATAATGTCACACAATAGAATGCTGTATAATTAATAACAATAGTAATAATAGCATTAGCAATAACCTCAAGTCCATGCAAAAAAAGTGCTAGTTCTTTATTTATGAAAAACTGAAAAATTGTGGTGCGGAACCATGAATATATATCAAGCTGGCATTTGCATGTAATATACAGGATACAATCCCTCCATGGTACAAACGGTGAATGTGCTCAGCTGCTAGCAGAAAACTTGGAGGCTCCAGTCCACTCAGAGGCACCACAAAAGAACGACATGGTGACCTACCTCCAAACCGTTCATCCATTGAAGCCTCTATGAGGCACAGCTCTACTCTCATACTTCCTGGTTGCCGTGAGTTATAGTTGACTTGATGACAGTGTGTTGATGACATATATGTGGATATGTTTGTGTGTGCTTGCATGCATAGACTGTCTTAGGAAGGGTGTGCTGACTAGTCCAGAGGTTGGGCTTGTCCTCTGGGTATATGAGTATCCCTGAAAGGTAAGGTAACACAGAGGAGAGAGTAGAACCTGTCCACCTGAGTGAAGGGGGAACAGGTGGGAGGAGGCGTGTGTCCCACCTGTCCATTTCCCTAGGACTCCCTGAGTTTCAGGTATCCGATAGGCCTACCCTGGCTCAAGGAGTGCCAGACATACCAGTGCCCCAATGCCCTCATCCTCCCCACTCAGTATCCTCATCCCAGGCTGCACACATAAGACTCCCTGAATGTTGGTACCTCAAGCCAATTTCTGTAGGTGGTGCTTTTGGGGGGTTCCCATCCTGTGTCTCCAAGCAGAAGCATAATCAAAGACCTTTCCCAGCAGAGACCTGGTGACGCTCTGAGTTAGGTGGTGTTATTGGGCTGCTAACAGCAAGTGTGTCAGTTCAACCCAACCAACCACCACATGGAAGACAGATGAAGCTGTCTGCTCCTGTCAAACTGTAGTCTTGGAGATCCTAGCGTTAGGGTCAGTATGAGTCAGAATCAACTAGAGGGCATTTGGTTTGGTTTTGGGGTTTCCCCAGCAGAGGCTGAAAGTACTTACCGGCAGCCCCTCAATCATGTGCTTATCCAACGCCAGTCCATCTGGTTGTAGTCACTGCAAGCTGGCACTTCAACAAGGGTGGCTGGGCTGAAACCACCAGGCAGTAGTCAGATCCTGGGAGGTGGAGGGAGAGAGAAGCAGCCTGCTACAGAGGAGACACACTGGCTGCGTTGCTGCAGTGGATTTGAGTCCCACCAACAGCAGTGGTGAGACTTGGCGCAGACTGGCTACCACTTGTGAAGATTTCAAATGCCTTACAGAGAACTTGTGACTAGCTCTGGCTCATGTAGCCATTTAGGGGAGGCAGGAGGATGGGTCAGAGTGATGGCCAGAGGCAGGTGGTTAGGGCATATGATTGGTCTGCCTGTCTAGCAGCCAGCTTAGACTTGTGGCTCAGCATCTTTCCATCTGACCCGGCCCTGGCATATTCATGTTGATTTGTTTGCAGATTGGATATGTATCCACCCAGGACACTCTGGACTGAAGGCCTGGACACCATGTCTCATCTCTGGCTACAGATGGTCCAGAGAGGACAGGCCTATGACACCAGTACATTCCCCTTCAGTGACTGACTTGCTGGCTTTACACAGTGGCCACGCGGGGAAGAGAGGGTTTCCAGTGGTTGCTGCTGACGCTGGCCAAGTCTTGCCCAGGAGGTCCCCATGGCCACATGGCTCCTCTGAGGGCCCCCATGCACCAGGAGAAGGACTACCTCACTGTCCATTGCCCCTCGGTGGCAACTGGACTGCCTTCAGTGACCACAGAGACGAGCTCTTCAGGCCAGAGAATCTGCCAAGCAGCAGCTGCATGTCTTCAGAGTGGCTTCCAACATGGAGATGGATGGATGTAGGTGGTCCACATATCCCAGAGTCATGCTGTGCCTTGGAGATCAGAGGGGACCATTTATTCCAGGAGGCCAGGACCCGTGCCCCCTCCCTGTCTGAGCCCACAACACAACCCAGGGGTGTGTGTTCCTACAACACATTCCCCTACCCTGAGAAGCAGCATCAGAGACTTTCTCTGTGGTGTGTGGGGCAGGGGCTGTGTCCAGGGCAACTGGAGGCCACATGTAGTTATTGACTGATTTCAACCAAAGAGCAAAGCCTATACCAATGTTGACACGTTGGAAGGACTCACATGGTGCTGGAAACATGTACCCGAGGCAAGAGTTTGGCCGGGGTTACGCAGCCAGGTCGTAGCATTAGTTCTGGGGTTCCAGCCTGGAGGGTAGAGGGCATGAGGCCTCCAGTTATATTTACAACCACTGGGAACACCCTCCCAAACCTTTCCCTGAACCCTGGACCACAGTTGGACAGAAACACTCCAGCTTCCCAGGGTGGGAACAACCTCAACTCTCAGGACAGGGACACCGCCATGAGGGCCGGGACCATCCATCCCTGAGGACAGATACCACCCCACCTCTGAAGGCAAGACCATATCACCCCAAAATACAAGGACCACACCAAACCCTCAAGACAGAGACCATCCAATCCCTCAGGACAAGGACCACCTCACCCCAGGACAGGGCTACATTACACTCCAGGGCAGGGACCCCTATCTACACATCTACAATGCACAGTACCTGACGAGGCTCCACTCTGTTGTGGATATGGGGGAAAACTGGGTCATTAGAATAGAAGACATCTTGGAGTTTAACACCTGGTTTCCTTTGGTGAGGCTGAGTCCAAGGGAAGATGATTTTATTTAAAGTTTAACCCTGGTCAGTGACAGGACTGGCAAGGAGCCCCCAGACCTCAGATCTCCTTCTTGAACGACAACCCCAAAGCACACTGTTCCAACGCTGCTCACTGGCACACTTCTCAACTTGTCCCAGGAGGCAGTGAGTTTGGACACAGCTTCATTCTGCTCCTCATCCTCCCTGAGAAACACATGCAGTTTGCATCTTAAAATTTCCAAGATATTCAGGACTAAGAATGTGTCACATGACTTACTCAGCACCCCCTGACCTTGGGTTACCATGAAAGTCCCTGCCCCATCACATCCCATAGCCCTGTGTCGTAAACACCAGGAGCTGAATTCCATCACCCTCTCTTCCCTTCTAGGAAAAGAACCTTCGTGTTGTTTACCAAGAACAACATGTTCACCATGAATGCATTTTGCAGCCTCCTTTGCAGGTTGGGATGGTGAGAACAACATTCCATCCAATGAAATGTTCAAATGGATTTTCTTTGGAAATGAGACTTAGGAAGAAGGACCTGGGAGGACTCTATAGGCAAGTTGGGTCCTAACACACTGATAAATTAGAGGCTCCCACTAAATAAAATAATTCTTGGCCTTTCAGACATGCTCTGATTTCCCAGAGTCACTCCTGTGGTTGGCCTGTTCAGGGAAGAGTCCCCTGTTCCAATGTCTGCTTGGAGTTCTTGATGTGGGTACAGCTTCATCCTTTTCACCTCCTCTTTGTCTGCTGCTGGGAGAGTGGATGCAATCCCTGGAGCTGCAACAGCCACCTTGCACCCATGAAGGAAAAACCCAGTACATCTCAGATGTACCCCCGTTTCCACTTTTCTATTTGAGACTTACAAGTTTGTGTCACTGCTCACTGAAATCCCTCAGAACTTTCTCCAGCTGGTAGAATGAGGTTCTGAAACAACAGGGTGGCTCTCTGTCAGCTAACACCAACTCAGTCCTGCCTGTCGAGATGCGCACAAGGAGAGTCAAGATCAGGAAGCTGGCCTTTCTTTCCTGGATCCCACACTGTTAACAAACAGCAGAGCCTAGATTCTAACCCTGTTTGTCTGATATGTGCAGTGGAGACCTGCATGCAGGAATTTGAAAAAGCAGGGATTTAAAAAAAGTCCTTTCATTGTACCAGGGTGCATAGTGGAGTGCGTTTCCAGAACTGGTCTGCCCGGTACAGGCTGACCAGTCACCAAGGTGAGGTGGTTCCTAATGAAATGGCTGCCAATCCCTGGGAGACAGTCTGCTGCACTGTCTCCTTGCCTGGTAAAAATTGGCATCTCCGAGTAGCCTCAGTACAGCAGGCTGGGCCTAGAGCGGTTGCACACAGAGTCTATGCATGGTCTCTGGAGGGCTCAGACCCACTTTACATTCTGCTCAGGGCCCTCATGCTTTATTACCTCTCCAAATGACTTCGAGAATGAGCTGCTGCAATTTAACAGACTCCGGTCCACACCCAAGTCTGTTTCTGCCAGGCCGATGGACTGGGCTGTCCCTTGGGGGTTGGCCTGAGATGTTCCATGGACAGGCTTCAGCCCCCTGATCTCCTGGGGTCCAGGGCAGACATATAGCTGGAGCTGTATGAAAGATGGGTCACTGGAGGAAGGAGGTGATGGCCTGAGGTCCCTATTGACTTACTGGCATGGATGAAAGGGGAACCAAAGAGACAATACAGAAGGCAGAGTCATCCCTGAAAGGGCTCAATGAGGCTGGCACAGCTCACTCACTGTAGGTCATAGTGGTGCCATCAAGACTGAGACTCTCAATGGACCCACAAAACTGGAGCAGCCTGATGCAGGGAGGGATGATGCTGAGGAAGAACGGGCAGGCCTTGGGGGCTCCTGCATTGGGCTCTGAGTCATACTTGAGCCCAGCAGAACTTCCTTTAATCTTGTCCCCCCAAAACTGAGTCCTGTGTGATGCTGGTAAGTTCCCTCACCCTCCCGGAGAACCAACATAGCACACACTGCCCAGCACACAGTAAGTACTGCATAAACAGCTTCCAATTTGTTCCCCACTGCCCTCTACAGAGCCCAGGAGCCCCAAGTCTCCTGGAGCCCCAGGAAGTGAAGAGCACAAGAGTTTGACAAACCCAGGCACTGTGCTGTTGGTGGGCCTCGGCCTCTTTCTGGGGCAGATCCTTCCCCATACACCTTTATGATTGTAAGGCTCAAATGTCAGATTTTACCTTATTAGGGGGCTTCTATTTCCAGTGTGTTGCCAAAAAAGGCAGCTGTGCCATTGGCAGGCGTGGGCTGCCCCTAACATGGAGCCTACAAAATGTGAACCCTACCCGAACCCCTCACTCCCCCACAGACGCCTCCGACGAAGCACTTTCCTATTGTCACCCAGAGAGACCCCTTCTCTCCTGGCCCCCTCCTGTGGCTACTGCCTCAGCTTTGAGAGCCCCAGCTGATCCTCCTGAAACCTGGTCTGGCTCCATGCTCCACAAGAGGAAGGAAGCCTCAGGAACACTTGGGCCTAGGACCCTGCTCAGAAGCTGCTCCTCGATAGCGCTGTGCTGAGATCCCAATATGACCAACTGTCTAGAGCTGAGATTTCTAACTTGGCAGTCACCAGTCACATGCAGATTCTTTCATTTAAATTCATGAAATTAAACTGAGTGAACTAATTAGTCATTGGGTATGCTAATAGTATCTCAAGAGCTCAGGCCCACCGTGAATGGTGTCTACTCCAAGAGACCGAGCAGACAGAGAACTCACGAGAACTCCCATCATCCAAGCAGTAGGGCTTTCACTAGCCTGGAACAGAGGGTGGGCTGAAACTCATGAAGGTGTGGGTCAGGAAGCTTCCATGGACTCCAGCACCATCTGTAGACACCGTCACCTGGGCAGACTCCCCTGATGAAACCTGGTCTCCCCTTGCCTATCAAGGTGACTTGTCCCACAAGTTTCTATGAGTACCAATTGTGGCCTCAGAAAGCAGACAATCCAATAAAGGCCCCACCCTCAGCTCTAATGTTGACATTGTGTCCAGGAAACAGAGCCTCACACGGTCCGTGGAGATAGGCTGAAGTTCTGAGGAGAACCAGGAGGTGCCCAACGTTGACATTGTGTCCAGAAAAACAGAGAGGAACCTCACACGGTCCGTGGAAATAGGCTGAAGTCCTGAGGAGACCCAGGGGGTGGGCACCTGGGGGAACCACCTCCTGTATGTCCTTCCAGCCACACTCAGGCTAGAAGACCATACTGGGGATGGAGGGGAAGGCAGATGCAGAGGCAGGAACGGGTGCCCAAAGGGACCAGGCCAAGCATAGGGATAACTCTGGGAAGTCAGAGTAGGACTGAAAGGCCAAGAGTTGTTCTACACATTCTTGTTTAGTGGAACTCCCTGATTTATCAATGTGTTAGGACCCAACTCACCCATAGGATGATCCCAGGTCCTTCTTTCTGAGCCTCATTTCACAGCAAGTGCACTCTATGAAATATTCAACAGAGACAATCTTGGCAATGCACGCCCATGAAGTACCTCTGTGGATGACCCCTTCCCCCATACTTATGACCCACTGGCTAAGGGTTGATTCCGATTCTTGTAGCATGGAGGAGAACTGCTCCCTAGGGTTTCTGAGGCTACAAATCTTTAAGGAAGCAAGCAATCTCATCTTTCTCCAGTTGGCTCTAACAATCGACCTTTTTGATAGCAGTTGAATGCTTAGCTGCCCCTAAAATGATGTGTATTTGCAGATAAAATGCAGTGCAACAACCTGGGCAGCCTCCTCCTGTCCCACTCTGTCCTCAGGGCCCCATATGATTTTTTCTAAGCCCGTCCTTCCTTTTGGCACCAGTCAGATTGAAAGGACAAATTGTTGTTGTTGTTAGGTGCCATTGAGTTGGTACCAACTCATAGCAACTCTGTGAACAACAGAACAAAACACTGCTCGGTCCTGGACCAACCTCACAATCATTGCTATGCCTGAGCTCATTGCTTCTGTCACCATGCCAATCCATCTAGTTGGGGGTCTTCCTCTTTTTCGTTCATCCTACATTTTATCAAACATGATATCCTTCTCTGGGAACTGGCCCCTCCTGATAATACTTCTGAAGTATAAGAGGCAAAGTCTGGCCATCCTGACTTCCAAGAGGTATATATTTTGGCTGTGCTTCTTTCAACATAGATTGCTTTTCTCTTTTGGCAGTCCATGGTACTTTTAATATTCTCCTCAACAACATAGCTCAAATGCATCAATTCTTCTACGGTCTTCTTTATTCACTGTGTAACTTTCACATGTATATGAGATTATCGAAAATATCATGGATTGAGTCAGGTGCACCTCAGTCCTCAAATTGGATCTTTGCTCTTGAATACTTGAAAGAGGTCTTGTGCAGCAGATTTGCCTAATGCAATTACACCTCCCAAATGTTCACCTTTGATTGCAAAGAGTCCCTCCATCCTTTTACAGCACATACTTATCTTTCAGAGCAGGTGAACGGTACCAATAAGTGTTCTTTGATTGGATGGATGGATGGGTAGACAGGGTTGGTGTTCCCATTTTCATCATACAAGAGTAGCCCTCACTATTCTCTGAGTGTGCCTGGTATCAGGGAGCAAGTGATACACCTGGGACTCAAACCCAAATATGCCTGGTTAAACAGGTCCCATCCTAGGAGGGACCACTCTTCCACATAAAGAAAAGAGGAATACTCACACATGGACCAATAAACATCATAATAAATGGAGAACAGATGAAAGTTATCAAGGATTTTATTTCACTTGTATTCATAGTCAGGACTTTTGGAAGCAGTGGTCAAGAAATCAAAGGATGCATTCATTGCATTGGTCAAATCTGGTGTAAAAGTCCTCTTTAAAGTGTTTCAAAGCAAAGATATCACTTTGTGGTCTAAGATGTACCTGACCCATGTCATGATACTTTCACTCACCTTACATACATGTAAAATCTGGACAATAAATAAGAAAACTTGAAGAAGAATTGAAGCCTTTGTGTTATGGTATCGGTGAAGAATATTGGATATACCATGGACTACCAGAAGAACAAGCAAATCTGTATTGAGAGAAGTAAAGGTAGAATGCTCCTTAAAAGGGCAGATGGTGAGACTTGGTAAAGTAGACATGGATGGACACAGTGGATGCAACAGTGGTGTCAAATATAGGAAGGACCTAGAGTATGGCACAGGACTTGGCAGTGTTTTCTTCTGATATTCACAAGGTCACCATGAATCAGAACAGACCTAATGGCACCTACCAATATCAGCAGCATTTTAAGATACCCAGACTAGTAGAGCTACTTAGAGGAGATCTAAAGATTCATATATTCGCCTCTCACCCTTAGCTTCTAAATTAGAATGATGATGAGTGAGACCTGGAACGTTGGATTTCATAAATCATCTCTCTACTCCCACTCTTTCAGTTGTCTCCACCTGTGGTGGGTAGAGCAGTGTGAGTCCTTAGAGCAATCCATGGAAGCACTAACTGCATGATTTGACTCTCCATGATCCAATTCTGACTTTATTCCTTTCCAGAGAGGTACCACACTGCCCACTGCTTTGAAAGTCATGGCTATGAATGCAAGTCAGTGCAAGTAATTGAGAAAGGAAAGTCATCTCATTGTATGTCCAGGAAGGAAGGACTGTTTTCTTGCATTGTCAGAGCCCTGGTATGGGAAAGTGAACCTTGGGGTGGTCTTCCCAAGAGCATTTCCAACTCTAATTCCATACCCTCACCTCAGTAGAGAGGGGCTGAGATTTATGGAAACAAGTCTTGTATTGCTAAACAGCAGGATGCCTGCTACTAGGGGTTGGGTGAGGTTCTAGTGCTTCACTCCAGCCCCTGGTCCCTCTAGGTCTCTGAACCATGGCCATATTGGGATCACAAAGTTCATCAGCCTCTTTCACACCTGGGTGTGCACCAGTAACTAGAATGTCCTGATAGTCCAGACCTGCCATAGTTCATGATTTGGGAATGGGCTTTCAGCAGTCTGTGACAGATTCCTAGGAAGGCAGTGGGTAATGGAGTGATAAATGTAACCTGCTGTTATTTGCTGCACACTTCTGCTTTGCATACTTTCTCTTACCTAGTCACCCCAATGGCATTATTATGGTTTGTGGTGGCATTAACTACTTGTAGTCTACTCCAAACTATGGTGACCCTGACTCTGGGCAGCCCTAGGTACCAGAGAATGAAACATTGCTTTGTCCTGAAAATTCTTGACTCTTGGTCTGCTCCAGTTTATGGAGGTAACCACTCCGTATTTTGAGTTACTTTCAACCTAGGGGCTTCTTCTTCCAGCATTTTATCTGTCTTAGGCTGAGATCTCTAGGGAAGGAAGACCAGTGAAACATGTATGTACATCTAAAAAGAAGTTTAAATCAAGGAAATGGCTTACACATTTGTAGAAGTAGGAGAATCTGGGTTAGATGAACCAAGATTAGCAGGCAGGCAAGCAGGCAATAGAGTAGGTCACTGGTTAGGTCCAAAGAACCAGATGCAAGATCCAGACCCCAGTAAAGCTTTACCTTAGTGGCTAATATATTGGAAGTAGGCCACACCCCCAAGGAAACAGTCTTTCCATTGATTGATTGGTTGTTCATATCAGACCTCATCATAGAGTGAATGGCATGATATTAGATCTCATTATGGGAATAACTACATCTCCAATGCCAAACCACTGAGATTCCTGGCCCAGTCAAGTTGACACAAAACCTAAACTATCACAATATTAGATAATGTTCTGCTATGATTAATAGGATTTTCATTTGACAAATTTTTGAAAGTGGACCTCCAGGACTCATCTCCTAATCTGTTTATGGCTGGCAGCGTTATTGAAACCTGTCCATCAAGAGTGCTGCTGCTAGTGTTTGAAATAGCAGTGATATAGCTTCCAGCATCACAGTAACACGAATCACTGTAGTGAAATAGGTTAGGGACTTCTTCCTTTTGTTTGGTGATGATGGTGTGCTATGGAGTTCATTCAAACTCTTAGTGACCCTGTATAAGCTTTCCTAGATTATAAATCTTTATAAGAGGCTCTCGACTTCTGATGCTTCCCTGACTAGGCAGTTCAGGTAGGGCAGTCTTGGGGAAAAGGGGCAGAATCGCACATAGGAAACCTCTGTCTAGCAGACAGACAGCCTTTGAACAAACATAAGATCTTATATTTCAACATTCTGAACTCGTTTTTTTAAAAGATCAAATTGCTGACGAATTACAGGCATTTTGAGTTTTTGACTGTCTGCATGTGGCTCCCACTTCCG
>NW_006408615.1:2212854-2223988 GCF_000296735.1 Chrysochloris asiatica | reverse complement strand
CCCAATGCAAAACCTACTACTCTATAAATAAACTGACTCTCAAGAAGATGGAATTATATAATGTACACAGCATGCCTGAAGCATTGCCTAGACACATGGAACACTCAAAAAGCATTGTGTTCAGTATTATTATCACCTCCATCCTCATCAACTCAAATCCCTGCAGCTCTTAAATGTCTGACCAAATTGCAAAAACAAGACTTTCAGATCACGAAACCCAAGCTCTTTCCTCAACACCATCTGCCTTTCAAGAGCACAACTTGCATTTAGTATTGCTTCTTCTGGCAGAGAAGATGCCTTGGGTGAGTCGAAATTTCTGTAACATGCTGTGTCTGCAGCTGAGCAGTGGGCTTCATGCACTGTCTAGGGACCAGAGGTCCTGGGTACCACCCTTTCTTTCCTGGGTGCTGTCTTCAAGGCAATGTTGCTTCTTACCATGCATGTGTTTCCCCACTATGGGAACTCACCCTTACCTTTGCTAGAAGCTACATTTATTTTTATCTGTTATTTATTCGCCTGAGTCATGAAATTACACCCTTCAGGATGCTGGTACAAAATGTTTGGGGGAAAATTAGTAAAAATGCATAAAGTGGATAAAAGATGTGAGGCCACCTTTAACTCCTGAAATATGAATATAAATACTTTAACTTTATGATCTTGAAACAAAAATTAAATTAAAAATATGCACAAAAAATCTATCAAGCTCTCTCTTCTTCAAACTTAAAATCAGAAACCTTCCTCCAGAACAATGGGATGTTGATCTTGGAAAGACCAGGGAAAGGGAGAACGTCTGACTTACTGTGAGGGCAATTGCTTGACTTTGAGCATCCAGTATTCTCCCATCCACAGGTGAAGGTCACAAGGAAGCCTGTAGACATGTGACCTGTGTAATGTTCATAAGAACCTGAGGCCTGTTGAGAATCCCTGGTGGTACATTGGGCTGCTAACCAAAAGGTTGGAGGCTCAATACCACCAGCTTCTCCACAGAAGAAAGATCAGGTTGGGACAGGAGGTAGATGAGTGCTGAATTTGACTTTGCTCAGGAGCTCCTATTAGTTGATGGGAACGGAATTGGTCCTGTTTATCCAGTGTGTACCTGGAATATAAAGCATAAAATCCACAAACATGATGTGAATTAGTGGTGGGAAAGCCACCACAGGCTCAGGGAGGGGTGGACATACAGAGGCCTCTCTGGCCACCTGGAGTACTGTGATGTGCTAATGCCCTTGTCTGTCATGTATGAGAATCCAGCCCTTTCAGTCTGAAGCCACAGGAGAATGGACTCCAGTGACCATTGAACTGGTCCATCTGCCCCAAGCAGAGTACTGGTAATGGTGGATCCAATGCTCTGCTTTGATGGGTCAGCAAATTGAGTTGGTGGGTAAACTGCACTAGAAGTCTACTTCTGCTGCAACCAAAAAACCATGAGGAGGTGATTTCAGCAAACAGAAATTTACTTTTTCACCATTCATGAGGCTGGAAGTTTAATTCAGGGTAATAAGTAACTCAAGTTACTTATGAATATAACTTGATAAATGGAGAAAAGATTAACTTTTCAAAGAATTCATTTTACTGAGATCCACCATCAACACTCATGGAAGCAGCAGTTAAGAAATCAAACTGCATATTTCATTAGGCAAATCTGCTGCACACGACCTATTTAAAGAGTTCAAGAGCAAAGATGTCACTTTGAGGACTAAAGTGTGCCTGACCAAAGTAATGATAACGCCATTAGCCTCATATCCATGTGAAAGGTGGACAGTGAATTAGGAAGATTGTAGAAGATTTGATACACTTGAGTTATGATGTTGGTGAAGCATATTAAAAGTGCAATGACCTCAGCATAGTGATCCTGCTTGGTCACCTTAGAGCAGGTGGTGGTCTGGCAACATCTTGCATGTGGGGTCCCCAGCCGGTCTCCTTCCTCCCTGCCTTCTTCGGATGGTGGCTGTTTATGCTGGACGTGTGGTCAGAGACGGGCAAGGATCACGTGGAACCTCGGCAACCTAAGACAGAGCCGTTGCCATGCTGCAATGAGTTTCGATGATGGGTAAGACTGAAGAATTCGCACTGACCGCCTAAGACAGGCAGCGTCCCTTAAACAAACAATAAATAAGGGGGAATCTGATGCAGACCATGCAGACTCAGTCAGGAGTTCAAGGCCCTGTGGGCTCAAGCGTTGCTGACCGTCCAAACCATAGGCTCGGAGGATCAGAATTTAGCCACCTAGCAGACATAGCAAAATGTCCCTCATCTGATTATTCAGTTATGCTGGTTAGTAATTCCATACATGAGCCCTGGATACCCACAGATAAATGTAAAAACCTTCCCTAAAAGCCGAGACTGTAAATTCCAAAAAGGCAAAGTTTTTCCCCCCAAAAAATAAAAAAAGCTAAAGAGGATAGAGAGAAACTCTGTTAACTGATGGTATGTGGAGGGGATTATAATCAATGTAATGAAACAAGGTATATGAATATTTGAATGTGAAACCGATGATGTGCCCTGAAAACTTTCACTCAATCCACAATAAAAACCTTAAAAAAAAAAAAGAGTATGGGAAGAAAGAAAGAGTCCCCACTGAATAGCTGTCATCTTGTCTAGATGGGTCTGGTGAAAAGAGATGGGGATAGGATTTGTAAGATTCAATAGTGAATAATTGTTATCATGACTAATTTGCGACTGTCACAATTGTAAAGGTAGAAGTTTTGTAACAAAAACAGGGGAGTGGGTAATCTTACAGTCCAGAAACAGAGAATCCTAGGACCATCAAGAGAGAAGTTCACAAGCAGAATGCGGGACCTTATCCAGAGAAGCAGCAGCAACAGAGATGGAGGCAGAGATGGGGGCATGGAGAGGGGGAGCAGCTGAGGACTCTAGATTCATGGACTAAGAAGAGAAGGACTAAAAGCTGGTGACCAGGAGCAGACTTGCAGAATGTGCCCTTTGGAGATGTAAATTATTATATACGCCTGAGTGCGTTTTTGTTTGTTTGTTTTTTCTAAAAAGCTAAAGTGGATAGAGAGAAATACTGTAAACTGATGGTACATGGAGGGGATTATAATCAATGTAGTGAAACAAGGTGTATGATTTGTTGAATGTAAAACTGATGATATGCCCTGTAAACTTTCACTCAATCCACAATGAAAACCTTTTAAAAAAATTAAAAAGTACCATGGACTGCTAGAAGAACAAATAACTCTGTGTTGGAAGAAGTACAACCAGAATGCTCCTTGGAAGCCAGGATGGGGTGTCTCTCATACTTTGGATATATTGTTAGGAGGGACCAGTCCCTAGAGAAAGATATCATACCAAGTAAAGAGGAAGATAAGAGTAAAAGAGGACGTCCCTCCCCCCAATGATATGGATTGGCACAGTGGCAGCAGCATGAGCTCAAGCTAAACAATGATTGTGCAGCTAGTTCAGGATGTGACAGTGCTTTGTTTTCTTGTGCATAAGGTCACTATGAGTCGGAATCGACTCGATGACACCTAAAAACCAAAGCAACACCATTCAGCCTTACAATAATGTCCTCGCATTTCATCTCCAATGTGAGGCAGGGAGAGTGTGCTGGTTAGGTCAGAATAGAGAAGACTTGGAGGAACGACATAGTTTAAATGATGCAGCTGAAGGAGGACAATGACATCCATGTGGAAAGCTGTGTAGAGCTATGGCTCTGTTCACTCGAAGCACCTGCTCCCCTGAAGCTGCTCATTTTGGTCTGGGAAAGCAGATTCTGGGTGGATTTCTTTTCCTGGAAAATTTTATGAGGTCCTCTAGGAAGACTGAGTCATCTCACTGGTGATCTGGTCATCCGGCAATCCTGGAAGCTGATTATTCTCAATAGGAAAGATGATGAGCAGGTGAAAAGTATCCCAGAGCCTCTGTAACTGGCTCATGGAGTACCAAGGGGTGGTGATGATGGTGATGTGCCCTGGAGTCGGTTCTGACTCATAGCGACCCTGTACAGGGTTTCCACAGCTGTAAATCTTTAAAGGAGCAGAAAGCCTCATCTTTCTCCCACGGAACAGCTGGTAGTTTCTAACTGCTGACCGTGATTAGCAGCCTGATTTGTAACCACTACACTACCTTACAGGCCAAGATGGCCAAACTTCGTCTCTCATACTTTGGACATGTTGTCAGCAGGGACCAGTCACTAGAAAAGGATGTCATGCTGGGTAAGATGGAGGGTCAGAGAAAAAGAGGAAGAACCCCCAATGAGATGGATTGGCCAAGTGGCAGCATTGATAGAGTCAAGTGTGGCAGCGGTAGTGAGGTTGGCCCAGGATCGGACATGGTTTCGTTCTGCTGTGCATGCGGTCGCTATAAGTCAGTTCCGACTCGATGACACCTAACAACAACAACACAACCAGAGCTCCTTACCAAGGGGTAGGTAGGAAAAAGAGTTAAGATTGGCTGTGGGAGGAGCAGGTTCTTCCATACATGGTATCTGAACTTGGGGTAGTGCACCTGCCTCAGGTCAGACTTTTGGGATAAAGAACTTGATAATGGAAGTCATTATCATCGGAGGGAGGCTTTCCAACAGAACATATAACTGTGCTTCAAAACAGCTTAAGGCCATCTAAGAATTCCAGATGTCTTAGCCTGAAGTTTAAGTTTAGTTATGCTCTTCTTAGTACTGTCCCCCCAAATTACCCAGTTTTGTTTCTCATCAATCCTCTAGCACAATGTCCATTTCCCTACCTGTGCACCCAGCCGAAGTCCTACACAGTTCTACTCTGACACACATGGGGGGGTGCCATAAGTGGGATCTTCTTATGAAAAACCATCCACTGAAAACCCTATGGAGCATCTTTTTACTCTGACACACAGGAAAGCACCATACATGGATTCTATTTATGAAAACCCTATGGAACACAGTTCCATATACTCTGACACACATGAAGACACCACAAGTGGAATCTATTTATGAAAACCCTGTGGAGCACAGTTCTACTCTGACATATGTGAGAGACTCATGAGTGGAATCTACTTATCAAAAATCACCTAATGACAACCTTGTGGAGCACCTTTCTTCTCTGACGTATGGAATCACCAAGAATTGAATTTAAAAACATGTGTATGTATTCTTAATTATGACTATCCATGGACTGCTTCCCAGCACTGCAACAGAGAGAGGATGTGTATGTTGGGAGTGGTGATGGGGAGGGGTAGAGAGAAGTTGTGATTCTCAAGAGCCACATCACCTGTGCCTGCCTGGAATATTGATCATCATATGAGAGGCCAAAAATCCCTGATGGTACAGTGTGCTGAGCATGGGGCTGCTAACCAAAAAGTTGGTGGTTCAAATCCAACAGCTACTCCTTGAGAGAAAGCTAAAGCTGCCTGTTCCCATGAAGACTTAGGCTGTAAGAAAACCAGGTTGCAATTCTATTCATTCTTATAGTGTCACCATTAGTCAGAATTGACCTAATGACAGTGAGTTTTCACAAGATATCAGCAGGGGTAAGGTGGAGTCTGTACTGATGGAAATGCCTGGACATTCAGTTCCAGAGTCCATAGATAGAATCCTTCATCCAACCACAGACATAAGAAAAGTGAGCCCCTCCCACAAACTGGCCATTCTCCATGCTCCATCATCCCTGTTTAGACACATAGAAGCTGGCTGAGGATGCAGATCACAGAGCATCCCAGGGCAGAGCATGGAGGACCCAGAACAAGAGACCCCATCAGCCTGAGCCCCAGTCAAGATACAAAGATGCTCCCATGGCAGGAAGCTGAGATTTTCAATATGAACAGTATTTATTAGAACATCTATGTTATCCAGAGTAGATGTTACTACTGTTCTCTGTGGTTTGACACTTGAAGTCAGAAGAATGCCTTTGAATTTGATTTCATTTGCAACAGAACAATCAGAACTGATTTTTAAACTGAAGGCATGCTCTTCTCTGAAGGTGCACACTGTGAGGTCCACCTTCCCTACTGGTGACACCAGGCATGGGAGGAACTGAGAAACAGACCACCTGGAAAGATGAGGGAAGGACATCTTCAGTCAAGGTTAAATTGTGCTGCTGACATCCCTAATCATCGTGGCCTGGGACCTCTGATGATGACTCTAGAGTCTCTGCTCCAGATAATATTTCTCCTGATTTAAAGTCACTCAGACAGTTGTGCACTTTTAAAGGTCAGTCCTCACTCCCTTTTCAGAGTTCCTAAATTTTAGATGAAGTAATATCCATCTTCACAGGGTTGGGCAAAGGTAGAGGGCATGGTCACCAGAGATGTAGGTAGCTAGGACCTGGTGTGGGTGGGAAGAGGTGGATGGGGGAATTTGGGAGCAGGGACTGGAAACCAGTGTGAAACAAGGGCCATTGCCATTGCAGTAATACTGATGACAAGCTTCTGACCACAGGGTGCAGTGAGGTCTACAGTTTGGGGTAAGAATAATTTGAATCCTTCAGGAAACCACCCCCCTCCAAGATTGAAACTCAAATGGAAAACACAAGCAGGCCTGTAAACACGCTGGTGACCATGTTGGTCTACACTTAAGTGGATGTGAGGGAAAGTGAGTAATGAAGATATGGGCTGAGTCCAACCACATTCCATAGACTCCTGTTGACCTTGTGATAGAGAGAAGAGGAAAGGCTGGTTGGGTCAAAGTTTGGGGAGATTTGAGAACTCCTGAGCCCATGGACAATAACCTAGTAATGGGGGGGGGGGGGCCTACAACGTACAGTGAAGTGTCCAGCTTATATGAAGTGGGGCAAATGCACAAGAATGCCCAAACTTGCACATAGTACCTATTTGACCTAGCTTTGATGGCTTGATGATCAGAGCTTGACAAGGGGAAGATAAAGACATTTGTTAAAGGGAGCAAGTGTAAATTGCTACAATTTGATGAACTTGACCTATACTTACAGATGTAGTATCTCAAAATACCAACCAAGATGAAAGGAGTCTTCACATCAAGGATCGAGCCTATCCCTTCAGTATACAAGGTTGATAGGAGAAGGCAACTTACACATTGGCTACATAAAATTGGGGGGGGGGGCAGGCTAGAAAGGTACAAAGTGACTAGCTTGCAAGTTTTCAAAAGGGATTTTAGTTGCAGAGTGTGCAGGGAAAGGTAGAAGCCCCACTGAATAGTTTTCATCTTGTTCTGATGGGTCTGGTGAAAGGAGATGGGGATAGAATTCTTCTTATTCAATGGTGTGTAATTGTTGTTGTTGTTGTTGTTAGGTGCCATTGAGTCGATACCGACTCATAGCAACCCTATGTACAACAGAATGAAACACTGCCCAGTTGTGGGCCAACCTCACAATTCCTGTTACACTGAGCCCATTGATGCTGCCACTGTGGAAATCCATTTCATTGGGGGTCTTCCTCTTTTTCTCTGACCCTCCACTTTACCATATATGATATCCTTCTCCAGGGACTGTTTCCTCCTGACAGTATGTCCAAAGTATAAAGACAAAGTCTGGTCATCCTGGCTTCCAAGGAGAACTCTGGCTGTCCTTCTTCCAATACAGATCTATTTTTTGTTTTGGCAGTCCATGGTACTTACAATATTCTCCTCCAACACCATAACTCAAGTGTTCTGGTCAATTCTTGTAGGATCTACTTTATTCTCTATCCAACTTTTGCATGGATATGAGGTTATTGAAAATACTATGGCTTGGGTCAGGTACACCTCAGTCCTCAAAATGACATATTTGCTCTTCAATGCTTTAAAAATGTCTTGTGCACAGATTTCTCAAATGCAATACATCGTTTGATTTATTGACGGCTGCTTCCATGCATATTGAAGGTTGATTCCAGCAAAATGATGTCATTGACAACTTCAATTATTTCTCCATTTATATGAATGTTATATTTTGGTCCAGTGGTGAGGATTTCTGTTTTTGTTTTGTTTTGTTTTTTCACATTGAGGTACAATTCATACTTAAGGCTATGGTCTTTGAGATTCATCAATAAGTAATTTAAATCTTCTTGGCTTTCAGCAAGCAAGGTTGTATTATCTGTATATCATGGGTTATTAATGAGCCTTCCTCCAATCCTGATGCCATGTTTTTCTACACATAACCCAGCTTCTTGGATTATTTGTTCAGCATACAAATTGAATAAGTGTGGTGAAAGACTACTACCATGGTGAACACCTTTCCTAATTTTAAACCATTTGGTATTTTCTTGTTCTGTTCAAACAACTGTCTCTTGGTCTATGTACGGGTTTCTTATGAGCACAATTAAGTGTTCTGGAATACTCATACGTCCCAATGTTATCCATAATTTGTCATGATCCGCATAATCAAAAGCCTTTGCAAACTAAATAAAGCACAGGTAAACATCTTTCTGAGATTCTCTGCTTTCAGCCAAGATCCATCTTATGTCAGGAATGACATCCCTCATTCCACATCCTCTTCTGAAACCAGCTTGAACCTCTCAAAGTTCTCTGTCAATGTATGGTTGCAACCATTTCTGTATTACTTTGAATAAAAACTTTACTTGCATGGGATATCAATGATAATGTCCAATGATTTCTGCATTCTGTTGGGTCACCTCTCTTTGTAATGGGGACAAACACAGATATCTTCCAATCACTTGGTCATGTAGTCGTCTTCCAAATTTCTTGGCATAGATGAGTGCCTCCAGTGCTGACTCACTTTGTTGAAAGATTTCAATTTGTATTCCATCAATTCCTGGTGCCTTGTTCTTTACCAATTACTTCAATGTACCTTGGACTTCCTTCAGCATCATTGGCTATTGATAATATGTTACTTCTTGAAATGGTTAAACATTGACTATTGCTTTTGGGTACAGTGACTCTGTGTATCCCTTCCATCTTCTTTTTCTTTCTTTTTTTCTTCTTCTTTAAGTTTTTAATTGTAAATTAAGTAATAGTTTACATGGAGAATATTAGCTTTACATTCATCCTATTACATTTCATTTCATTGCAATGATTATAATCCCCTCCATATATCATAAACCAACCAAACAGTACACCCCACAAGCCTGTCCCCTGGCCATCATCACACAATCCTTCTCCCTCGCTGAGTCCCAGAGTCCCCAGCTACTCCATCTCTCCCCTTCATCGTCTCTGCCTCCATATCTGGTGTCACTGTTTCTCTGGATAGGATCCCGCACTCCTCTCTTCTCCCTTGCTGGTCCCAGGGACCTCTGCTCCTGGACTGCAGAGTCAACCACTTCCCTCCTTTTGTTACATAATGTCTATCTTTACCTTTCCAACACTCACAGTCAATCCCAATAGCAATTATTCACTAATGAACCACAAGAGTCTTATCCCTATTATCTTTCATCAGCCTCATCCAGACAGGTTGGAAACCACTCAGTGCAGATTCTACCTTCACCCACACCTTCTGGATCTAGGATCCCTCTTGAAAGCTTGTAAGCCAGTCACTTCTTGCCTTTGTAGTCTCCTCCCCCACCCCCCGCCCCCATTTTGGGTAGCCAAAGTCTAAGTTGCTCATCCCTGTCAATCCTGTGTACTTTGGGGCTGGGAATGATCCTCATTGTAAAGATTTGTTCCCTCTTTTGAGCTATTCCATCCATAAGTATAGATCGAGTTCATCAGATTGTAGCAGATTACTCTTTATTTCTCTTCTTTCTTCTTCTAGTCAAGTTCTGATCATCCAGCCATTGAATTCAGGTCAAGTGGGTACTATCTGCAAGTATGGGAGTTCTTGTGCATTTCCCCTCACTTTGTATCGGCTGGATGCTTCATTCCCCACTCTATTCTTCTGTGGTCATGTCACTGTCTCTGGGCCCAGGAATCTCCAGGTCTTGCCATACTGCTGGCTAACCAGGTCTCAACCCACATTAACAGGAGTCTATTGATCATGGTCAGACTTAGCTCACAACTTCATTGCTGGTTTTCCCCCACTTCCCCTTATCAGTGACCAATGTGGTCACCAGCAAGACCACATGCCTGTTCATGTATTCCCCTTTAGTCTCAGTCTTGAAAAGGGGTTTGCCCTGAGGGGACATGACCGCTTGCCTTGATGGCTTCCGGGTAAACAACTTGCTTGGTTTTTTTTTTAGTAGTCAGTCAGACTGCCATTATTGTTTTTTATTTTTCCTGCTGGTCTTTTTTGTCAAGAAGTATCTTCTCTTCTTCTAGCCACTCCAGGCTGGTCTGCTTGTCCTTTCAAGTGACTTCCATCTTCTTTTGATGCTTTCTACATCATTCAATATTTTGTTCATAGAATCCTTCAATAACACAAGTTGAGATTTGAATTTTTCTTCATTTCCTACAGCATGAGAAATGCTGAATGTGTTTTTCTCTTTTGGTTTTCTAATTTCAGGTCTTTGCATGTTTTGTTATATTTTGGAAGTGGATCACCAGTTCTTTCTTTTGAAGACTCCAGCATTTTACATAGTAGTTGAAAGTGTTCACCTTTGCAACACCAAGGTCTTGGGTTAGCAATAAATTGGTTAACGTGGTTCACACTGAAATGAGAGGATGGGTAAAGACTTATCTTGGAGAGTTAGCTTAGAGGGAAGGGTGCACATAGCAAGGAGGACAGGGATGTCTTCTCTAAGGCTTTCTCTGCAGACTTTAGCTTATCTGGGAAGGGCTCAGAAGTAGAGTTCAGAGTGGTAGAAGGGAATGAATTCTGGTCAAAAATCCATGTTCTTCAAAAGGCAACAACCCCAGTCCATATGCAAAGGAGAAATTATTTCCACCTCAGACCTAGGCTTATTTGAAGAGAGACAAATTATGATAAATAATGTGTATTCATGCTTGCATGTGATTGATTGTAAAGGCCACAATGTGAGCTTCCTCAGACATTTCCTCTGAAATGAGTTGCATTTCCCTGGATTGAGAAGCCTATCTCGATGACTCCAGATCTTATTCCCCCCTTTGGAGCAGGGGTTATGCTAACTGCAGCTATAGGGTCTTCATTGTGGCCACCATGCTAATTGACTCACATCAAGTGGAGAGGGGCTTGACAGATGACATTTTAATAAGGAAACAGGTGCTTCCACTTTAACAAGGCCATGGCAGCCACCTGCAGAGCCTGGGGGCTGGAATGCATCATTAGCAAGAATAGAGCAGCCCAACTTTGAACTTGAAAATCATTACAGAACTTGAGCTTCAAATGTCTCCCCCTGAGATGATGATGGGTTTTCTTTGCTGCTTTCCTAATCAGAGACACTT
>NW_006408615.1:2209744-2212128 GCF_000296735.1 Chrysochloris asiatica | reverse complement strand
CTGTGCCTATCCATCTCATGGAGGGACTCTTCTTTTTCACTGACCTTCCACTTTACAAAGCATGATGTCCTTCTCCAGGGACTGGTCCCTCCTAACATGTCAAAAGTACAAGAGATGAAGTCTTAATCATTCTGGCTTTTAAAGAACATTCTGGCTGTACTTCTTCAAAGAAAGAATTGTTTGTTCTTCTGGCAGTCCATGGTACTTTCAATATTCTTCCCCAGCACCATGATTCAAATGCATTGATTCTATTGTGGTCTACCTTATTCACTGTCCAATTTTCATATGCATGTGAGGCATTTGAAAATACTGTGACCTGTTGTTGTCGTTGCTGTGGTTAAGAGCTGCTGAGTCAGTTCGGACACAGAGTGACTGTATATAGGGTTTCTGAGGTTGAAAACCATTTCGGGAGAAGAAATCTCATTTTTCTCCCATGGAGCATCTGGTGCACTTAACCTTGTGGTTGGAAATTCAATGCTTATCCTACAGAGCCTCTGCGCTTATTGGAGAGATGTGAATGAAAACAACAATGAGGTATCATCTTACTCTTGCAGTAATAACAAGATTCAAAACAACAAATACTATTGAGGATGTGGAGAGACTGGGATCTTCCTTCACTGCTGGTGGGACTGTGAAAGGATCCAATCACTGTGCAAAATGGTGTGGCACTTTGTCAAAGAGTAAGAAATAGAAATATTGTGTGATCCAGAAATCGTTTTACTTGGTATATACCCTCAAGAAAGAAAATCCATAACACAAATAGATATATGCACATCCCACCCATGTTCTCTGCAGCATTATTCACAATAACATACAGATAGAGAGAGACTAAATGCCCATCAGCAGAATGACTGAACAAACTTGGCACAGGCAAACACTGGGCTACTCCACAACACAGAAGAGTAACTATGAATCTCAAAACAAAACAAAACACCCAAAAACCTCATGACACAGATGGACCTGGAGGACATTATACTGTGTGAAATTAATTAATCACAAAAGAACAAATATTGTATGAAGAACACTATTGTAAAAAGTCAAGTAAAGCTTTTCATGCTAAAAGAAACATTCTATGATGGTTATGTGTGGAAGGGAAAGGGAGAATTACTCATTGGTTAGACTGTAGACATGTGTTAACTTGGGTGACCTGGAAAGAAGTAAAAAATGCATTAAAAATATGATCATATCTGAAAATATGAAGATACCTAGGGATTTTTTTTTCTTAATGTTACAGTTATTTTTCAGTATATCCTCAAATTATTTGTGAATGTAGACTAAATTTATTGACTCTCTCCTAATGGGCAGATTATCACAAATGATTCTTTGCTAATTTATGGGTGTGTCATAACAATGTATCTTACTCATAGGTCTCTTCCTCTTTTGGTTTGCTACAAAATGAAAAACAAAAACAAAATAGCATGGCTTGTGTCAAGCACACCTTAGTCCTCAAACTGACATACTTGTTTTTTACCCTTTTAAAGAGGCTTTGTGCAACAGATTTCCCTAATGTAATGCGTCATTTGATTTCTTGACGGTTGCTTCCATGAGTGTAAAATGTGGATCCAAGGAAAATAAATTCTTTGATAAATTCAAAATTTTTCTCCATTTATCATGATGTTATTTTTTGGTCCAGTGTTGTGGATTTTTGTTTTCTTTTCATTGAGGTGCATGCATCCTGAAGGCTGATGATCTTCATCGGTAAGTATTTTAAATCATCTTTGCTTCCAGCAAGCAGGTTGTGTCATCTGCATATTGCAGATGGTTAATAAGTCTTCTTCCAATCCTGATGTCACTTTCTTCTTCAACCCAGCTTTCCATATTACTTGTTCAACATACAGCTTAAGTAAAGATGATGAAAGGATGCAATCCTGATGCACAGCTTTCCTGATTTTTAAACCACTCAGTATCTCCTTGTTTGAAAGACTGCCTTTTGGTCTATGTACAGGTTTCTCATGAGCTCAATTAAGTGTCCTGGAATACCTTTTCTTTGAAATGTTATTAATAAATCGTTATGATCCACACAGTCACAGACCTTGCATGGCCAATAAAGCACCAGTAAACATCCTTCTAGTATTATCTACTTTCAACCAAGTTTGATCTGACATCAGTAATGAATTTCTGGCAGCTCCCTATGGAAATAATGCTGCAACTGTTTTTGGATTATATTCAGCAAAATTGTACTTGCTTGTTATATTAATGATATTGTTAAATGTTTTCTGTTTTTCCCTGAGTCACTTTTCTTTGAATGTGCAGAAATATGAATATTTTCCAATCAGTTGGCTAGGTGGCTGTATTCCAAATGTCAGGGTATAGCTGAGCAATCACCTCCAGGGCTGCATCAGTTTGTTGAAAGATTTTAATTTGTATTCCATCAATTTCTGGAG
>NW_006408615.1:2203090-2208622 GCF_000296735.1 Chrysochloris asiatica | reverse complement strand
TTTTTTTTACTCCAGGAATTTGCACATTTTATCATAATACTTGACTTTGTCTTGAGCTGACCTTTGAAATTTTCTGCTCAGCTCTTTTACCTCTTCATTTCTTCCAGTTGTGTTAGCTTCTCTATACTGGAGAGAAGTTTCAGAATCTTCTGACATCCGTTTTGCTCCTTTCTTTATTTCCCTGTCTTCTTGTATGCAGTGCTTGATGTCATCCCACAATTCTTATTGTCTTTGGTCATTAGTGTCTAATGCGTCCAATCAATTATTGAGATGGTCTCTAAATTTAGGTGGGATATAATCAAGCTTATATTTTGGATCTTATGGACTTGTTTTAAATTTATTCAGCTTCAGCCTGAACTTGTATATTAGCAACTGGTGGTATTTTTCATAGTCGAACCCTGGTCTTGTTGTGACTGATGATATTGAGCTTCTCCATCATTTCTTTCAACAAATGTAGTCAGTCTGATATTTGTGTATTCCATCTGATGGAGTTTATGTGTATTACTGCTGTTTATGTTTTTATAGCAGGTATTTGCAATGAATAAGCCATTGGTCTTACAAATTTTCATCATGCGATCTGCTCTCCAGTGTCATTTTTATTTCCAAGGACTGATCCATCCTCTTTGGTTCCAAGTTTTGTATTCCAATCACCAGCAATTATCAATACATCTTGATTGCATATTTAGTCAATTTCAGATTGAAGAAGTTGGTATCATTCTTCATTTTCATCCTCACTGGATTTACTGGTTGGTGCATAAATGAGCAAGTGGAAGATCCTGACTCAGTAGCATATCCCTACTTGGGTCACACCAGAGTGGATTTGATGAATGGCTTTGAACATATGCAGAATTTTCTGTATGAGGTGGAAGGCTTATGTTTGAAATATTGGTTTTTATCTTATTTAAAAATAATCATTCAGATAAATATTAATCTTGGCTGACAAAGAAGTCAAGAAGCACAAAGAATACAAATAAGAAGGGAGCTCTTTTTTTAATTTTTTGTTAACAATTGGAGAGACTTTGTAACATAATCAGAAACATGTACTGTTAACAGCTTTGAACAGACAACTCTGTTCTTTGACTTTCACTGTGCTATATCCTGACAGTCAGCATGGTTTTGTATTTTTGTGTTGTTTTTTTTTTTGGTGGGGGGACTTTCAATCAGTCATTGCATTCTTTCTGTGTACCTAAGCTACTTTGTCCTCAGCATTCTGCATTGTGCATAAAATGTGGTGTCAAAAAAACATAGCTTAATGCCTGCAAATCACTTTTGACTACATATGGGAAAAACAAGAAACTAGATGCCTTGCATGCAGAGAAATATGTTTTCTGAGTGTTACTAGCCCAGTGTACCAGGCACACACAGAGAGGGTAAAGGGTGGTCAGGGGGCTCCACAAAGTCTGACAAGCTTGTAGGGTAAGGGCCACCTACAATGGCAGTGGTAAAGAAGAGAAAGGGGAACCAGGAGGCTGTAACATTATGTGTTTATGGTTGTATGCAAATGTGTGTAAGTGTATCTTTGTGTACACATGCAATTGTGTGTATAGGTAAATGTACACATGTGTGATGCTATGCATATTGGTGCACACATGTCTTTCATACTCATGATCGTGCATAAAAGTAAATTGCGCATGCATGTGTGTGTGTGCAAATGTGCCAGCATATACAGTGTGTGCATGTGCACAGTTGTATGTGATAACAGATGAATGGATGTTTTATTGCACAGTTGTGCACCTGTATAAACATGTGCATATGAATAAATTCCTGTGTGTACATGTGCATGATTGCACATGCATGTAAGCATGTATATCCTTGTGTTGGAAAGAGAGCTAGACTGGAGACCCATCCCAGAGGTGGGAGTTGAGTTTTGAAATATTCAGGAAGCGAGCATTGAAGAGCCACAAATAAGAAAATAAAAGAGACGATCGTGAAGATGTGGAGCTTCACAAAAGTGATTTTGGGAGACAAGGGACTCAAAGGCACTTGTATTTGATAAAGACATTCAGTCTGTAGAGAACGTTGTGAATGTGGTCAGGATGGGTCACCAAGATGTCTTTACAGGGCATACCCTTGTTGTGAAAAGTAGGAGATGATCCATCTGAAGGTTAGGAAATCCAAAGATCCAACAATGGCACTGTTGGTCCAAGTATTAGTCTGCATGTACTTTGAATCCTTGATACTTTGTGTTTTTATGGGGTGGCTGAGACACTTTTTCATCTTGGAAGTTGCTTCATTGTGCGGGTTTGAAATTGTTTCATCTCCCAGTGTATTATGCCTTACCTCATTAGGTAATGTCTTAAAATCTACTTTGATGATAATTGACAGCACTGTAGACCTTTTAGTTCCAGAAATTAGTCATTCATTATTATTTTATGCAATCTACATTTTGCTTAGGTTTACTAACATGCACTGCAAAGTGTCAATCAAATCAGTCTATCATTTTGCTTAATTCTGACACCACCTGTGCAAATCAGCCTTCTCCCTCTGACTCTTACCGTCAAAACTAGGTCAAACCTCACAAATTTGAAGTGCATGGGCCTTCAGAATGCTAAGTATGACCTTGACCTCAGATGCTAGCTGCAAGCTTGAGGAGCCCAGACCCCCTCATTTCTGACATGTTGGGTACAAACTTGAAGGTTTTACTCTATTCCATTAGGTTCAATAATTCAATAGAATGACTCACAGAATTCAAAGAAATATTGAAAATTATAGTCATCTTGTAACAGAAAAGATTCAAATTAAGGGACCTGCCATGAAGTCTGGGAGGTTGCCCAATACAAAACGTCCGTGTCCCAAAAGATATGCAGTGCATGATCTAGCCTCCACAAGCATCCAAGTGGGCTAGCAATGAAAAAAACACAGAGCTGCTATATTCAGAGGATGTAAGGGGCCTCGTCCATCACTTTTCTGTCAGTTTGTCATAGTGTGGTGGCTTGTTTGTTGCTGTGATTCTGGAAGCTGTGCCACAGGTATTTTAAATACCAGCTGAGTCACACTTGGTGGACAATTTTCAGCTGAGCTTCCAGAAGAAGACAGACTAAAGAGAGACAGACTCTCTGAATATTTAGTCACTGAAAACCTTATGAATAACAGTGGAACACTGTCACACTAGAATACAGAATATTGAAACATGAGGAAGAGTGTCAGAATATTGTTAGATACTGTGCCAAAAGAAGAGCCCCTCAAGTTGGAAGGCACTCAAAATATGATTGGGGAAGAGCTGCCTCCTCAAAGTAGAGTTGATCTTGGTTGCACGAATGGAGTAAAGCCCTCGGGACCTTCATTTGCTGATGGGGCACAACTCAAAAGGACGAGAAAGACTGCTAACATCCATTAATAATCAGAACATGCATTGTACAAAATAGGAAAATTAGAAGCTGTCAAAAATGAAATGAAATCCAGAAACATCAGTATCTTAGGAATTAGTGAGCTGAAACAGACTTCTGTTAGCCATTTTGAATCTGACAATCACATGGTTTACTATGTTGTTGTTGTTGTTAAGTACCGTGGAGTCTGTTCTGACTCATAGTAACCCTGCACAGGGTTTCTGAGGCTGTAAATCTTTATGGGAGCAGAAAGCCTCATCTTTCTCCCGTGGAACCGCTGGTAGTTTTGAACTGCCGACCTTGAGGTTAGCAGCCCGACTCGTAACCACTACGCTAGTTTACTATGCAGTGAATAACAAATTTAAGAGGAATGTCATCGTATTCATCATCAGAAAGAACATATCAAGATCTGTCTTGAAGTACAATATCTGTGATAGGATAATATCCATACACCTCCAAGGAAGACCAGTTAATAACACTATGATTCAAATTTAAGTACCAACCACAAAAGCTATTGATGATGAATTTGGGGAATTCTATCAACTTCTTCATCCTGAAATTAATCAAACATGCAGCTAAGATGTATTGATAATTACTGGTGATTGCACTAGGAAAATCTGTTTGCACAAGACCTGTTTAAAGTGCTGAAGTGCAAAGATGACAGTTTGAGAAATAAGATACACCTGCTGCAAACCACAGTATTTTCAATAACCTTATATGCATGTGGGAGTCTTGGTGCGGCACTGTGGGCTAATGTGTCAGACTGCAAAGTCACTTGAACTGCAAGGCCAGTGGTTCAAGCTCACCAGTTGCTCCTTTGGAAACCCTATACAGGGTCATTATGGGTCGGATTCGACTCTATGACACTTAACAACAGCAACATGTGCATGTGAAAGTTGGACAGTGAATAAGGAAGACCATAGAAGAATTGATACATTTGAGTTATGGTGTTCGAGGAGAGTATTGAAAGTGTCAGGGACTTTCAAAAGAACAAATCTGGGTTGGAAGAAGTACAGTCAGAATGCTCCTTGGAAGCCAGGATGGCCAGACTTCATCTCTGATACTTTGGATATGTTATCAGAAGGGGCCAATTCCTGGAGAAGGGTATAATGTTTGGTAAAGTGAAGGGTCGCAGGAAAAGAGGAAGACCCCCAACAAGATGGATTGCCACTGTCTCAGCAACAGTGACCTCAAACATAGCAATGATTGTGAGATTGCTGCAGGTCCTGGCATCATTTCTTGTGCACAGGGTCAGTGTGAGTGGATAATGAGTTGATGACACCTAAGGGGACTCTACGTAGGCAGAGTCTATGTAGGCTGCTATTCCATGCCAAGGTGGGTCCTTCTGGCATGACCATATCCCTCCTGAGTCATCATTGCCATAAACCCTCGGGTGTGCTCAGGAGCCCTCATCAACAACACTACAACCACTGGATAAATTCCAAGGACAAAAACAAGATTTTTTAGATGAAGTTAAATTCTTCACCCCACACAGGTTACCATTTTCTTTGTTCACCATTTATTGTTTTGTGACTTTTCTTCTCTCTGTCATAAACACATTAGAAATTCCTATTAGTGAAATAAATTGTTTCCGTTCTTATTTATCTGCCAAAATCTTTTATGTTCCTTTTTCCTGTTGCTGGTAAGCCCCTCAAGTTGGTTCCTACTCATTGTTGTTGTTGTTGTTGTTGTTGTCAGGTGCCATTGAGTCAGAACCGACTCACAGAGACCCCATGCACAGCAGAACGAAACAATGTCCGATCCTGGGCCAACCTCACTACCGCTACCACACTTGAGCCCATCAATGATGCCACCTGGCCAATCCAACTACTCATTGTAACCCTATATAGGTTTTCCAAGGAGCTTTTGGTGTGTTTGAACCGCCGTTCAAACTGACCTTGCAGTTCAAACTGACCTTGCTGTCCAGTGCATTTTCCTGCAGCACCACACCAGGACTCCTTATATTCCTTGGTTAATTATAATTTCAGAGTTGTAAATGTTCTTTGAAAGTATAATTTCCGTTCTTTCTGCTTTTTTCATTGCAACTATATAGCTATGTAGCCTATGCAGCTATGGCTCCTGTTGTTTCAAGTAAGTTTTTGGTAAGAAATCTGGCTTTTTTTGTTGTATTGATTCACTTGTTTGTATGTTATTACTGTTGTTGTTAAGTGCCTTCGAGTCAGTTCCGACTCATAGCGACCCTGTA
>NW_006408615.1:2189597-2202550 GCF_000296735.1 Chrysochloris asiatica | reverse complement strand
GAGTCGGTTCCGACTCATAGCGACCCTTTTCAGGGTTTCCGAGGCTGTACATCTTTACAGCGCTCATCTTTCTCCCGCGGAACAGCTGGTAGTTTCGAACTGCTTACCTTACTGTTCACAGCCCGATTCGTAACAACTACTCTACCAGAGCTCCTTATAGCAGCCATCAAAGTCAATCTCAAAATGGAGCAAAAACACTTCCCAGCCCTGCACCATCCTCAAGACAGGCTATGTGCCAGATTTTTTGACCCATTTCTTTCTTACTGGCTGACTTTCATTGGTAGATCATCAGGTCTGCCTTCCTAGCCTATCTTAATCTGGAAGCACTGCTGAAATCTTCTCAAAATTGTAGCAACCTGTAAGTTTTCACTGATAAGCAAATAGGCATATTGGTCAGATATTGAACCTTGGTCTTCTGCATAAAATGAAAGTATTCCACCATAGAACTACCAAGGTCCCTCAGCTTATAATTCATAACTTTAATGGAAATTCATCTCTATTCTATTAATACTGTAATTGATCCTCTTTTTCTCTCTCTTTCTTCTCACTTTCTATGCTCTCCTTCCTCTCCCCCTTCCTCCTTCTGTTCTTCTTTTTCACCTTCTCCACCTTATTTTTGAAGAGCAGAGATGTCAGCTTGAGGACTAAGGTGCACCTGACCCAAGCCATGGTATTTTCAATAGCCTCATATGGATGCGAAAGCTGGACAGTGTGTAAGGAAGATCGTAGAAGAATTGATGCCTTTGAGTTGTGGTGTTGGAGGAGAATACTGAAAGTGCCATGGACTGCCAAAAGAACCAATAGATCTATTTTGGAAGAAGTGCAGCCAGAGTGCTCCGTGGAGGCCAAGATGGCTAAGCTTCGTCTCTCCTACTTTGGACACATTGTCCAGAGAGAACAGTTGCTGGAGAAGGATGTCATGCTGGGTAAGGTGGAGGGTCAGAGAAAAAGAGGAAGACTCCCAATGACATGGATCAGCCAGGTGACATCATTGATGGACTCAAGTGTGGCGGCTGTAGTGAGGTTGGCCCAGGATCGGACATTGTTTTGTTCTGCTGTGCATGGGGTCGCTATGAGTCGGTTCCAACTCGATGGCACCTGACAACAACAACAACACCTTATTTTTATTTTACTTGTTTATTTTATAACTTTCATTGTGTATTAAGTGACTGAAGGCTTATAGGGAAGATCATAAATTTTACATTCAGCAAAGCATTGTAATAATTAAAATCCCCTCCATACACCCTTAGTCAACAGTATTTACCACTACTACTTTTTTTTTTTTTTGATGTACACATACCCCATTGAAAATATATATTCTTTTAAAGTACAAAGGGCACAGTTTGAAAGCCACCCTACTGCCCATTGACACACTGCCTTTTCTCAGTCCATGGGCCTATAGTCGTCTGTTGCTCTGTCTCTCTATGCCATTGCCTCTGCCACCATTGTCTCGGCTTTTCTGGTTAGGATCCCTCACTCTTCTCATGTTCTTCCCTTTTGATAGCCCTGGGATCTTCTATTTCTGAAATAACAGATTAACTGTTCCCTCTTTTTAGTTTACCTCTTCTACATTTTCAGTTGTGACAATCACCATCAGACCTGATACCAATTATTTGCTATTGAATCATAAAATCCTGTCTCCCTCATCGCCTGACCTATCTGGACATGAGATAAACTACTCAGTAGGGTTTCTCTTATTACTCCCCTTGTTCTGACACTTAGCACCCTCATGAAAGCTTGAAAGCCAGCCATTTCATTCCTTCATAGACCTCCATTTTTAAAATCTTTTATTGTGAAATATGTGATAGTTTACATGGGAGAATATTCATCCTATCGTATATCATTTCCTTGCCATGTTTACAATCCCCTCCATGCATCATCAACCAACCAAAGGGTATATCCTGCAAGCCTGCCCCCCTCTCCATACCCCTGCCCTCCCTCCCAGTTGTCAGCACACAGCCCTTCACCTTTTCTGGGTCTAAAGTCTCCAGCCACTCCGTCTCTCCACATCATCATCTCTGCCTCCATCTTTGGCATCACTGCTTCTCTAGGTAGGGTCCCGCACTCTGCTCTTCTCCCTTGATGGTCCCAGGGACCTCCACTCCTAGAATGCAAAGTTAATCACACCCCTCTTTTTGCTACAAAACATCTACTTTTGCATTTCCAACCCTTACAATTAGTCTTGATAACAATTATTCAATATTGTATCACAAGAGACGTATCTGCATCTCCTTTCATCAGCACCACCTAGACAGATTGGATACTACTCAATGAAGATTCTACTTTCCTCCGCGCCCTCTAGGCTCCCTCTTAAAAGCTTGTAAGCCAGTCACTTCTTGCCTTTGTAGAATCCACCTCCATTTTGGGTAGTCAATGTCCAAGTTGCCCATCCCTGTCTACTCTGTGTATGGAGGGGGTAGGAAAGATCCTTGCTGTGAAGATTTTCTCCCTCTTTTGAGCTTCTACATCCATGGGTGTAGGTCAAGTTCATCAAACTATATCAGATTACTCTGTTTTTCCTCTTCTTTCTTCTTCTAGTTGAGCTCTGATCATCCAGTTATTGAAGCCAGGCATAGATCTCCAATTTTGATAGTCAAAGCCTAAGTTGTTCATCCCTATCAACCCAGTGTACTGAGGGGACAAGCTTGTTCCTTGATATGAAGAATCCTTCCTTATTTGGTTGGAATTTCTTGCAGCTTTCATAAGCAAAGGTCCAGTTAATCAGTTTGTAGCATTTTGCACTTGCTCCCTCTGGTAGCTTAGTGGTCATGAGTTGGGCTGCTTATCTCAGGGTCAGCAGTTCAAAACTACCAATCGTTCCATGGGAGAAAGATGAGGTTTTCTGACCCTGTAAAGATTTACAGCCTCAGAAGCCCTATGCAAGATTGCTATGAGTTGGAACTGACTCCATGGCACACACCATCACCAGAGCTCTTTATTTTCATCTGGTCAAATTCTGGTTGACAAGCCATCCACTTGAGATCAAATGGGTATTGTCTGAAAATTTGGGAGTTCTCACAAGCCTACTCCTCTTCAGACCAACTGGCTGCTTAATTCTTTACTCTGAGCCCCAATGGCTAAATCACTGATCAAGATCTGTTCTTGAGCATGGGAGTTTACATGTCTCCCTGAACTTTGAACCAGCCAATCCATCCTCTTTTCTCTCTCATCTCAAGGCCATTGGGCATCTATGAAATAGTGCCAATCTCAGCCCATGGCTTCTTTGCTGCACTTCCCCTCTCCCACTCATAAGTTGACCAGGACAGTTGCCAGTGAGCATACAAGACTGTTTCCATTGAGTTTAGATCCTTAGAAAGGGATTTACCTTGATGGTCTGACTTTTCTTGCCTTGATGGCTCCAGGGAAGACAGCTTGCTTGATATTATCACAACCAAACTGCTTTTTTTTGTTTTGTTTTTTTCTTCTTTCCCGGTTGGTCTTTCTTTCAAGAAATATCTTCTGTTCCTCTAGCTGTTCTGGGTTGATCGGCATATCTTTTCAATTGGGAATGTCCACCCCGAAGGTTCTGGGTGGGTTCAGGATTACACCTAAGACCCCCTACTCCATCAAGACTTAACAAGAAGCCTAGTTTCCTGGATACATTCTAGTCCCCTTTTAGATAATCCAATCAGTCATAGCCTGAAGACTACAAGTTTTCTGCAAACATCTTCCCCAATATTCCTTTCTATCCCACTTAAATGTCTATATTACACTACTAGGCAGGGGAACCCAGTATCCACAAAACAGTCAAGCACCTTAACATTATTTATCATAGAGCCTTGTTTTTCCAAGGTTGTGCATTTGTTACAATCTATCTTTATCCCATTTAGTCCATGTATACCTCCCAATGTCTTTTCCATATAAACCCCATTCCGTATAATCCCCTTATTGTGCATTGCCCTCCTTCTATTTATTGTTTTCCCTGTCCCCTGAGTTATCATACATCTACCTCCTAACCTGTAAGTTACCGTCCCCTCCCTCCCAGCCTGATAACCCTCAAATAATTATTCTTTTAATATGGAAATGTTTTCTTAAATTTTTGCAATAATGGTCTTATGCAATATCTGTCCTTTTGTGACTAATTAGTTTTACTCAGCATTATGTCCTCAAGATTCATCCATGTTATGCAGTGTTTTGCAGCTTCATAGTTATTCTTCAAGGTAGGATAGTATTTCATTGTATGTTTGTTTATCCATTCTTCCATTGAGGGGCACTTAGGTTGTAGCCAACCTTTTGCTATCTCTTCACCTTCTATTTAATGAAGATATGCTTTCTTATACTGCTTCCTATTCTTCATCTTTCCTTCATGTTTCTATATCTGAGTCTCTATGTGCTGTGTGTGGGCAAATTTACTGATATTTATCTCATACTCTATCTATCCTCTGCTTAGATATTTCAAAATTTCCACTTAATTAATTCATTGAGAATTAAATTTTATTTATGAGATGTTTCAATCTGGAAGTTCTATTTGACTTTCAAATATGTGTGATTTTTTTGACACTATCTTATTCTTTTTCTGTTTTTAGTCAAAATCTATTTCTTCAAATATGTTAAACAAATATTTTATATTCAGTCAAAATATGAAGTCTTTGGGTATGTAATGCTTCAGTTTGTCTCTTCCCCTGATACTTTTCAGTCTTGTGTTCTTTTATTTGGCTGTATTTCTACTTTACTTAAATTAAGAGCTGTGTTCTTTGAATCCCTGTGGAAGTCATTGAAGACCATTGTCAAAGAGAAGATGGTGGCCCCATCTAGAGAACATGTCTTTGCCTTGACAATGTACCTGGGAGTGATACCACCAAGAATCAATACTAGTAATTATGTTCACTTAGAATCTGGCTTCCTATTCTTAGAGGATATGCCTGTTTTATTCTCAGTACCCAAGTCAGTTGCCTCCTGATCTTTGGTGGAGAGATACTTTCTTTCCTGGTCTAGCTTCTCCATAAGAATCTGACATTTATTTATTAGTCTCAGCTCCAGATGCCTACCTCCTATGTCACCATAACATGGGATTGGATTTAAGATTCCTTTTAGGCAGCACAGCCATCAGCATCCACTTACTGGATTTGTGCTAAGAGGATTCCCTAGGCCTTTGTACAAGGTTGACTAAACCACATGCTTAGCTCTATGTGCTAGGAGGTTTGCCAGGGTAACTAGTTCACCAAATACCAACAATGAAAGCCCCTATTTTGTATTTCAGGGACTGTTTTCATGCCTTTTATGCTCTATTTTGTGAGTCACCCAAGCTTAGGGATCATATGTTATTTGAGCTTTGAGTCCTCCGCACCCAGCATAGGGTCGTCTAAGAGGACACATTTTTCATTCAGTGTCCTCTAAGAGGACATGTTTGTCACTCAGTGCCATTTTCCCTTACAGTTCCTCTATGAGCAGGCATGCATAGCAGATGCCATCCCATCGTACCATTTTTAGGACCTGGATTCAGAGATCTTAAGTGACTGTTCTGTGACCTAGGAGGTCAAGTGCTTTGCTGTATCTAAAAGTTTTCTCATCTTGCCCCCAAACTTGTTGAATGATCCCATCTGTGCCCAAGTCCTGTGTATAAAGCCCTGTCTGTGCCAATGCAACATTTGTGTTGCCATCAAATCAATTCTGCTTCATGGTGACCCCATGAGACTGCCTCATAGGGTTTTCTAGATTAGCATTTTTACAGAAGATAAGTTTGCTGTCAAGTTTACAGAAGATGAGGAGCTAAAGGATGTCTGGTGTTGGCATTTGAGCTCTTAACTCTTGCACCAACTGGGCTCCATGTAGCTATGCAATGGAGTATACTCATTTCGCTACCTGCAATGCACATCCAGTGAGCTACTTTTACAGCCAAAGGAGCTCTGCATTCTTCACAACTTCTAAGTTGGAGCTATTAATGTGCTTCCTTTCAAATGAAAACTACTTGAAATTTCCTGAAAAGTTTGTGATTGAGGAATACAATTTGATGACAAGAGCAGGAGATTTACAACAGACCATCATAATCAATGACTTTGATTAGAGAGCTGTCAATGGCTGCTGTCTCATTACCTCTAGATCTCAATTTTTACTTATCAGTTAGACCTTCCCTAATGGTCCTACTTACACATGAAACCCAGCCTCCAAGCCACTCACCATACTGTATTTTTTCTGTGGCTTGTGCCACCATCTGCTATACTGTCTATTCTTCTCTCTCCCCCTCCCTCCCCCAAAGAGTGCCAGCTCCACAACATTAGAGCTATTAGCAGGCTTGTTCATGTATGAATGCCCAATACTGAAACTAATGCCTGAAAATGAGCAAGTGTTTCACAAATATTTTATTGAAAGAATCATGATTTTATAATTTACAAGTTTGTGATGTGTATTTTCATGATTTCAATCGAGACTTGCATCAACCTTTACAACAAGCAAGGGAGTAATGTCATTACTGTTTTACAAATTAGAATATTGAGACTCAGAAACAGTAGATCATGGGCTTGTATGCTCAGCTGGGAAAAAGTAGGGTTGGATATCTAAGTCCTACGACTCATCATAGCAGATTTGCATTGTAACAAAGTTGAAGCACTAATGACCAAAGACCAGAGGAATTGTGGAGTAACATTAAGAACATTATTCAGGAAGAAAGCAAAAAGTCATTTAAAAGACAGGAAAGAGAGAAAAGACAAAAATGAATATCAGAGGAGACTCTGAAACATTGAGTGTAGAGACATTAAAGCAATTGGAAGAAATAAGGAAGTAAATGAGCTGGACAGAAAATCCCATAGGGAAGCTCTAAGAGAAAAAGTCAAGTATAACAATGAAATGTGCAAAGCGTTGGAAAACCAGAAAGGAAAAACATCCTCAGCTTTTCTTAAGCTAAAAGAATTGAAAAAAATTATCATGCCTCAACTTGAACTATTGAAGGATTCTGTGGGTAAAATACTGAATGATGAATAAAGCATCAAAAGAAGATGGAAGGAACACACAGTCACTGTACCAAAAAGAAATGGTCAATGTGCAACCATTTCAAAAGGTAGCACATGATCAGCAACCAATGATATTGAAGGAAGAAGTCCAAAATGCACTGATGGCATTAATAAAAAGCAAGGCTTCAGGTGTTGATCTAATACAAGTTAAAATGTGACAACAAAATGATGCAGCCCTGCAAACACTCACTTATCTATGCCAAGAAATTTGGAATACAGCTACCTGGTCTACCTATTGGGAGCAATCCATATTTGTGCTCATTCCAAAGAGAGATAACCAAACAGAAAGTGGAAATCGTCAAACAATTTCATTAATATCAATTACAAGTAAAATCTAACTGAAAACGATTTAAAATTAGCTGCAACATACATTGACAGGGAACTAGCAGAAATTCAAGCAAGATTCAGAAGAGGACATGGAATCTTGAATACCATGTTGACATTAAATGGATCTTGACTGAAAGCAAAGAATATCAGAAAGATGTTTCCCTGTGCTTTATTGACTATGCAAAGGCTTTAGACTGTGTGGATCATCCAAACAATGGATAATATTGCAAAGAATGGGTATTCCAGAATGCTTAACTGTACTCAAGATGAATCTGTATATAGACGAAGGGGAAGTCAGTCAAACAGAACAAGGGGGTAGTGAATGGTTTAATGTCATAAAAAATGTACGACAAGGTTATATTCTTTCACTGTTCTTATTCAATCTGTATGCTAAACAAATAATCCCAGAAGCTGGATTACATGAAGAAGAACATGGCATCAGGACTGGAGGAAGATTCATTAACCATCTGTGATATGCAGATGATGCAATCTTGCTTGCTGAAAGTGAAGAGGACTTAAAATACTTACTAATAAAGATCAAAGACTATATAGCCTTCAATATAATGTAAAGAAAGCAAAAAATCCTCATCACTGGACCAATAAACAACATCAAGATAAATGGAGAAAAGATTGAAATTGTCAAAGATTTCATTTTACTTGGATCTACAATCAACACTCACGAAAGCAGCAGCCAAGAAATCAATGAGGTCGTGTACAGCAGAAGACTAAGGTGCACCTAACCCAAGCCATAGTATTTTCAATTGCCTCATATGCATGTGAGAGTTGAACAATGAATAAAGCTGATCACAGAACTGAACTGATGCATTTGAGTTCTGATGTTGTGGAAGACAACCAGAAGAACAAACAAATCAGTCTTGGAGGAATTGTGGCCAGGATGCTTCTTAGAAGTAAGGATGGTGAGATTTTGCCTCTCATACTTCAGACATGTTATCAGGAGGGAAGGACATAATGCATGGAAACTGGAGGGCCAGCAAAAACGAGGAAGACCCCAAATGAAATGTTTTGACACAGTAGCAGTAACAATTGTGAGAATGGCACAAGACCAGATAGTATTTAATTCTGTTGTTCAGAGGGTGGTTATGAGTCAGAACCAACTGGAAAGCACCTGACAACACTAAAACCAAACTCATGCTTTTCTAGTCTTCGGGTTTGAGGGCTCTGTGGTCCATTGGAACAATGTTCGCCTTCCATGTGTCAGACTCAGGTTCAACGCTGGACAAAACTCCTCATGTCACCATCCATTGGTCAATAAAAGTTTACATGTTGATGAACAGAACTCAGTGGAGGTTCCAGACTATGGTGAACTTTTGAAGAATCAGTAATGAATACCCTGTGGATCCCAATAATCCAATCCACAGCCGATTATGGGAATGGTGGGAGTCTAGGAAGTGTTTTGTACTGGGTCACCATGAGATGATAGCTATGGTCTCCAGAAGTCTTACAACCTTTGATTGCTCACTCAGGAGACTGTCTTAAAGCTGTCTTAAAAAAGCTTTCTCAATGGCATGTAGACGTCTGAGCAATGTCTGAGAGATTCAGACTTCATTAGCAACATGGTAGTCAACTTTAACAGATGGGTTGGCTGTTCCGAGTGGTGTTTTGGAGTCCAGTGACCTGGAAGTGAGTGGACGATCAAGGCTTACAAGATGGTGTCATGGATCCTCACTCTGCCACTGATTTACGGAGTGGCCATGAGCATTACTTTCCGCTTCTGTAAATGTTCTCAGGTGGTTTCCAGATCTGGTGCATTGGGAGTGTTCTAGAAACATCTTGTTTCACACATCCTCCTATTGCCCCATTCCCTGCCACTCTTATCTCCACAACTTACCTCCTACAATGCCATTCTTTGTCTCTGCACAGTAAACACTCAGAAAAGTCCTACTGGTACAATGGAGAACTACTCAGGTACCAATGAAATGGTGGAAATTTGAAACCACCAGCAGCTCCATGGGAGAAAGACCTGGAAGTCTTCTTCCATGAAGATTTTAACCAAGAAACCCCCATGAGGGCAGTTCTACACTGTCACATGAGAGCAGTTCTCCACTGTCACATGCAGCTGTTGTGAGTCAGAATTATCTCAGTGGCACTCAACAACAACAGTAAACACTTGTATACACACGCACATACAACCTTTCTATGAAGACACCATGAGAAACTTCCAAGATTTGCTTTACTAACCTCATGATAAAATAAAAATAGTAAAAACCACATACCTAAGGGTTAGCTTCTGATATGTAGTGCCCTAAACACTAACTACATCTAATTTTCACTAACAGAAACATTAACATGGAAGTGTAATTTTAATACCTATTCAAAGGAAAATAAAACTCTTCCTAAATGTTATACAAAAATCATTGTAATAACCTATTTGATTTTCACAATTTTAGCTGTGCACTTCTCAAGTAAAGTACAGCTATGCTTTGAACTTCTAGCTTCCTGATCCAGGAGAGTTTTTGCCCAAGGGTCCTAACACAATGTACAACACAAAGAGGTTTCTCAGGTTTGCTTTTTATTCTGGTCAGTTGAACAGAAGGAACACTTTCCCAAGATTTGGTTTTAAGAGTACTGTGAGAATTCAAAACTGTCAAAATAATAAACCAAAATGTATCAGTATTCAACATTTGTTCTCACCCTCCCAAATCCACATGTTCAACCTTATAGCTTTTCTCACAACACAAGTCATTTAAAAACCTCCAGCTTGAGAAGGAGCCAAGAAAAGACGAGTCTAAAAATGAATTGCAAACACGCACACGCACTCACACACACGTACACAGACATATGCTGTCAAGTTTTGGTTTGGAGCCATGCGGTTTGTGACAATAAGTCAGCAAGAATTATGAATTGTGATCTGCAAAGGGGGTAGGCCATTATTTCATGAATCTCAGCATCTATTAGGAGGATCCCATTATGAAGAGTTCACAGCATGACCAGCTGGATCTCACATTTTCAATATTTAAATATCATTCACATGTTTATGAAACTGTCTGGAAATGTCATCCCCCTGATGGGTCTAAAGATTTATTCTTCCTGGAACTTTTATTTATGTAGCTAAGTACTGGAACTGAGGTCTCAGAGCACTATTTTATTTTATTTCTGAGAAGGAAAAAATCTGTTTAGCAAGTAGGCAGTTTCGGTGGAGTTGTCCAACGTGCTTAAGCATTTGGCTTTACCAGGAAACTTAAAAATCAGTGGTTTCCAAAAACGTTCCTCCAAGTACAACTTTCATCAGTTGCTTCCTACTATTTTGTGTTTTAAAATAAAATGTCAGAGTCTGGCAGAACTGGGAATTATTGAGTGATATTTAACAAGTTCCCTATATTTTGTCGGTCAGAGTTGCAAATCTCCAGGCTGAGCATTCTACATCCAATGTTCAATATGCTCATCTTTTTCCATTTTTATTATTGGTGAAACATCTGGGTCCTCTTCCTTTCTGTGAGTTATTTTCATTCTGGAATTCTCAGTACCTACTAGGTGTTGCACTGTAGGATCAGCACTAGACTATGAGCCACAAGATCAGCAGTTCACAGCCATCAGCTGCTCCTTGGAAACCCTATACAGGATCACTGTGAGTCAGAATCTACCTGAAAGCCCTAGACACTAACAACCACTAGTACATACCGGTGTATGTGTTTGCTCAAGGATAACAGTCAAAGTGAAATCCAGTGTAGATTAGAATTCAGCATATGTGTAATGACTGGATGGCCATCTAGTTCAGCAACAGCAAATAACAATGGCATAGTTCTTGGGTTGTTTTTTTTACAATTTCTTGCAGATGTATATAATTGTTGTTGGTAATCACAGTTAAGTTGGCCCTATCTCATGGTGACGCTATGTACAACAGAATAAAACACTATGTGGTCCTCAACACCTTCATGGTTGTTGATATGTCTGAGTTGATTGTTGTGTCCATTGTGTCAGTCCATCTCATTGACAGTTTCTCTCATTTTTGCCGGTTCTGTAATTTATGAAACAGTGTCCTTTTATACCAACTGTAAGTGAGTCAAAGTCTCACCATTCATGCTTCTAAGGAGCATTCTGTTGGTAATTTCTATAATACTGATTTTTTTTTCAGTTTTTTGATTTGTTGTTGTTTTTAAGTGTCATATTTCTGGTTCAGACTCATAGCAATCCTGTTTAGGGTTTCCTAGGAGTGGTTGGTGGAGTCCTGCTGTGGCGCTGTGGGCTAATGTGTCAGACTGTAAAGTCATTTGAACTGCAAGGCTGGTGGTTCAAGCTCACCAGCTGCTCCTTGGACACCCTATACAGGGTTGCTACGGGTTGGAATACACTAAATGTCATATAACAACAACAATAAGGAGTGGCTGGTAACCTCAAACCACTGACCTTACAGTTCAAATCAACCTTGTAGTCCAATGCATTAACCTGCAGCGTTACATGACATATTCAATATTATTTGCCAATGTCCAATTCAAAAGTATTAATTCTTCTGTCTTCTGCTTTCATTATTCACCTTTCATATGCTAATAAGGTTATTGATAACACCTTGATTTGGATTAGGGACACCATAATCTTCAAAGTGACATCTTTGCCTTTTAAAAGTTTAAGGAAGGGCAGGGCTTGATGGCGGTTTAGATGGAGGTGTAGTGAAGGTCGCCGTCAGCAATAACTCAGAATTCCAGGCAAAAAAGAGGCAGGACAGAGCTCCAAAACTTGGACCCACAGAGATAGGAATAGTTTAAAGGTTTGAAGGCTTATAGCCTGTGGAATTTGGAGCTGAAGTAAAAAATCATGTACTTTTGAATCTGCCGGCCGGGCTCGGAGGCCTGAGCCAACATCCTGGGTGAGACCAAGTGGTGGCACGAAATAGGGGCTACAGAGACGCCACAGAAACACGCAGCGGGAACCTTGGAAAAAAGAAAGGTGCACAATATACTTTGCAAATTTTGCGTGGTTACGATTATATTTTTTTCATTGATGTTGGGTAATTGGTACGCTCACTGTTTGCCCAACTCCATTCGGGTGGGTAGAGGCAGGGGTTTGGCCAAGGGGCTGTGACCCACCCTCATTGCTGGTGGTTTCTTCTGCCGGGAACCTGTGCACTCAGCCCAGGATGAGGTGCAGATGAGCTTTCTGTTTGGGTCTGCTTTTTTTCACTGGTTTGACAGGAGTCCCGAGGCACCACACTGCAGAGCCTTTTGAACTGTAAGGTTGGTGGCTCAAGCTCACCAGCCGCTCCTCGAGGGCCCGCACACTCAGCCCAAGCTGAGTCGTGGATATGCATCCGGCAGGAGTCCCGGAATGGCTATGTGGGTTGGGGTGCCACACTACAAAGCCATTTGAACTGCAAGGTCGGTGGTTCAAGCTCACCAGCCGCTCCTCGGGAACCCGCACACTCAGTCCAAGCTGAGACGTGGATGTGCATCCTATTTGGGTCTGCTGCTTTTCATTGGTTTGAGAGGAGTCCAGGTGTGGTGCTGTGGGTTGGAGTGCTGCACTGCCGGGCATTTTGAGCTGCAGGGTCTGTGGTTCGGGCTCACCAGCCACTCCTCAGAAACCCTATACAGGATCGCTACGGATCGGAATTGACTTAACAGCGCCAAACATCAAGGAGAGGAGGGCAGAAGTGACTGAAAGAGAGTTAGGACATTAAAGTCATACTTATATTAAGCCACAGATTTTTTTAAAAATTTTTATAAT
>NW_006408615.1:2182593-2184487 GCF_000296735.1 Chrysochloris asiatica | reverse complement strand
ATTCTGGTGGGGATGTGGAGAGTCTGGAACACTACTGCATTGCTGGTGGGACTGCAAAATGGTCCAACCTCTCTGGAAAGCAATATGGCATTTCCTCAGAAGGTTAAAAATAGAAATACCTTATGATCCAGCAATTCCTCTACTTGATATTTACCCACAAGAAAAATGAGCCACAACACAAGAAGATATATGCAATGTTCATAGCAGCACTATTTACAATAGCAAAAAGATGGAGACAACCAAAGTGCCCATCAACTGAAGAATAAACAAACTGTGGTACATACACACAATGGAATATTATGCTACCTTGAAGAATAACAAGGAAGTGGCAAGCCACCGCATAACATGGATGAACCTTCAGGACATTATGCTGAGTGAATAGTCAGTCACAAAAAGAGAAATATTGCATAGGACCACTACTGTAAAAGACTAAGAAAAAGAAACCATACTAAAGGGGGGTAGGGGGAATTTTTTATTGACTGCTGGGAAGTCGGTGGTGGGTAAGGGGAGGGAAGGGAAGGTGGAGCACAGGGTAGGGATTAGACACAGGAACGTTTGGGTGCTAGAGAGGGGGGCAATATACAAGGTGGGAGAGGGAAACGGAAGAACAAAGCAGATAGGAGAACAAGTAGGCATGTTTGAATGGGCTAAGTGGGACAGAGGTAAAGAATGATGCATGCACAACCTTGGAACTACAGGGCTCTGGGATACAGAGATTGACCCATGGTTGGAATAAGGAAAAGGGAGGAATAATGTTAAGATGCTCGGCAGTCTTTTGAATCTTGGTTTTCCTTGTATTATAATATAAAATAGACACTGGAGGGGGAGAGAAAGGAATAGTCAGAAACACCACCATAGAAATCTTGTAAGTCCGTCTTCTGCTTATAAGTGATTGGAATACCTAAAATGGGGCTACAAAGTACCCAGTAAAGAAGGATTCCTGCGGAGCCTTTGCAATACATAAGACTATAGGTAGAAGCCTGAACCACATTCAGATCTCCAGAGATGGGAAATTCCCACTTGAAAGGATGAGCAAACCAGCCTGGAGTGGCTAGAAGAACAGAAGATACTTCTTGAAAGAAATACCTACAAGAAAAATACAAAACAATAGAGGCAGATGGACTGTTACTACAAGAACAAACAAATTGCTTGCCCAGGAAACATCAAGACAAGTGGTCGGGTCCCCTTAATGCAAACCCTTAGTCTTCCAAGACTAAGACTCAACAGAAATACGTGCCCTGATTGGTGACCACACGCATTGCCGATAGGGGGAAGTGGGGTAAAAGCAGCAATGAAGCGGCAAGCTAAGCCCTACAATGTTTGGTGGGCTTCTGTGGACCCAGATGGGGACCTGGTTGGCAAGCAGTGTGGGGAGACCTGGGGACTCCTGGTCCCAGAGTCAGTGGCGTGGCCACAGAGGACTAGAGTGGAGAGTGAAGCTATCAGCTGATAGCAAGAGAGGGCATATGCACAAGAACACCCACACTTGCAAATGGTACCCACATGACCTGGCCCCGATGAATGGATGATCAGAACTCAACCAGGAGAAGAAAGAAGAGGGGAAAAAAAAGAGTGATGTGAGACAATTTGATTAACTTGATCTACACCTGTGGATGCAGTAACCCAAAAGAGGGAACAAACCCTCACAGCAAGAAACATTCCCAACTCCTCCACATACGGAGTAGACAGAGATGGGCAACTTAGACATTGGATACCCAAATGGGGGGGAGGGATCACAAAGGCAAGAAGTAACTGGCTTACAAGCTTTCAAGAGGGAACCTAGAGCTAGGGGGCATGGAGGAACGCAGAATCTCCAGTGAGTACTATCCAATTTGTCTAGGCGGAGCTGATGAAATGAAATGCAGAAGGGTCACTTGTGATACAATAGTGAATA
>NW_006408615.1:2165669-2182477 GCF_000296735.1 Chrysochloris asiatica | reverse complement strand
GGAGAAGAGCCGAGAGCGGGACCCTACCCAAAGAAGCAGTGAGGCCCGAGATGGAGCCAGAGATGATGACGTGGATTGATGAAGTGGATGGGGACTTTGGATCCAGAGAGGGAGAGGGACTGGGTCCTGAAGAATAGGGGCGGGGGAGAGTATAGGGGGTGGGTTTATAGGGTATACCTTTTGGTCGGTTGATGATGCATGGAAAGGATTGGAACCATGGCAATGAAACGATATACGATGGAATGAATGTAAAACTAAAGTTCTCTCATGTAAACTATCATATAATTCACAATAAAACATGGGAAAAAAAAAAGTTTAAGGAAGTCTTATGCAACTGATCTGCCCAATGCAATGGGGTATTTATTTTCTTGTCTTGTATTTCTCTGGATCTGATTGTTGATCCTAGTAGATTGAAATTATTGACAACTTAGATAATTGCTCTTAGATACAATATTTAGGATGTAAGTGTTTTTGAACCCTTTGCTGTGCCCATGAGTACCTAGTTTTAGAAGCATACTTGCAGGCATTGAGCCTTTGCTAGAATACTTGCTCCATTTCACAACTTCTTATCCGTCTTCCTGTTGATTCAGTCCCCAGAGGTTAAAACAACCAACCAGATTTCAGGTGACTTCATAGTGAGTCTTGCTCTCTCAGCTTTGCATGCATTGGGAAAATATGAGAGGAAAGAGAAACCCTGGTGGTACAAAGGTTCAACATTTAGTTATTAATCACAAGGTTGTATGTTCAAACTCATCAAGAGAACTAGTAATTTGCTGCCATAAAGATTATAGCCAAGAAAACCCTGTGGGACAAATCTACTCTGTCATAAGTGACCACTATAAGTCAAAATGGACTCATGGCTTTTGTTGTTAAGTGCCATTGAGTCAGTTCTGACCCATAGAAACCCTGTATAGGGTTTCCAAGGAATGGCTGATGAGCTCGAACCATCGACATGGCAGTTCAAACTGACTTTGCAGTCCAGTGCATTAACCCACAGTGCCACAGCAGGACTCCAGAAAAACCAGACTCATTAACACAACAACATGAGTGGAAAAGTGAACAGGATAGAGCAGAAATGGGTGTTTTCCACTTCAGTCAAAGACATTTAGCAGGTGGGGAACCAGCACAGTCCATGGAGAGGAAAAAGGAATCCAAAATGTCACTACAAACATCAGTGAAAACAGTTGGCAGGTTCAGTCATTCATTCTTCTGTTAAACATCAATAATTTCCTCCCTATTACTTAACAACAACAACAACAACATTGGGAAGTCTTGGTGTGGTGCTGTGGATTAATGCACCAGACTGCAAAGCCATTTGAACTGCAAGGTCAGTGGTTCAAGTTCACCAGAAGCTCAGAACCGACTTGATAGCACAACAACAAAATTGGAAAGTCTGAACTCCTGGGGTGTAAGATCAGCATTGGATGAGAACCACAAGGTCAGCAGTTCAAATCTACCAGCTGTTACTCAGAAACCCTATGCAGGACTGCTATAAGTCAGAACAGACTCAATGGAACTTAACAACAACAAATTGGAAGTCTATTGCTTATCTGCTTGTCTTTGGAACAAGGTCTCTTTTTCTTTACAAGCACACCATCTTCCACTGGAAGTTGTTCTTCCTCAAGTATTAAAGTAAGATGTTTCCTTCATTCAAATAACAGCTCTGAGAAATCTTCATGTAGTACAACCCATGGAGTGTGCATTTCAGGGGACTGAGATAAGTACTCCTGGCCTCAAGTATACACAAGCAGAAACCGTGGTGATTGAGACGACTCTGGAGCAGACACTTGTGCTGGCTTGATGGTGGTCCCAGGAGGTGCGTACACTCCTGAATTAGGGCTGAGAGCAGTGGACTAGGGTGGAGGCTACAGAGGCAAGGCAGAAGGATGAAAAATGGTAGACATGTTCTTGAACTGCCAGATAGTCAAAAGGTATTTCATTATTTGCAAGTGGAATACATTCACTTCTCATTTACCAACGTGGTTCCAAAGATCGGGTCATTACGCAAAAAATGGAGGATGCCCACATAGGATCACAGAACAGAGGGTGACTATATCATTACATAACTGACCAATTACATCATCACATAATTGGTAAACCACTCAGAATCATGGCCCAGAAAAGGTGACACCTAACCTTAGCCATTAGAGCCAGTGTTACTCTTGCCTAATGCCTCCGAATTTATTACGGCCAGAGGGACATTGTTAATGTGTAAGATAGCCAACTAGTAGACGTTTTACTATTGTCAGGAATGCAGTATATCCATAACAAGGCAGTCAATACGTGAGGAGCAGGTGTACAACATTGTGTATGTGTTTATACGTCTGCATGCTTGAAATTTTATATTGCTATTCATAGCCACATGCATCCTGCGAATATCCAAAGCAAAATCAGGTATGGGTCAAGTGATTTGTGTTGTTTACAATTGTGTTTACAATCCACAGGATTTGTGCCTAAGGTCTGTTTGCTTTGCTGCAGCATTAGTCCCTAGGGTGGCTGAAGAAACTAGCATATTCAAGGAAATAGAAGGAGGAGGAGACAGTGGAGGGAAGGAAAAAGGGGGGCAGCACGAGGGGGTGTCTCCATGAGCTGTTTGGAAGATTGAATCTGGTTCAGCAAGTCCTATATTCATGAATATATATCCTGAATGCAAGACATTTTCCTGTGCACCCGTCCTATGCTTGGGTATGGACAGTCTTCTAAGGGACTAAGGGGCAAGTACTGTCAGGTGACGTTTCCTTTGGACCTCTTAAAAAATGAAGTGGGGGTCAGTTTTGTGACAAATTCCTGAGGGATACAGATGTGCAATAACCCTAATTTACTTCATGTCTGCAACACTTCTGAAGTGGTGGTCAGCTCAGTGTGGTAGCCCAGAGAGTGTTGTTAAGTGCCTTCCAGTCAGTTCTGAACTATAGCAACCCTGTATAGGGTTTCAGAGTAGTGGCTGGTGATCTTGAACTGCCAACCTTATGGTTAAAACCGACTTTACAGTCCAGCGCGTTAACACACAGTGCCACATCAGGATGTGTTGTGGTTGTTGTTGAGTCGGTAAGGACCCATAGCGACCTTATGCACAGGAAAACAAAACACTGCCTGATCCTGGGCCACCCTCACTACTGTTGCCATGCTTGAGCCCATTGATGCTGCCACTTGGCCAATCCATCTCGTTGGGGGTCTTCCTCTTTTTCTCTGACCCTCCACCTTACCAAACATATTTTTCTCCAGTGACTAGTCCCTCCTGACAATATGTCCGAAGTTTGAGAGATGAAGTTTGGCTATCTTAGCCTCCAAGGAGCACTCTGGCTGCACTTTCTCCAAAATGCATCTATTGATTCTTTTGACAGCCCATGGTATTTTCAATATTCTCCTCCAACACCATAACTCAAAGACATCAATTCTTCTACAATCTTCCTTATTCACTGTCCAACTTTCACATGCATATGAGGTATTGAAAATATCATGGCTTGGGTCATGAGCACCTTAGTCCTCAAGCGTATATCTTTGCTCTTCAACACTTAAAAAACATCTTGCGAAGCAGATTTCCCTAATGCAATACGTCCTTTGATTTCCTGACTGCTGCTTCCGTGACTGTTGATGGTTGATCCAAGAAGAATGAAGTCCTTGACAACTTCAATCTTTTCTCCTTTGATAAGAATGTTGTTCATTGGTCCAGTGGTGAGGATTTTTGTTTTCTTTACATTGAGATGTAATCCATACCAACGGTTGTGCTCTTTGATCTTCATCAGTAAAGGTTTTAAGTCCTCTTCACTTTCAGCAAGCAAGGTTGTATCATCTGCATATTTGTTGTTGTTGTTAAGTGCCGTCGAGTCGGTTCCGACCCATAGCGACCCTGAACAGGGTTTCCAAGGGTGTAAATCTTTACGGGAGTAGAAAGCCTCATCTTTCTCCCGCGGAGCAGCTGGTAGTTTCGAACCGCTGACCTTAAGGTTCGCAGCCCGATTCACTTCAATCTTTTCTCCTTTGATAAGAATGTTGTTCATTGGTCCAGTGGTGAGGATTTTTGTTTTCTTTACATTGAGATGTAATCCATACCAACGGTTGTGCTCTTTGATCTTCATCAGTAAAGGTTTTAAGTCCTCTTCACTTTCAGCAAGCAAGGTTGTATCATCTGCATATTGCAGGTTGTTAATGAGTCTTCTTCCAATGCTGATGCCACATTTTTCTTCATAGAACCCAGCTTCTCAGATAATTTGCTCAGCATACAAGTTGAATAAGTATGGTGAAAGAATACAAACTCATCACACACCTTTTTAAATTTTAAACCATTAAGTGTTCTCATGTTCTGTTCAAACAACTACTTCTTGGTCCAGGTACAGATTCCTCATGAGCACAATTAAGTGTTCTGGAATACTCACACTTTGCAATGTTGTCCATAGCTTGTCATGATCCACACAATCAAAAGCTTTTGCTTAGTCAATAAAGCACAGGTAAACATTTTTCTGATAGTCTCTGCTTTCAGCCAAGATCCATCAGACATCAGAAATGATAACCCGCATTCCATGGCCTCTTCTGAATCCAGCTTGAACCTATGGAAGTTCTCTGTCAATGTATGATTGTAGCTGTTTCTGTATTACCTTTAGCAAAACTTTACTCACATGGGATATCAAAGAGATTGTTCAATGATTTCCATGTTCTGTTGGGTCACCTCAATTTGGAATGGGCACAAATATGGATCTCTTACAATCAGTCGGCCAGATAGTTGTCTTCCAAGTTTCTTGGCAGAGATGAGTGAGTACCTCCTGAACCACCTCACTTTGTTGAAAGATTTCCATTTTTATTCCATCAAATCCTGGTGCCTTGTTCTTTGCCAATTCCTTCAATGCACCTTGGACTTCCTCCTTCAGTATCACTGGCTCTTGAACATATGCTACCTCTTGAAATGGTTGAACATTAACCATTTCCTTTTGGTACAGTGACTCTGTGTATTCCTTCCCTCTTCTTTTGATGCTTTCTGCATCTTTCAGTTAATTTGCCCAGAAAATCATTCAATAATGAAAGTGGAGGCTTGAATTTTTTTCTTCACTTCCCCCCAGCTTCAGAAATGCTGAGCATGTTCTTCCTTTTTGTTTTTCTGATTCCAGATCTTTGGGCATTTTGTTGTAATATTTAGCTTTATCTTCTCAAATTGATCTTTGAAACTTTCTGTTAAGCTCTTGGACCTCCTCATTTTTTCCATTTGCTTTAGCATCTCTATGCTGGCATCCATTTTGACCTTTCCTTTCTTTCTTGCGTTCTCAATGACTTTTTGCCTTCTTCATGTATGATGTTTTTGATGTCATCCCACAAATCTTCTGACCTTCGGTCTTTAGTGTTTAATGTATCAAATCTGTTCTTCAGATGATCTCTAAATTCAGGTGGGATATATTCAAGGTCATATTTTGGCTCTTGTGGACTTCCTTTCATTTTCTTCAGCTTCAGTTTGAATTTGCTTATGAGTAATTGATGGTCTATTCCACAGTCTGCCCCTGGCCTTGTTTTGACTGATGTTATGGAGCTTTTCTATCATCTCTTTCCACAGATGTAGTCAATAAGATTTTTATGTATTCCATCTGGTGAGGTCCATGTGTATAGTCATCTCTTATGCTGTCTAATGAAGGTGTTGGAAATGAACAAATCATTGGTTTTGCAGAATTCTATCATGTGTTCTCCAGAATCATTTCTATCACTAAGGCCATATTCTCCAACTACTGATCCTTCCTCTTTGCTCCCAAACCTTTGCATTCCAATCACCAGTAATGATCAATACATTTTGAATGCATGTTTGATCGATTTCAGATTGTAGACGTTGGTAGAATTTTTCTATTTCATCTTCACTGGTTTTAGTGGTTGGTGGATAAATTTGAATAATAGTGGTATTAACTGGGCTTCTCTGTAGGCACATGGATATTATCCTATCACTTACAACATTGTACCTCACGACTGATCTGGTTATGTTCTTTTTAACAATGAATGCAACACCATTCCTTTTCAATTTGTCATTTCCATGATAGTAAACCATGTGGTTGTCAGATACAAAATGGCCAACACCAGTCCATTTCAGCTCACTAATGCCTAAGATATTGCTGTTTATGTGTTCGATTTCATTTTTGACAACTTCCAACTTTCCCAGATTCATACTTCATACATTCCATGCTCTGATAATTAACGGATGTTTACAGCAGTTTCTGTTCAATTTGAGTTGTGCGCCATCAGCAAATGAAGGTCCCATGGGCTTTTCCACTATGGGTTTTACTCCATTCACATTCATGGTCAACTCTACTTTGAGGAGGCAGCTCTTCCCCAGTCACATTTTGAGTGCCTTCAAACCTCAGGGGCTCATTTTCGCGCACTATATCTGACAGTGTTTCTCTGCTATTTATAAGGTTTTCAGTGACTAAATATTCGGAAGTAGTTTGTCACTCTTTCTTCTTACTCTGTCTTCATCTGGCAGCTCATCTGCAACCAGTCCATCATGGGTGACCCTTATTTAAAATACCTGTGGCATAGCTTTCAGAATCACAGCAACTCACAAGCCACCACAGTATGACAAACTGACAGATGAGTGGTGGATCAGGATGTGTGAAAGGGGCATATTGCAGAGATAGGGTAATCTGGGAAGGTTATCATCTATCCACTCACTCAACCATTCAACAGACACTATCTCGTCATGTACCATTTACCTAGATACCACTTGCACTTGTCAGGGTTAACAACAAACAGATAACAGATTCAGGCTTCGAGGAGAGACATGGGAAGTTCCCATCCAGGAGTCAACCATTCCTGTAGGCAGTAGGGAGTCAGCTCTTGTGCTCTATGGGTAGTGTTACTATCACATTTATAGAGATTTCACTAAGTGAGAGAAGATATTCATGTCTTCCTTTATAAAATGATAAATGAGAAGTAACATACCTTAAAAGCCTCATCCACATCTAAATGAGTACACAGTTATGTGAATTGTACTTGTGGAGTCATTTTCCCTGTCCCTATGTCTAGTGCTTGATGCCAGCTGGAGACAGTGTGCTCCCCTTGTTCATTTATCTACCCACCCATCATCCACCCATCTGTTCATGCTTCCATTCATCTATGCATCTAACCATTCACCTAATAATCCATCTACTCACCAATGTTTCTTCACTCATTCAGTCAGTCACTCACTCCATTCATCCATCCTTCCATCCATCTATTGACCTATCCATTTATCCATTTATATTTCCATTAACTATCACTCAACTCTTCTTCCTAATTCACCCCATCCATCCATTTATCCACCCAACTCTTCTCCCTCCTCTTTAGCCAATGATCTATCCATTTGTTTATCCCTTCATCCATCCATCCAGCTGTTGACCCATTCCTCCTCCATCTTCTCCATCTCACCTATGCACCTACTTCAGGTAGATGCTGAGGTCACGTGTGACGGAAACAAGTGTCAATCACTGGTCATCTCCTCTACAACCAGTAGTTGATTTTGAAGATAAGTATTATTTGGTGACAGAACTTCAAATCAAGTTTTACTCATCCTAGGGTCCACCTCTCAACTATGGCTGCTCCTCAGTCAGGCTACACAAAGGAAGGAAAAAAGTGGCACCTAATACTGGGTTTGCCGAAAGCCCCCTGAGCAGAGTTAAGTTGGGTGATCAATGGAGGTGTCTGTGCAGCTTCCCAAAACTGTCCTTAAACCACAAATGAAGTCTCATTCCCTGTGCAAGGCATCCATAGGACCCTAACCAACACTGTCTTCACATCAAATTGACACATTGTTTCCTTCCAGCTTTTGCCTGGACATGGAGACCCTGTACAAACCTTCACCACCATGTAGGAAAAGGCTTGACCTCAAATGATCTGCCTCTTGTCCAAATGTCACGACCAGTGTGTTATTGCTGTTGTTAAGTGCCACTGAGTCAGTCCCAACTCAGAATGACACTATATAGGGTTGAAGAGGAGTGGTTGATGGGTTTGAACTGGGTAGTAATCCAGTACTTATCCTACAGTTCCACAGCAGGACTTCCAGTGTAGGGTGATCCAATAACCAAGGTAAGCACACACTTACTTGTGCTTACTTACTAAACTTCAGTGAACAACTTCATTTTTCACCAAATCAGTGATTCTACTTCTAGGCATGGCTGACATCTGCCTTTCTTTTAATAGCACAGAATCAAAGCCTCATTTCCAATTTACAATCCCTGACAGGGATAGAGCACAAGTAAGGAAAGAGAGCACGGGCTTATTTATGCTTACTTATTAATCTCCACCACTCATCTGTTAGTTTATCCATACTGTGGTAGCTTGTGAGTTGCTGTGATTCTGGAAGCTATGCCACAGGTATTTTAAATACCAGCAGGATCACCCATGGTGGACAGGTTTAAGATGAGTTTCCAAATAAAGACAGATTAGGAAGAAGGAGAGAAGAACTATTTACAAATATTTAGTCACTGATAACCTTATGAACAGCAGAGAAACATTGTCAGATATAGTGCCAGAAAATGAGCCCCTCAGGTTGGAAGGCACTCAAAATGTGACTGGGGAAGAGCTGCCTCCACAAACAAGAGTTGACTGTGATGATGCAAATGGAGTAAAACCCGTGGGAGTCAAGCCTGCAGGACATTCATTTGCTGATGGGGCACAACTCAAAATGAAGAGAAACAGTTGTAAACATCCATTAGTAATCAGAACATGGAATGTACAAAATATGAATCTAGAAAAATTGGAAATTGTCAAAAATGAAATGGAACACATAAACATCGATATCTTAGGCATTACTGAGCTGAAATGGACTGGTATTGGCCATTTTGAATCTAACAATCACATGGTTTAGCTATGACGGGAATGACAAATTGAAGAGGAATGGTGTTGCATTCATTGTCAAAAAGAACATATCAAGATCTGTTATGAGGTACAATACTGTCTGTGATAGGATAATCTCCATGCACCTACAGGGAAGCCCAGTTAATACCACTATTATTCAGATTTAGGCACCAACCACTAAAGCCAGTGAGGATGAAATAGAACATTTCTACCAACTTCTTCAATCTGAAATTGATCAAATTGCAATCAAGATGTATTGATCCTGTGATTGGCATGCAAAGGTTGGAAACACAGAGGAAGGATTAGTAGTTGGAAAATATGGCCTTCATGATAGAAATGATGCTAGAGATCACATGATAGTATTCTACAAAACCAATGATTTGTTCATTTCAAATACTTTTTTTAAACAGCATATGAGATGACTATACACATGAACCTCACCAGATGGAATACACAGAAACCAAATTGACTATATTTGTGGAACAAGATGGTGGAAAAGCTCCATATCATCAACCAAAACAAGGCCAGGGGCAGATTGTGGAACAGACCATCAATTTCTCATATGCAAATTTAGACTGAAGCTGAAGAAAATGAAAACAAATCCACAAGAGACAAAATATGACCTTGAATATATCCCACCTGAATTTAGAGATCATCTGAAGAACAGATTGGATACATTAGACACTGAAAACTGAAGGCCAGAAGAGTTGTGGGATGACATCAAGAACATCATAGAGGAAGAAAGCAAAAGGTCATTAAGAAGACAATAACAAAGGAAAAGATCAAAATGGATGTCAGAAGAGACTCTGAAACTTGCTCTACAGTGTAGAGATGCTAAAGCAAATGGAAGAAATGAGGAGAAAAACAAGAGATGAACAGAAATTATCAAAGAAGACAAAGTCAAATACAATGAAATGTGCAAAGATCTGGAGTTCTAAAACCAAAAGGGAAGAACATGCTCAGCATTTCTGAAGCTGAGGAAACTTAAAAAAAAAAAAAAAAAATCAAGCCTCGACTTATGTTACTTAAGGATTCTCTGGACAAATTATTGCATGATGCAGAAAACATCAAAAGAAGATGGAGGGAATACACAGAGTCACTGTATCAAAAAGTAATGATCGATGTTCAACCAGTCCAAGAGGTAGCATATGATCTAGTTACAATGATCCTTAAGGAAGAAGTCCAACATGCATTGAAGGAATTAGCAAAGGACAAGTCACTGGGATCTGATGGGATACAAATTGAAACCTTTCAAGAAAGTGAGGCGGCACTGGAGGCACTCATTTATCTATGCCAAGAAATTTGGAAGACAACGGATTGGAAGAGATCCATATTTGTGCCCATTCCAAAGAGAGGTGATCCTCTGATACCCAAGGTGAGTAATGTTTTACTAAAGGTAACACAGAAACGAATGCAAGCATACATTGACAGAGAACTTCCAGAGGTTCAAGCCAGATTCAGAAGAGGATGTACAATAAGTTTGGATATCAAATGGATCTTGGCTGAAAGGAGAGAATACCAGAAAAATGTTTACCTGTGCTTTATAGGCTACGCAAAGGCTTTATTTTAGATTGTGTGGATCGTGACAAGCTTTGGACAGCCTTGCAAAGTAAGAATATTCTGAAACACTTAATTGTGCTCATGAAGAACATGTACTTAGACCAAGTTGCAGATGTTCAAATAGAAAAGGGGAACACTGAATGATTTAAAATTAGGAAAGGTGTGCACCAGGGTTGCATTCTTTCACGATATTTATTCCATCTGTATGCTGAGCAAATAATCTGAGAGGCTTGGTTATATGAGGAAAAACATGGCATCAGTATTGGAGGAAGACTCATTAACAACCTACAATATGCAGATAATACAACCATGCTTGCTGAAAGTGAAAAGGACGTAAAATACTTACTGATGAAGATCAAAGACCACAGCCTTCTGTATGGACTGCATCTCAATATAAAGAAAACAAAAATCCTCATCACTGAACCAATAAACAACATTCTTATCAATGGAGAAAAGATTGAAGTTGTCGAGGACTTCATTCTTCTTGGGACAATAAAGACTCATGGATGCAGCAGTCGTATTGCAGACGTATTGCAGTGGGCAAATGTGCTGCACAAGACCTTTTTAAAGTGTTGAAGAGCAAAGATGTCATCTTGAGGACTAAGGTGCACTTGACCCAAGCCATGATATTTTCAATAACCTCATATGCATGTGAAAGCTGGACAGTGAATAAGGAAGACCGTAGAAGAATTGATGCTTTTGAATTATGGTGTTGGAGGAGAATATTGAAAGTGCCGTGTGCTGCTAAAAGAACTATAGATCTATGTTGAAAGAAGTGCAGCCAGAGTGCTCCTTGGAGGCTGGGATGGCCAAACTTTGTCTCTCATACTTTGGACATATTGTCAGGAGGGACCAGTCACTGGAAAGGAATATCATGTTTGGTAAGGTGGAGGGACAGAGAAAAAGAGAAAGATCCCAGGAAGCTGGGTTTTCAAAAGTGTCAGCATCAATGAGTTCAAGTGTGGCAACAGTTGTGAGATTGGCCCAGGATCAGGCAATGTTTCGTTCTGCTGTGCATAAGGTCACTATGAGTCGGTACCGACTCAATGGCACCTAACAACAACAACAAACTTATCAATCTGTAGTGAATAACTCTAATCTTTTTGCTAAATCAAAGTTTCTGATTCTAGATATATTTGGCATCTATCTCCCAACATCAAGACACATTCCTTCAGAATGAAAGCATGTTTTTAAATTTATAATCCCTAAAAGCACTATTATTTTTGTTGTTAAATATCCTTGAGTTGGTTCTGACTCATAGTGAAAAGCCACCCTGTATAGGGTTTCCAAGGAGTGACTGGTGGGCTTGAACCACTGACCTTGTGGCTAGCAGTGCAGTGTTTATCCTACAGCACCACACCAGGAATCCTGACAAGTATGGGACACCCAATAAGCCATGTAAGTGCAGGCTTACTTGTGCTTATTTTCTAATATGTAGTCAGCAAACAGATTCATATTAAGCACAAGTAAGCATGCACTTATTTTGCCTGCTGGGTATCCTTCCCTTGCCTTAATTCTATTGGAACAGGAAAGGATGAAGTTCTCGGTAGCCTCACCCCTGTGCTCTCTCTGCCTTCCCAAGACTTGTCTCAATAGGGTCCCCTCATTTCCGGGTTCTCCTGATTTTCACAATTTCCCACCTCACCCCTCAGCTATACCTGCAGACTCTTAATCCCATAGCTGAGGTGCAACTTGGACTGCACAGAAGTGGGGTCCCATGTTCTGCACAGAGGGGGAGTGTCCCACACTCATACTGCAGCTTCTCTGCCACTTGGGGTGGTAAGGCTACAACCATGACAGCTGATGGCACTGTGTCCTTTGTTCATGTCAACAATACACTGAATCTAGACGTGGCTCATTGCACATTTGCCAATCCAATCTTGGCTTTGCTTTGTCTCCAAAATGCTAGACAAGAATTCTAGATTTCTCCACTATGAATCCTCTTCATTAATGTGTGTGGATTGTGTGTGTGTGTGTGTGTGTGTGTGTGTGTGTGTGTTTTCCCCCTTCCTTTCAGAAGCCTCTTCCCTGAGAACCATTACACTTGGCAATTAATTTCACTCATTCTAATTACTTCAACCTTAAATCAATCTCAACGATTGAGTCAAGTACTTAATCTTTCTGGACTTTAGGGATCATTTACAGCTGGTCCCTGCAGTCACCCAAAGGAGCTAGCACTTGCTTTGCTTTCTAAACTTTTGATGTAACTTTCTTTGATTATTCCATGCATAGATGTCTGAATGAACCATCAATTCTCTTGTATACAATGTGTAAAATCTCCTTTTTTTTTTTTTTTCTCTCCCACAAGCACTAGAATAGCTCAGGGTAAACAGTAGGGACTTAATTTGTTAACTCAACTAGTTTGAGTTCTTAATCTTTGACCTGGTGCCTTAACAGCACAGTTGGGCTTTCTGCCACACCCTCAACTTCTCTTCTTACTGGAGGCTGGAGTATGATAATCTTACCTGATCCCCATCTTTCAGTCTTCATCACAGACAGCACTGTATCTTTATGTTTACTCTCCATCAGGAGCCCTGGTGGTACAGTAGGTCAAGCACTGGCCTGGTAGCTGCAAGTTTAGCAGTTTGAACTCTCTGGTCCCTCCACTGAAGAAAGATGATGTTGGTTTGGGGGTGATAAAAGCCTTTGTCAGCCCCCATAGGAATAGTTCCCCTTTCATTTGGCATGTTTCTTCCTTAAATCCACACCAAATTTTATTCTCAAAGCACAGACACAGTTCTTGTTTTAAATAATGAGATACAAGTTTGAAACTTTCAAAAGGAGGCCAAGCGAACCATTCATTCCTGTCAAGTCCATTCTGGTTCATGGTGACTCGCACTGTGTGTGTTCGAGTAAAACGACATCCCGTAGAGGCTCAGGAGTAGACCACCACGACTATATTTTGAGGCATCCCTGGTTGGACTCCAACCTCCAGCTTTTCAGTTAGCAGCTGAGCTCCATTGCCCTTTGCATCACCCACATACCATAGAAAACCTGCTGCCATCAAGCCCATTCTGACTCACGGCGACCTCAGGGGTTCCAGAGCAGAAGGGCTCTCCATAGGATTCACCGTGGCTGATTTTTCAGTAGTTCACAAGACGTTTCTTCTAAGGTGTCTCTGGGTGGACTTGATCCTCCAACTCTTCCATTAGTAGCCAAGCACACTGACCATTTTAGCTCTGAAGGACTGTTAAAAAATGTGACACTGGGTTGTAAATCTCAGTCCTTTAGTCTGTTGGGAAGGGCGTGGCTTGCATGAATCCACAGGACAAAGATGGGGGTGTAAGTGAGCAGACAGCAGAAGCTGGGGAGGGCAAAGCCCTGGAGTCCATGGTGATTCTGCCCTTTTTTGAGGGACAGTTAAATTCAAGGCAGAAAGCAGAAATATCAGCTTAAAAGGTTAGGGCAAGCATGCTTCTGTTTGTTTGTTTTATTTTAAATGGATCATCTTGATAAATTTTCTTGAAGGACATAGAACAATCATGGAGACCTCCTAGGAAGTCGTTGTATAAAAAACGGAAAATTACAATGGTGACAAAAAGGCCAAGAAGGTTGCAACAAGGCAGTTGCTCATTATTCAGGCTGTTCTGTAAGAATTCCACTGGGAAACCTCATCCATCCACTCTATACCACTGATATTGCCCCTTCAGACTTGTTTTAGTTCCACCAAGCTCAAAGAACATTGAAAAGGAATACAAGTTGAACTCTTCAAGGATGTCAAAACTGTTGTTTCGACATGGTGTACATTACAGGGTTCAGAATTCTTCAGGGAAGGGAAACGAGAGATGGGAACACCACCTTTAGAAGTGTGCAGAATTAGATTGATGCTATGTCTAAATACAATAATTTCACATGCTCATATTTTGTTTAATAAAGGTTCCAATGACTTTGTAGCAATACATTAGGACTTACCCTTGTACATACACTTGGACAGACCACGATTGCAGTGGTATGTGTTGTAAATTGTTGTCTGGGTATGAGTCTCAAATCACTAATGTTTAAACACTATCAAACAAAAGGAAACAAAAGCCCAGACCTGTTGCAAATGTTGCAATATTTACGGAAGCAGACTGCATGCAACATCTTTCTCCTAGTGTGTAGTGGGCTCAACCTCAACCTTTCTGTTAGCCAGTGAGGACTTAGTCACTGTGCCAGGAGGACACGTAAACATACAAAAAGACAACGACACAATTTGTGTCACAAGGCAAATTAAGCAATACGTGGGAGTCTACGGTGCAGTTATAATCTGTCAGCTGACAGCTAGGTTCCTATTCAGAATGTGTTCTCTTTACCTGCTCCCACCTATGTCTCTGGAAGATCCAGAAGACGAGGACAGAGCCAGATGGAACCGAAACTTCCCGTGAAGCATGGCAGCCAGAGGCAGACTTTGAGAGGAGCTCTGGTAGCGTAGTGGTTATGAATCCGGCTGCCAACCGCAAAGTGAGCAGTTCGAAACTATCACTGCTCCACGGGAGAAAGATGAGGCTTTCTGCTCCCGTAAAGATATACAGCCATGGGTCGGAACTGACTCCATGGCACACAACAACAACAACAGCACCATGAGTACATTTTGGTTGGTGCATTTGAGTTGTGGTGTTGGAGAAAAATACAAAAAAGTACCATGGACTGCCAGAAGAGCACATAAATCTGTGTTGGTAGAAGTACAGCCAGACTGCTCCTTAGAAGTCAGGATGGCTAGACTTCATCTCTCATGCTTTGGACATGTCATCAGGAGTTACCAATCCCTGGAGAAGGACAACATGCTTGGTAAAGTGGAGGGTTGGAGAAAAAGAGGAAGACCCCAGTGAGATGGAATGGCACAGTGGCAGCAGTTACAGGCTCAAGTGCAACAGTGGTTGCGAGGTTGGCGCAGGACCAGAGAGTGTTTTATTCTGTTGTGCATGCAATCGTTATGAGTGGGAATTGACTTGACAGCACCTTTCAACAACAGGTCTTCATAGACCATGGGGCTGCCAAGCTCAGAAGTTTCACTTTGACCCAGAAGCCACAGGTATACACTTTCCAGGTATACATTTGAGCTCCAAACACCCCCACCCTCATTTCATCAATCATATTTGCCAACAGCCTACAGAGGGCTTGTCAGTCTGTGAGTCAGAGGCTTTGTGCAGCTCTGGCTTTTGTGAACTCGATCCATGTTTTGTTTAATTTAGAAGCTGGCCTGCAGCAGAGGGCTGACAAGCAGGCCTGTGCTTCTCACGTGGTGCCCCTCCATCATTTTAAATTAAATTGTTCCTGTTGTGGCTTCATCACTGTGTGCTTTAATTCATGTGAATCCAATTGCAAGACCCTCAGGAGGTTGCTTAATGTAGTGTCAAAGTTGAATAAATAATAAATAGGGCACATCAGGGTTCCCACATCTGCTTGTGTGGAGGCGCTGTGATGTCTTCTCCAGATCCAGCCTGGGGAGTTGATGTGACATGCCTGAGACAGACTCCCACCCAGATCAACACCAGGATGCTGACTACCTCAGGATGGGAGGGATGCTGCCGAAGTTGAACTCTTCTCTTTGCATGCCTGCACTTTGGCTCCCCCCTCAGTGTTCCTCCCTTTCATGGGCACATGAAGGGTCTGTGCATTGGACCTGTTTGAATTTTGTAACTGGAGAGGTGATGTGATGTGATAGCCAGGAGTATGTGTTGATTTATTACATCAAAGGGTATTTGACCAACATGCCTGGAAAGGACCAAGTTATAGACTAAAGTATGTGTCTCCAAAACACATGTTGAAGTCTTAATCCTGTACCAGCAAACAGAACCCCATTTGCAAATGTACTGTTGTTTTTCATTGTGACCCAGTTGGCCCTGCCTCATGGTGACCCACATGCTCCATAGAAGCCAGAGACTCATCGCAGTGGGGGTCTGTCTGATTTCTGTGAAGTGTGATGTGGCAGATCTGAGACCCCAACGCCTGGGAGCAATAGCAGCAAGAGACACAAGAAAAGAGAATTAAACCACATGGGGTTTTCATGGCTGAGATTTTCAGAAGCGGATCTCTGGGTCTGTCTTCCAAAGTGATTGTGTGGAGATTTGAGCTGTCAATCTAAGGGAGAGTGGTTGAGTTCTGAATCTTTCCTACCACCCAGGGACCTTATATTTGGAGATAGCGTTTTCTTTCGATCTGTTAATTAAGTTGGATAAAAGTTGGGTCCAAAACCAGTCCTCATTCTGAAGTGGTTAAGAACGTGGCTGCTAATCCAAATTTCAGAAGTTCTAACTAACCAGCTATTCCATGAGGAAGAAATGTAACACTCTGCTTCTGTAAAGGTTGCTTTTGTTGTTGTTAAGATAGATTGAGTCAATCCTGACTCACAGAAACCCTGTAGAGGTTTTCCATGGCTAGGCCGATGGGTTTGAACCTCCTAGTTATCAGTTAGCAGTCCAGTGCTTATTCTACAGCACCACATCAAGATAGCCTTGGAAACCCTG
>NW_006408615.1:2162020-2164895 GCF_000296735.1 Chrysochloris asiatica | reverse complement strand
TGACATCATGAAGACACACATACACACAATGCATATGCATTGACTGACCAAGGATCACCAGCTACTAGAGAGCTGAAGTTTACAAAGAAGGACCTGCATATAGTCATACCTGAATTTGGATTTCTAGTCTCCAGAATTTTGAAAAAACAAAAATTGAAACCACCATTTTGTGTTGTGCTGTGTTTTGGTGGTCTTGTTTTGTTTTGGGCATCCTAGGAGTCCTGATGTGGCACTGTAGATAAGTTGGTTTGAATCATAAGATCAGTGGTTCAACCTCAACAGCCACTCCTCAGAAACCCAATACAGGGTCACTCCAAGTCAAAAGTGATGCAACAGCACTTAACAACAACACCAGGCAGCTAAGACAGATCAGAAGAGACCATGAGGGCTCCTGGTGTCATGGAAAAGACCAGGTCAAGGAGTCCAGGGTGCTGGTTGTGGGTCTGGACTTCAACTCTGAAATTGACATAATGAGTCTTGTCTTGGATATCTAGTTTATGGATCCAGGAAGCACACCTCTTGTTGTTGTTGCTGTTGTGAAGTGTCATCAAGTCAGTTTTGACTCATAGAAACCCTATTTTAGCATTTCCAAGGAGCTCCTGGTGAATTTGAACCACCGACCTTGCAATTCAAACCGACCTTTGCGGTCCAGTGCATTAACCCACAATGTCACACAAGTTAAAGGAGACACTGCCCAGCTTTGAGCAATGTTTCATTCTGTTGTACATAGGTTGTTATGGGTAGGAATTGACTTGACAGCACCTGACAATAACAATCGCCTTATCATGGTTCAAAGACCAACTGAAATAATACAGGTGAAGTCCTTAACCTGGTGCTTGGCACAGGATGCTTGATGAAGAAATGTGATTCCTTGCATAGTGGTACAATTCGGATACTCTTTCTTTTAATCAGATCTGCACCTCATACCCAACAATCTCTCCTTCCATCTGTCTTGCTTCAATCCCTAAAGTCATACAAAATAGGTCTTTTCTAATGTCAGGATGTTGTTGTTGTTGTCAGGTGCCATCGAGTCGGAACCAACTCATAGCGACCCCATGCACAGCAGAACGAAACAGTGTCCGATCCTGGGCCAACCTCACTACCGCTGCACACTTGAGTCCATCAATGATGTCATCTGGCTAATCCATCTCGTTAGGGGTCTTCCTCTTTTTCTCTGACCCTCCCCCTTACCCTGCATGACATCCTTCTCCAGCGACTGTTCTCTCCAGACAATGTCAGGATATCAGACATATTTTAAGACAAGGACTGGCTTCCCACAGTTGTCTCTTTCCAGCCCGTACATTCTGAATTCCCACATCAGCCTCGCCCCTACTCGAGGCTGAATTAACCTCCTAGTGTTAATTGTGTTATCACCAGACATGCCAGGACACTTTGCCAATATCAGCTTCTTAACTGACTGTATTCTGTTCACTGCTCCATCTTCTCTGAAACGTTTTCCTGAGAACTGTCTGTGCCATATATATATGTATATACTTCAAAAAGCTAATAGAAAATTTCCATTGTCTTTTCATTTCATTTCTACTTATTTCATGAAGTCCCTTCGTTAAGGGCCATCAAGTCATTTCTGACTCATGGCAGCCCTATATACAACAGAATGAAACAATGCTGTTGTTTTATGCCATGGAATTGGTTCTGACTTTTAGCAACTGGTGGATTTGAGTGGCTGACATTGCAGTTCAAATGGACCTACAGAGCCATATGAGGACTCCAAACAATGCCTAGTCCTTTGTTATTCTCACAATTGTTACTATGTTTGAGCCAATTGTTGCAGTCACTATATTAGTCCATCTCATTGAAGGTTTCTCTCATCTTTAGTGACCCTCTGTTTTTTCCAAGATGGTGTCCTTTTCCATGGACAAGTTCTTCCTGAAAACATGTTCAAAGTACATGAGATGGAGTCTTACCATCCTCACTTCAAAGGAGCATTCTAGTTGGTCTTCTTCCAACACAGATTTATTAGTTCTTTTGAAAGTTCTTTGTACTTTCAATGTTCTTCAACACCAGAGGTCAAATGCACTGATTCTTCTTCTTTCTTCTTTATTGATTGTCTAGCTTTCCCATGTAGATGAGGTGACTTAAAATACATTGGCTTGGGTCAATTGCTTCTTCATCCTCAAAGTGTCATCTTTACTCTTTAATACTTTAAAGAGGTTTTTGCAGCAGATTTACCCAGTGCAATATGTCATTTAATTTATTGACTACTGATTCCATTAGCACTGACTTTGGGTTCAAGTGAGATGAAGTTGTTGAAAATTCAATATTTGTTCCCTTTACCATGCTGTTTATTGGTCCATCTGTGAGAAAATTTTTTGCTTTGTGTTGAGATGTAATCTGTATTAAAGGTTGTATTCTTTGATAGCCATCATTAAATATTTTAAGACCTCTCACTTCAAGCAAGCAAGTTTGTGTCATCTGCATATCATAGGTTTTATTAGCATTCACTCTCCCCTTGTTCTATTGAAAGGATTACCTCTTGGACTATGTTATGGAATTCACATTCTTCACAATGGTATCTATAATTTGTTATGATCCAGATATTCTATTCTTTTGCATAGTCAATAGAACACAAGTAAACATCTCTGTGGTATTCTCCACTTTCAGTTAAAATCCATCGGATATCAGAAATGATATCTGTTGTTCTATCTCTTTTTATGCATCTAGCTGGAATTTCTGGTGACTCTTGGTCAATGTGCTTCCACAGTAATTGTTATATTATCTTCAGCAAAATTTTATTTCATGAGATGTTCATATGTTGTTGTTGTGTGCCATCGAGTTGGTACAAACTCATAGCGACCTTATGCACAGCTGAATAAAACACTGCCTGATCCTGGGCCAAACTCACCACTGTTGCCAC
>NW_006408615.1:2160159-2161490 GCF_000296735.1 Chrysochloris asiatica | reverse complement strand
TTTCTTTACATTGAGATGTAATCCATAGCGAAGGCTGTGCTCTTTGATTTTCATCAGTAAATGTTTTAAGTCCTCTTCACTTTCAGCAAGCAAGGTTATATCATCTGTGTATCACAAGTTGTTAATGAGTCTTCCTCCAATCCTGATGCCACATTTTTCTTCATATATGATGTTAATATAGTTCAATAATATCCACATCTATGTATATATACAATTACGTAACCCTCAAATAATAGAATGTCTCCCTTTCATATCTTCCAATACAGATTAATTTATATATACATATACACATACATGTGTGAGGTTAAGTAAATGTGTGTGTGTGTATATATATATTTTTTTTGTTGTTGTTGTTGTTGTTGTTGTTAAGTACCATGGAGTTGGTTCCAACTCATAGCGACCCTGTACAGGGTTTCTGAGGTTGTAAATCTTTAAGGGAGCAGAAAGCTTCATCTTTCTCCTGCAGAACAGCTGGTAGTTTCGAACTGCCTGATTCATAACCACTACGCTACCAGAGTTCTCTCTCTCTCTCTCTCTCTAATATATATATATACATTTACTTAACCTCTCGCATGTATGTGTGTATGTATTTATAAATTAATCTGTATTGGAAAAAGTACAAACAGAATGTTCCTTAGAAGCCTGGAAGATGACATATTGGACATATTGTCAGGAAGAACCAGTCCCTGGAGAATGACAACATGCTAAATACATTTGCAGATAAACAAAAAAGACAGAGACCCCTAATGAGATGGATGGGCACAATGGCAGCAGTAATGGGTTCAAGCTTCACAATGATTGTGAGGATGGGGCAGGAGCAGGCAGTGTTCCCTCCTGTTGTGCATAAGGTCCAAAGGTACTGTTTCAATGTCATAGATACCGTTATTAAACACAAATGTTAAACTGTGAATCTAGTGTTTCTCAACATATCCCTCCTCTATGTCTATACATTCCTGAAGACGGTGTTTCCATCTCTCTAACCCTTCCCTGAAGATTTGTGTGCGCTTCCATTTATACCATAGAAAAGCAGCAGTTTTGGCATTCTTGAGGGACATAATTATGCCCCTCAATGAGCCCTGGCATCCAAAAGAAGTTTGAAGGGAGATCAGAGCTTTAGAGTAGATGGGACAAGATTTCCCAATGAAATTCCTATACAGCCTTTGCTACCTTCGAAGAATCAGTAGGCATATTGTCATGATGACAAGCAATTCATCAGTGAAACTTCCCTGGCCTTTTTTGCCACCAATTCAGTTATTAGATTTCTTAAAACTTTTTTTCCTAATAAACAGCTCTGGTAGTGTAGTGGTTACGAATCAGTCTGCGAACCTTAA
>NW_006408615.1:2155632-2158705 GCF_000296735.1 Chrysochloris asiatica | reverse complement strand
CTACAATAGAGTCAAGCGTAGCAGTAATTGTGAGGATGGCATTGGACTAGGTGAGGTTTCATTCTGTTGTACATAGGGTCACTATAAGTTGGAACTGTCTTGATGACACATAACAACAATAGTCTTTACTGGAAGAAATTACTAAGTCTTTTACCTATGAAGCCACTAGTAGGTTTGAATCACTAAGCTTTCAGTCAGCACCAAAACACTCAATTGTGGCACCAGCTGGATTCCTTTGGATGCTGTTCACACTTTGCATATAGAGAACAGCACAATTCCTGGGAGCCTCATCATGCATACTACCTCAGTGATGAAGCTTCCATGTAGCAACAGGAATTTGTCTCATGTCTAGAATCTGCAGAAGAAGAGCCATGTAGTGGACAAATATTTTCCTTCATTTTCAGGTGACAATTCTCAAGTTTGAAGATTCTGTAGTCATGCTTCAAGTCACACATTGAATATGTGGGCAATCCAATCGTTAAATAGAAATCTAGTAGACTAAGGCAGGCAGACCATTGCTGTTGGTGTTGACTGTCATCAACTCATCCACCAATTCTTGGTGATATCATGAACAATGTAACAAAATATCACATGGTCTTACACCATCTCCACGATTGGTTATGGACAGGACTGTTGAGATCCACACTGTTTTTCCACTGGCTGGTGATTGGAAGAAGATTGCTAGATCTTTCTTCCTAGCCCACCTAGTCTGGAAGCCCTGTTCAAATCTGTTCAGCATCCTAGCAATAAACAAGCCTCCACTGATACAAGGTTGGTAGCTATATGTGAAATGCATTGGTGAAGAACCTGAGTCTCTTTATGTAAGGCACTCACTCCACTCCTGAACACCTTGTTGTTGTTAAGTGCCCTGAGTCAGTTCTGACTCACAGTGACTTTGTAGGATTTCTGAGGCTGTAAATGTTTTCAGGAGCAGAAAGTCTCATTTTTCTTCCATGCCTGAGCACACTAGTGTACATCAATATTCAGAATCAATGCCATGGCCCTCCTCCACTGTAGATGTGATAAAACAGATCCAGAGCTGTTAGAATGCAATTTCTAATTGCAAACAAAAATGGAAAGAGATCTAACCCAGAGGTTCCAGCATGTAGCTCAAACTAGTCACAGTAAACCATAAGCCTTTATGCATTGAAAGCAGACGTTGCCTGTTCAATCCAACAACAGATTTAATAATAATCTAACTACCTCTTGGTACTAAGCACTATGTGGGAGCAGAGATGAAAACTGACCTGTCCTTCCTCCAGGAGAGGCAGGGATTTCCATGGAGGTGAAGGCTGAAGAGGGTGGTAAGACATTCTGCAAGCCATAATGCAGAGACATTGGCATTATGGCTGACAGAGCACTTGGTACATGTTCACGAGTAGAATGTTCTTGTTTTTGTTAAGGATTGCAGAGTCGTTTCTGACCCACAGTGACTTTGTTTAAGATTTCCATGGAGCGGCTGGTGGGTTTGAACTTCCAACTTTACAGTTAGCAGTCCAGTGCTTATCTTAAAGTGCCACACCAGGACTCCATAGGTAGATTTGACTGTGTTTTGTTTATTTGTTTTTTATTTTGCATACACACATATATACCACTCACGGTGTTCCACGTGCTGTAATTAGTGCTTAGCAAAATTAAACCATGGAAGTTTCAAGACTGTGAAAGGGAAATGCTTCTTTACCCCTACTTTACATAGAAGGGAATTGGAGCACAGAGAGGCTCTAGGAAGATGTCCAGGGTTACACAGTGAGCAAACATCATCTGGAGCCAGAGACCCCAATCTTCCCCACAGATGTCCAATTCAACAATAGTGCCATTGGAATTAATATAAGGCAGAATTTACATGAAGCATGACTATGATGAGGTTGCCATTGGGACAACTATGATTCAAGGAAACCCAGTGGATAAAACAGTGATCAGTAGGTTTTAAGTAACTGTGACCTTTTGGGAACAAATCACCATGTCTCATGTTCTTCTTAGGCAACTCTGGGTTGGTTCAAACCTCTAAACTTCTGTGTACCATCCTAACAATTTGTGGCTTAACAATTTGTGCCACCCTGTGGCCACCTCCCACTACTCATCTGTCAGTTTGTTGTACTGTGGTGGTTTGTGAGTTGCTGTAATTCTGGAAGCTATGCCACAGGTATTTTAAATACAAGCAGGGTCATCCATGGTGGACAGGTTTCAGATGAGCTTCCAGAAAAAGACAGGCTAAGAAGAAGGAGAGAAGACCTACTTCCAAATATTTAGTCACTGAAAACCTTATGAATAGCAGAGAACCACTGTCAAATATAGTATCAGAAAATGAGGCCCTCAGGTTGGAAGGCACTCAAAATGTGCCTGGGGAAGAGCTGCCTCCTCAAAGTGAATTGACCGTGATGACACAAATGGAATAAAGCTCGTGGAAGAAAAGCCTGCAGGATTTTCATTTGTTGATAGACCACAATTCAAAATGAAGAGAAACAGCTGTAAACATCCATTAATTATCAGAGCATGGAATGTACGAAATATGAGTGTAGTGAAATTGGAAATAAAAAATGAAATGGAGCACATAAACATTGATATATTAGGCATTAGTGAGCTGAAAAGGACTGGTATTGGCCATTTGGAATATGACAACAATATGTTTTACTATGATGGAAATGACAAATTAAAGAGGAATGGTGTTGCATCCATCTTCAAAAAGAATTTATCAAAATCTGTCATGAGGTACAATGCTCTCTGTGATAGGATAATATCCATGCACCTACAGGGAAAACCAGTTAATACCACTGTTATTCAAATTTTCCCACCAACCACTACAGCCAGTGAGGTTGAAATAGAAGAATTCTATTAACTTCTTCAATCTGAATTTGATCAAACATGCAATCAAGATGTATTGATCATTACTGGTGATTGGAATCCAAAGGTTGGGAGTAAAGAGGATCAGTAGTTAGAAACCATGGCTTTGGTGATAGAAATAATGCTGGAGATTGCATGATAGAATTCTGTAAAACCAATGATTTGTTCATTTCTAATACATTTACCTTTACCTGTGCTTTATTGACTACGCAAAGGCTTTTGATTGTGTGGA
>NW_006408615.1:2149283-2154308 GCF_000296735.1 Chrysochloris asiatica | reverse complement strand
AATTCCTTTACTTGGTATTTCTTCACAAAATATAGGAGCCATAACACGAGTAGATATATGCACACCAATGTTTATAGAAGCACTATTTACAATAGCAAAAACATGGAGACAGCCTAAATGCCCATCAATTGAACAACAGATAAACTGTGGTACATACACACAATGGAATACTATGCTACCTTGAAGAACAACAAGGAAGCAACATGTCACCACATAACATGGATGAACGTTGAGGACATTATGCTGAGTGAAATTAGTCAGTTACAAAAGGAGAAATACTACATTGGACCATTATTGTACAATACTAAGAAAAATAACCCGCCCTAAAAGGGGGGGAAATTCTATTAGTAGTTTATTGACCTAATATTTGTAAATGGTCTGTTTAGGCAGGTAAAGTTATGTAATGCAGTGTTTAAAACAGGAGATCTTTTATTTCCTTTTTCTTTCTTCTTCTTCTTTTTTTTTTAATGTATAATGTCCCTCAAGTTAATGGCAGTGTACCTGTGTACCTTGTGATACTGAATTTCCAAAGTGTACCACTTTTTTTTTTACTGTGCTTCAAATAAATAGAAAACATAGTTCTAATATTGATCTTCAACTTTGCCATTCATGCTTTTATGCACATTAGGTTAGGCAGTCCACTTTAAAAGCCTGAGAAACTAGGCCTTTGAATGGTGTATGCCATTGCTGGGAAATTTATTTGGAGGCTAAGTATTGCTTTCTACAAATAACTCTCCCCTTGTTTTAAAAAGAATGCATTTTGAAAACTGTGTTTCATGATTTGCTTTGTTTGGCATAGGAAGCAAGCTGTCACTAAGCATTTTTAAATGGTTAAGTGGTCTGAACTGTAAGTCTTCACTCAGTTATGTATATTAAGATTATGGAATGGATGTTAGAACCATTGCTGGGAAAATGAATTTTTGGTGACCTTGTAATCTTTGATATCCCATTCAAGTAAAGTTTTACTAAAGATAATACAGAAACAACTGCTAGCATCCATTGACAAAGAACTTCCAGAGGTTCAAACTGGATTCAGAAGAGGCCGTGGAACGAGGGATATCATTGCTGATGTCAGATGGATCTTGGCTGAAAGCAGAGAATATCAGAGAGATGTTTACGTGTGCTTTTTTGACATTGCAAAGGCTTTAGATTGTCTGGATCATGACAAGCTATGGACAACATTGCAAAGTAAGAGCATTCCTGAACACTTAATTGTACTCATGAGGAATCTGTACCTGGATCAAGAAGCAGTTTTTCAAACAGAACATAATAGTTTAAATTTAAGAAAGGTGTGCGGCAGGGTTGTATTCATTCACCATCTTTATTCAACCTGTATGCTGAGCAAATAATCCAAAAAGGTGGGTTACATAAAGAAAAATATGGCATCAGAATTGGAGGAAGACTCATTAACAACCTGTGATATGCAGATGATACAACTTTTCTTGCTGAAAGTAAAGAGGAGTTAAAATACTTACTGATGAAGATCAAAGAGCACAGCCTTCAGTATGGATTGCATCTCAATATAAAGAAAACAAAAATCCTCACCACTGGACCAATAAACAACATTCTTATCAATGGAGGAAAGATTGAAGTTGTCAAGGACTTCATTCTTCTTGGATCAACCATCAAAACTCATGGAAGCAGCAGTCAAGAAATCAAACAACGTATTGCAGCAGGCCAATCTGCTGCACAAGAACTTTTTACAGTGTTGAAGAGCAAAGATGTCAGCTTGAAGACTAAGGTGCGCCTGACCTAAGCCATGGTATTTTCAATAACCTCATATGCATGTGAAAGCTGGACAGTGAATAAGGAAGATCGTAGAAGAATTGATGCTTTTGAGTTATGGTGTTGGGGGAGACTATTGAAAGTACCATGGGCTGCCAAAAGAACAAACAGATCTGTGTTGGAAGAAGTGCATCCAGAGTGCTCCTTACAGGCCAGGATGGCCAAACTTTGTCTCTCATACTTCAGACATATTGTCAGGAGGGAGTAGTCACTGGAGCAAGGTAAAAGTGTCAGAGAAAAAGAGAAAGACCCCCAGCTAGATGAGTTGGCAAAGTGGTAGCATCAATGGGCCAAGCATGGCAACAATTGTGAGGTTGACCGAGGACTGGGCAGTGTTTCATTCCATTGTGCATAGAGCCCCTATGAGTTGATACTGACTCGATGGCACTTAACTACAACAACAACAACAGGCCACCTCTGTATTCTTGAATTGTCTTTCCGGAGCCACCAGAAAATGAAGCTCTGAACCCCAACTACAGCCTTTGGTTAGCCTTAGCACAATCCACATGGATAGCTAACATGGAACAGAACTCAGTAGAAGCAATTAGTACACCCACACAGGAAAAGCTTTTGATCAGTACAGCCCACCAGGGCTTGGGGAAAGGTTGGGGATTCTGACAAGGAGTGAGGGTCAGAGGCAACTTCCAGGGGATCAATGTAAATGAGATGTCTGAGAAGATCAGCTGGGCACCATTGAAGACCAAAGGCAATTGGATGAAGAAATGAAGCTACCCCCATCCTCCCAGACCCTGACTCAGGGCTGCTGTTAGCATTGAATGGGAACAGGATTCAGCCCATCAGAAAGAGGGGGACTTTTGATAAGACTGATGCTGATAGCCTTAGAAAAGAACAAGCCTCCCAGCTCTGTGACTATAACTTGGTGCTTCTTGACACCTGGAACCCAAAGAAACAAAACAAAGCCATTTGGCGGAGGTTTGGGCAGCTTCAATGCAGAGATGCATCCTTGGGGAAAGGAGTTCACCACGTGCGCAACAGTACCAATGTCCTCCCCCTTACAGGGAGTCAACTGGGGCTTCATACTGAGACCAGATGTCCCAGGCACCCCAGGATCCCAGGTGCAGAAGCAGCTTGACACTCCCCAGAGTTGAGGTTCTGACTCAGCTGTTGATGTTATCTGGGAAACTTTTTTAAAAATCACTGATGCCTGTGTCCCACACCGAGAGCCTCCTTTTATTGGTTTTAGATGTGTCCTTGGCATTAAAAAACAAACAAACAGAACAATCTGGTAGTGTAGTGATTAAAACATTTAGGTGCCAACCGAAAGACTGGCAGTTCGAATGCACCAGTCACTCCACTGAAGAAAACAGTGGTGGTCTGTAAAGCCTGTGGGGAAGTTCTACTCTGTTCCATAGGGTCAATGAGAATCCGAATCCACTCAATCACAGTGGGTATTTTTGGTCAGTTTGATATCAGAGAATGTTTTAAATTTCCCTGGTGATCTAAGCAAGGCACTAAGTATGTGAATCACTGGGTCAGGATATACCTGGTAACAAAACATGATTTCCAGGGAAAGTCACTCTCTCCTGTCAGACTCACTTTCCCTCTGAAAATAGGCGGCAGAGACAAGAGCAGTTACACATATCTTTACAACTGAGTCACTCCATGATTTCAAATGCCCTGGTCCTCAAATGCAATGAGGCCCCACATAACTCACCATCCCTGGCACATGCTGCTCAAAGGATCATTTGTCAGAATTGTAGATAAAATGACCAGCTCAGGCTTTCTGGTTCGCTAGGCCAGGCAGATTGCCCGAGGGCTGGAGATGAGCACAGCTGGCCATCATCACATGTCTGGCCGATCTGCGTTGGAAGTGGTGACACTGAGCACACTCGTGCCGGGATGTATTTATGGACGAAATCAGCCTGGAGTATCTCATGCAGTAAATCTCATCGGGTGTATTTTCTGTCTGAATTACTGGTGTACTACTGATTGTGATATCCACTTCTTCACTCCTTCCTGTCCAAAGCAGCTCTTCGAGTCTATTATCCATCATCATTTCTCTCCTGAGTGAGGGCACACAGCTTTAGAGAAGGGAAGAGAGCTCATTCGTGTGATGCGTTCAGAGAGATAAAAGCTGAACCAAAACACATGGAGGATGGGAAGGGAGGAAGGGGTCCCTGCCCTCCTGTTCTTCCCACCTGCTCACATTCAGGCCCCTTCACTGGGCATCCACGGTGGTCCCTTATTTCAACCCCATTCCCTTAACTGCTGAAGATCATTTCTGGAACAGGACTTTGCTGGTGTAATTATCAAGCTCTCAACTACTCACCAACAGGTTGGAAGTTTGAACCCACCCAGTTTGACCCTCAGCACCACCCCTAAAACTTGAACTATTAACCCTTTACCATGGTGGCCTTACCACTCTGCATCCCACTCTTCGCAAGCTCCAGAGATCTGAGCTTCAGGTAAACTTCATGTAAACTCCCACTTCTAGCTTCCATCTCAGATCAGATCTTGTCCCAGGCTTGCCCCTTCTATGGGAACACAGTGACCTCCCCTTAGAGGTCTCACACTCAATGTGTGTGCGACCACCCTTTCTGGGACAAACTGGCTCAGCTGGCTCTGCATATGACCCAGGTATCAGGTCTTTAGCAATGGGGGTTATTCTAGAATGTTCTGCCCCTACTGGTGAACCAGTCCCAGGTGAGTGCATTTCCTTTGTGATTGTGAGGCCCTGCACTCCCTCTGTGGCTTCCCTCAAAGCAGAAGGCCTTGGGACATCTGGGTTTTGCACTAGATGATATGAATGGTATTCTGTCCACCAGATGTGTGTTGGACTCCTAACTCCAATAACTGTGGATGCAATTAACTTTGAGAACAGGGTTTCTTTGTTATGTTAATTAAGGTCATAGCCATGTAGGATGGATCCAAAACCTAATCACATCTTGGTTACGAAAAGAGCAGATTAGACATAGAAGGTAGCACACATGGTAAAGCCAGAGTATTTGTGAGGCTTATCTACAAGTCAAGGAACCAATGAACATCCAGGACTACTGACAATGAAGAAGTTGACACAGTCAAGCCCCTGACTTGGCCTTTTAATCTCCAGACTGTGTGGGAATAAATATCTCTACTTAAGGAGCTCTGGTAACGTAGTGGTTACGAATCGGGCTGTGAACCTTAGGGTCAGCGGTTCGAAACTACCAGCCGCTCCGCGGGAGAAAGATGAGGCTTTCTACTCCCGTAAGGATTTACACCCTCGGAAACCCTGTACAGGGT
>NW_006408615.1:2142678-2148873 GCF_000296735.1 Chrysochloris asiatica | reverse complement strand
CATAACAACAACAACAACAACAACAACTTCAAGGAGAATAAATTTGTGCTGATTTCTACTACTAAGTGTGTGGTTATCTGATACAGAGCACCAGTTGTCTCACGGCTAAATTTTCAATGCCCACCAGACTCCAGTAGCAAGCCTGAAGTTCCTTTTGAAGGGAGATCAAATATAGGTAGGGTATTGTTCTGAGATCTTCAAATTCTGTCCTGTAATTTATGTAGGTTGGTCAAAGGTCTACATAGCCACCCTGTCCGACATGGAAGATTTCTATACATCAAATCTGTAGGTTGTTGTGACCCAAATGATGAAGGAATTTGCAGGGTGCGTGGATCTGTTGAGAAGTCTGTGCTTGCTCTGGACCATACTCTAAACAGGATGTCACTGGGTCACTGTCAGTGGACCAGAGCAGACACTTGAATGAAGAAGATGCTGCCTCTAAAACCTTAGCAGGCCTACGTGGGACTGGACCTCCTTCTAAGGGGGTCGAACAAATAGAGTCATTGAATTTGTCCATTCCCTTGGAAGGGTATTTTGGCACACCACCAACTGCGGAATCCCTAAAATCTCCATCAGGGTGATGACAGCTCCTTGCAACTTCAGGAAATGAAGTTCTAGCTTCCCCCTTATATGGACAGCAGACAGGAGTGATGGACACGATGCTGAGTTGACCACACACAGTTCAGCCTGGATGTCTGTCCTATATGCAAGACTCAGGGATAGATGGCCACAGTTGGCCAGATGAGGAGACAACAAAAAAACTTTCAAGGCAGAGGAAACAGCCTAGCAAAAACTGAAACCACTTAATCCATCTCTGGTCATGTATACTACCTGGGTTTGGGGGCTGGTAGAACAGGCTATGATGTTTTAAAGTTTCAAAAGGAAAGTGAGGAGGCAACTGAAGATTGATTTTAGCTTCTGCAATGTTTGTCCCAGTTTTGGGTTCAGAAAAACGTTTGAAACCTCTTCTCTAACTTTGAAGATTTCCAGAAATGGTAAAGGTCCACTCTTACCATGCATCCTGTTTCTCAGCTGGGAACCCAACAAGTCCTCTTTCCTTTCTAATCCCTGCTAACAAGAAGCCTGGTGCCCCCCATCACGTTTTCTATTTTACACAAGTAAATACTTCTTAATTGAAACTCCTGGGCATTAAACATTATTTATAGCTCTACAAATTAAAAGCCTCATGGAACTTTGGTTACATCTCAGAACCAATGATTCCCTGACTGTTACCTAATTATTTCAGAGATGTTGTGTAGCACCACTAATTACAGGGTTGATTTAAAATCAAGCAATCTTGGTTGCCATTTCAAAGTGAAACTAGCAGACGAGGCCTATTTGACATCAAAGTTGCTTCTCAAGAGAAGGACTGTCCAGGAAACTTCAGAAGTCACCCTTGTAAGTTCCCTTTCTATTGAGCAGAGTCAGAATGCCATTCTCTACCTGGGTACTTCATCTAGCATTACCTTCATTACTTGATACCCATTATCCTACACATCTCTGCCTCCTCCCAGTGATGGCCACCCTCTTCCTGGAGTGTGATAAAATGGTGGCACACAAGCTTTGCCACAGATAAGAATCAAAGGGAGTTGCTTACTGAAATGTTCATTCCCTGGACTCCTACCAGAACCTTCTGTTCAGTGGACAATCAGGCAGGGTCCAGTAAAGAACCCGAGTTGAAACTGATACACACAGACCTTGTGACAATACCCATTGGAGAAACATTAGATAGCAACAAACTTGATACATGTGTGTTCTATCTTTACTGAGAAAATGGGCTACCCCATGCCCTGGACAGAGTCATTGTGCCAGGGCATTACCAAGTGCCCCAAGTCAAACCATTACTTCTGGTTTTAAAGAGAAACAGAAGGAGCAAGAATGAATGCTTGGAATCTGAAAGGCCTGGGCTTGACCCCTGCTCTGCCCTGTGGGCCTCTATAGCCTCAGCTTCCTCTTTCTGAATCCATACTGGTGCTCACTGGATCCATGTAAATGCACTCAATATGCCAATTCAGAGAGCCAGTGGACATTGCCTGGAGAATGACTCTCCACATGGTCGTCATTTTTGCTAGCTAGTCCCCAAGCTGCCTTCTACACTGCCTTCCATCCAAATCTGCATTTGTAATATCTGTCCATTGGTGTTTGCTCTGTTTAGGGGGTGGTGCATATATTTGAATAATAATGGTATTAACTGGTCTTTTAAAGGATGACCCAGGTGTATGAGTTCTGATGACCATATCTCCCCAGCTGTCTTACACCAAGTACAAGTGAGAAGCACTGGTCTTGAGCACTGGGGCACCATGGCCAACAGGCCTGTCTCCCCACCTTCACATGGCACCTTTCATTATAAATTATTGCAATGGTTATTCATTGAAGCTAACTTTATAAGGATTTTTTAAATATGTAAAATGATAAAATGATTCACTTTAAACTATATACCAGACCAAGTGTTGGGTCTTGGACATTGAGAAATACCAACCAGGACATAGAAATTTAAAAAACAGAAGCTGTTAGTGAAGACTGACCTCTCCAGAAACTGCTCTGCCTTCTAGAGGATGAGGGCACCTACACGGAGGACAAGAGGCTGGCGGGAGGACTTGGGAGGGCAAGACTCCCATTATTTCTTCTCCAGTTGTGTGGGAGCCAGAGGCCTGCAGCTTTCAAGGGTAGGGGCACACACGAGTACTGGGAATAACCATCCTGTCTGGTTGATTCTCATTCCTGGTGGCATAAAATGTGGTGACTCGAAACATGGCCATTGCACTCTCTCTTGCATTTTGTTTTTCAGTCACTTGAAAGAACTTGGCTGGGTGACTGTCTGTTCCACATAGCCTTACCCATTGTTCTTAGTGAGACTTGAAAAGTAGGTAGAATCAAGGGTCAAGTGATCAGTGCCTAGTGGTGAGGAGGGGATACCTGGAAGTCTGCATCAGCTAAGGTTTTTATTTCCTGTAATTGCCACCATAAATTATCACAAATTTCTCAATTGTTGGTGGACAGCTGGAAACAACAGAAATGTATTCTGTCACAGTTCTGTAAATTGCAAGTACTGGCATAGGGAACCAAGCTTGTTGATTCCCTCTGAAGGCTCTGAGGGCTTCATTTCTCCCAGCTTCCCTTGTTGCTGCCAATCCCTGGTGTTCCTTGACTGGTAAATACAACAGTCCAATTTCTGCTTCTGTGTTCACATACACTGCTCCCATGAGTCTCTATCTCATCCCCGCTTCTTATAAGGACACCAGTATATAGAACTATAGAAGCTCTGATAACATAGTGGTTACAAGTTGGGCTGCTAACCTCACAGCCAGCAGTTCCAAACTACTAGAGGTTCCCCAGAACAAAGATAAGGTTTTCTGCTCCTGGAAGGATTTACAGCCTCAGAAACCCTATAAAGGGTCACTATGAGTCAGAACGGACTCCACATCACATAACCTTACCAGGAAGGCCAGTTAATACCACTATTATTCAAATTTGCACACCAACCACTAAAGCCAATGATAATGAAATTGAAGGAGTTGACTGGACTGTTAACCACAAAGTGGGCAGTAGAAACCCACCAACCGCTCCTTGGAAACCCTATACAGAGTTACTATGAGATGGAACCAACACGACAGCACTTAACAACAACTTCTTCAGTCTGAAATTGACTAAATATATAATCAAGATGTATATATTACTGATGATTGGAATGTGAAGATTGTAAATGAGATTTTGATGATGTTGTTGTTGTTGTTAAGCGCTGTCGAGTCGGTTCCGACCCATAGCGACCCTGTACAGGGTTTCTGAGGTTGTAAATCTTTACGGGAGTAGAAAGCCTCATCTTTCTCCCGGGGAGCAGCTGGTAGTTTCGAACTGCTGACCTTGAGGTTTGCAGCCTGATTCGTAACCACTACGCTACCAGAGCTCCTTCTGATGACGTAGAAAGCATCCAAAGAGAATCACGGCAAATATGGCCGTGGTAATAAAAATGATGCTGGAGATTGTATGATAGAATATTTCAAGACCAATGACTTAGCCGTTGTAAATACATTTTTTACAAAACAATGCAAACCTCACCAAATGGAATACACAGGAATAAAATTTACTTTATCTGTAGGATAAGTCAGTGGAATAATTCAATATCATCAGCCAAAACAAGGCCAGGGGCAGACTATGGAACAGACTATCAGTTTCTGATATGCATGTTCAAGTTGAAGCTAAAGAAAATTAAAACTACTTCACCATCGCCAAAATATGACCTTGAGCATATCCCAACTGAATTTAAAAATCATTTAGGAATAGGTTGGATACATTAAACACTAATGACCAAAGACCACAGAATTGTGGGATGACATTAAGAACATCATACAGGAAGAAAGCAAAAGGTCATTATAATGACAGGAAAGAGAGAAACGACAAAAATGGTTGTCAGCTGAGAAACCTGGACATAGACCAAGAGACATTCTAATCAAACAAGAGGACACTGAATGCTTTTAAATCAGGAAAGGTTTGTAGTAAAGGGTATATCCTTTCACCATATTTATTGAATTTGTATGCTGAGCAAAACATCTGAGAAGCTGAATTATATTAAGAAGAGTATGGCACCAGGATCGGATGAAGATTCATTAACAACCTGCGATATACAGCTGGCACACCTTGCTTGCTGGAAGCAAAGAGGACTTAAAATTCCTCAATGCAAAGAAAACAAAGATTCTCACAACTGAACCAGTAAATAACATCATGATAAATGCAGAAAAGATTGAATTTATCATAGACTTCATTTTAGATCTAAAATCAACTTTCATGGAAGCAGTAGTCAAGAAATTAAATGACATATTACATTAGGCAAATCGGTTGCAAAAGATCTCTTTAAAGAGTTAATGAGTAAAGATGTTACTTGGGGAGTAAATACCTCTGCCTCAGACCATTGTGTTTTCAATTGCGGCATATGCATTTGGAAGTTGGACAATGAATAAGGAAACTCAGAGAAGAATTGGTGCACTTGAATTATGGTGTTGGTGAAGAATGTTGAAAGTGTCATGGACTGCCAGAAGAACAAACAAATCTCTTCTGGATGAAGTACAGCCAGAATGCTCCTCTGAAGCAAGAATGACATGACTTTGTCTCTCCTATTTTGAAAATGTTATTCAGAACTGGCTATCCCTGGAGAAAGACATGCTTGGAAAAGTGGAGGGTCAGTGAAAAAAAGGAAGATCCCCCAAAACATGGATCGACACAATGACAACAACGGATTTCAATAAAATAACAGATGTGCATCAGCGTCGACTGGATGGCACCTAACAGCAACAATCCCCTATGATGAGATCCATTAAGCAGCCAGTCCATTGAAAGGAAGTTTCCTCAAAGCTGAGGCCTGCTTGCAATGTATTAAGTACTCTGACAGAGCTTTCTTGCCTTTTTATTAGGAGTGCATCTGGTTCCTCATCTGACCTCTGATTCTTTTGGCTCAAGTAAGTGGTCTGCTGTGTTTTCTGCCGATCCTAGGAGTCCTCAGTAGCCTAGCCTCTTTAGTGTGGACCTTGGATTCATTAGGCTCTGCAGACAGAAGCCTACCATCAAACATGTGGATCTTGAGTTCATCAGCTCCTCCTGCTATGTGAGTAAGAAGTCTTCAGTCTGACATCAAAGCTGTACTTGAGATGGTCTCTAAATTCAGGTGGGATATATTTTGGCTTTCTTGGACTTGTTTTAATTTTCTTCAGTTTCAGTCTGAACGTGCATATGAGCAATTGTGGATTTGTTCCACAGTCAGCCCTTGACCTTGATTTTGCTGATGATATTGAGCCACTCCGATATTTCATCTCAAAGATGTACTCCATTTGATTCCTGTATGTTCCATATGGTGAGGTTCACGTACATAATTGCTGTTTATGTTGTTGAAAAAAGTTATTTGCAATGAAGAAGTTGTTAGTCTTGCAAAATTCTTTTAAAAAGAAAGAAAAGGATGTCAGAAAAGACTTTCCAGCACAGAGATGCTAAAGCAAATGAAAGAAATAAGGAAGTAAAAGAGCTGAACAAAAAAATCTCAATTTGAGAAGACTAAACCAAGTACTATAATGAAATGTGCAAAGACCTGGAGTTGGAAAACCAAAAGGCTAGAACACACTCAGCATTTCTCAAGCTGAAAGAATTTAAGAAAAAATTCAAATTTAAATTTCAATATTGAAGGATTCTATGGCAAAATAATGAATGATG
>NW_006408615.1:2140808-2142135 GCF_000296735.1 Chrysochloris asiatica | reverse complement strand
GAATGCAGAAATAATCGAACAATACCATAAATAGCACATGTAAGTAAAATTTTGCTGAAGGTAATTTAAAAATGGCTGCAACAGTATATAGACAGAGAACCACCAGAAGTACAAGCTGGATGCAGAAGAGGACATAGAAAGAGGGGTATCACTACTGACCTCCATGGATCTTGGCTGAACACAGAAAATACAAGGAAAAATATTTACTTGTGATTTATTGACTATGCAAAGGCTTTTGACTTTGTGGATCCTGACAAGTTATGGATAGCATTGTGAGAAATGGGTTTTTCAGAATATTTAATTGAGCTCATGAGGAACCTGAACATAGATTAAGAGACAGTTTTTAAAAAGAACAGGAAGACACTGACTGATTTAAATATGTGCCAGGGTTGTATGCTTTTACCATACTTTCTCAACCTGTATGTCAAACAAACAATCTGAAGAACTGAATTATATGAGGAAGAACATGACATCAGAATTGGAGGAAGATTCATTAACATCCTGTTATATGTAAATGATACAACTTTGCTTGCTGAAACTAAAGAGGACTTGAAATACTTACTGATGAAGATTAAAAACTACAGCTTTCGGTATGTATTTCTCCTCAATGTAAAGAAAACGAAAATCCTCACCAGTAAACCAATGAAGAATATCATGATAAAGGGAGAAAATACCGAAGTTGTCAAAGACTTTATTTTCCTTGGTCCTACAATCGACAGTCTTGAAAACAGCAGCTGAGAAATCAAAGGAAATCACCTTAGGCAAATCTGGTGCAGAAGATCTTTTTAAAATGTTCAAGAGCAAAGATGTCAATTTGAAGACTAAGGTATGCCTGCCCATGTCATGGTATTTTTTTTTTTTTTTTGCCTCATATGCATGTGAAAGTTCGACAATGAATAAGGAAGACAGCAGAAAAGTTGATGCATTTGAGTTATGGTGTTGGAAAAGAATATTGAAAGTATCACGGACAGTCAAAAGAACAAGAAATCCGTGTTGGAAGGACAGCCCTCATGCTCCTTAGAAACCAAGATGTCAAGACTTCATGTCTCATACTTTATTAGGAGAGACCAGTCCTTTGATGCATCTCAATGTAAAGAAAACAAAGATCATCACCACTGGACCAATAAACAACATTCTTATCAATGGCGAAAAGATTGAAGTTGGCAAAGACTTCATTTTTCTCTCAACAACTATCAGCACTCATGGAAGCAGCAGTCAAGAACTCAAACGACATATTTATTGCATTAGGCAAATCTGCTGCATGAGACCTTTTTAAAGTATTGAAGAACAAAGATGTCAGTTTGAGGACTAAGGTGCTCCTGACCCA
>NW_006408615.1:2134353-2139237 GCF_000296735.1 Chrysochloris asiatica | reverse complement strand
ACAGGGTTTCCGAGGGTGTAAATCTTTACGGGAGTAGAAAGCCTCATCTTTCTACCGTGGAGCAGCTGGTAGTTTCGAACCGCTGACCTTAAGGTTCTCAGCCCGATTCGTAACCACTACGCTACCAGAGCTCCTTTGATATTGAACTTTATTACTCCCACTTCAGTTCTGATAACTTCCAATTCTCATAGTTTTGTATTTTGTACATTCCCTATTTGATTATTATTGGGTGTTTACATTTTTTCCTTCTCATTTTGAATGATTTCACATTAGCAGACAGTGATGCCCAAAGTTTTCCTCCATCCACATCATTAGGGTGCACTGTTGTGTGAGGACATAGCTCTTTCCTAGTCGTATTTTGGGTGCCATGCAACCAAATGTGCTCATCTTCTGGCACTATTCAATTCAATGTGTCACTGTTATTCCTAAGGTTTATCACTGACCAGTTATTTTAGAAGTAGATCTCCAGGTTCTTCTCCCAATCTGCTTACTTAGGAAATGTTGTCAAAACGTGTCCACCACAGATGACCCTGCTTATGTTTGAAATACTAGTAACATAGCTTCCAACATCAGAGCAATATGTTAGCTACCACCGTGTGAAAAAATGACAGACGAGTCGTGATACTGAACTGCTGTTTTATTTCATTCTTTCCTAATGCCATTGATCTGTTTCCTAATATCAAAATACTTTTGCATTCCCAGCATAAACAACTTCATTGTGGTGCATTATTCTTGCTCTTGTCAGGGTTTCTTGAGTATGATTTTGCTGAAGAATTCTGTCTTTTTTCAGAGCGATACTGCTATGGGCCGGAACTGACTCCACACCACATAACCAGTAACCACCACCACTGCTCTTACTCCTGACTCATAACAACTGCAGATCAGTTAGAGCTCTTGTAACCAGTTAGAGCTGCAGCAACAAATTGGCTCATCTTTCTCCCACAGAGCAACTTGCAGGTTTGAACCACTGACATTTTGGTTAGCAGCCTGATGCTTAATTCAGTGTGTCACCATAAATTCTTATTTTCAGAACAAGTTGTGGAATATTGGTACTATTTCTTCTGCAAGTGTTTGGGAGAATTTACCACTAAACGAATTTCACCTGAAGATTTATTTTCTAAAGAAATTTAATTAGGAATTAAATTACTTTAATAGTTAGGGAATGATTCAGGTTATCTTTTTCATATTGGATGTGTTTAGGTAGTTTTTGGTTTTCAAAAAGGTGCTCTTTTGTTAGATTTGTGTTTATAGAGTTGTTTGCGGTATCCTTTTATTGGCACTCTAATATCTGTGGGGTCTGCAATGATGCAATGACATTCTGGTTTTATTCATTTTTATTCTCTCTCTTTTTTTTTTGGTTTGTCCATGTTTTCATATTTATTTTGGTTCCACTGATTATGTCTATGTTTTCTTGTTTTTCCTATTTCATTAATTTCTGCTCTTATCATTTTCTTCCTTCTAGTCACTTTGGGTTTATTTTGTATTACTTTTTCTAGTTAATTAAGGGGAAGACTCAGATTGCTGATCTGAGACTATTCTCTTCTCTAATACAGTCATTTAACACTATAAATGTATTCTAAACAGTTTTACTTGCTTCTTATGAACGTTGACATGCTGTCTTTTCATTTTTCTCCAGTTTATTTCCTTTGAGACTTCATCTATGACCCATGAGTTTTCAGTAGTATATGTATTCATTTTCAATCATTTGGAGATCTTTCTGTTATTCATTTCATATCTGAATCTATTATGGTTCATACTCTGGAAGATTTCAATTATTTTTATTCAAATTTTGTTTTATGACCCAAGATATAGTCTATTTTATGCCTTATGCACTTGAAAATCATGTGCATTTTGTTGTTGTTGGGTGAAGTAGTCTATAAATGTCAACTAGATTCAGCGAGGTGATGCTGCTGTTCCATTGTCCATATGCTCATTCACTATGAAGTTATTACTTCCACATACTACTGAGAGCATCATGCTGTGGTGTTGCTGTAGAATAAGCCCTGGACTACTAACCAAAAGGTCACTGGTTCAAAACCATCAGTCACTCCTGCAAAATCCTAAATAGGGTCACTATGGGTTAGAATCGACTCGAAGGCACTTGACAAGAACAACAAAATTTACTATTGAGAAAGGAAAATTGAAGTTCCCAGCCATCAGTTGTCTATTTCTCATTGCAGTTCTGTGCATTTTTGCTTCACACATTTTGAAGCTCTGTTATTAGATGCATGCACACTTATGATTGTGTGTCTTCTTGAGTTGATTTTTTTTTTTTAGGTCATTTTGTTTGTTATGTTTTCCTTTATCTCTGGCAATTTTCTTCATTGCAAATGTAATTTGTCTGATGTTAAAATAGCCACACAAGCATTTTCTTTAATTGACATTTGTCTGGCATGTTTTTTTCATTAATAACTTTTACCTACTCTGTCTCTTATTGTTGTTAAGTTCCATCAAGTTTGTTCTGACTTTGACTCATAGTGACCCTGTATATGGTTAATGAGGAGCTGTTGGTGGGTTTGAACTGTTGACCTTGTGTTTATCAATCCATTCCTTATCCTACAATGCCACACCAGAACACGCATATATTCTTTCTATTGTAGTGAATATTTATATAAGAAATAGTTGACATTTCAACAATCTTGATGTGTACAATTCAATAACATTAATGATGTTCATTACACTGTTCAACCATCACCCTTGTCCAGTCCATCATCCTTAACATCATCTTCTAAGGACCGAGTCTTCTAGATACTGAGTAATAACTTTAAAACACCATAGCTTCATCTATTGTTGTTGAGGATATGCACAGCAGAACATGCACCAATTGAGCACTTTCTTCATGAGCGAGTCAGCGATTAATTAAGTTCCTTCAGTTATAAAACCATTTTCAACCACCTCTTCTAGTTGCTCCTCCCCCATTAACATAAAATCATTATCCCCTTAGTTTTCCATCTATCTCGTATTTGAATTGCTGATGTCACTTTGATACCATATATATAATTCTGAAAAAAACGAAGTGCTCTAGGCAGAGATTCTTCATTAGTTAAAATGTGCTAATATCTGACTTTGAGAAGGCTTCAGGGAATACTTTTTATTTAAGGTTTAAAGATTATTTGGGGCCAGTAGTTTCAAGGGTTCATTCAGCCCTCGTGGTTCCAAAAACTCTCTTCTTCCATGAAAATTTGAATTTTATGTTCCATATGTTTTCCCTTTTGATCAGGATCCTTCTATAGTATATTTGATCAAAATGTTCAGTAATGGTAGTGAGGCACCATCCAACTCTGGTCTCATGGCAAAGGAGGTAGCTCATGGAGGCAATTAGCCATATATATTCCATGGTGGTGGCAGTGTACTGTTAAGTCGGTTCTGACTCATAGCATCCTTGTACAGGGTTTCCACATCCTCCTCTTATTCCTGACTTTCCATCTTCCTCTGTTGTTACAGGTGACTAGAGAACAAATGATATGAATTAAATGACCACTTGCAATAGTTAAGACCCCAGGCACTATGCAGCAAAGTAGGAGGTAAATAGAGACTGAAAACATGCAATTAGGTCAATTAAGTGGGACGTGTCATAGAACCATGACCCTAAATCTCCAAATTAAGAAACCAAATCCCATGAGATTTTAGCTTTGTACATAAGCAGCCTCAGCAGCTACTCTGTTGTTGTTGTTGTTGTTGTTGTTGCAAACATATCTGTTATGATTTGAACTGTGTTCTCTTAAAATACATATCAATTCGTCTGTGCCATGGTTCTGTGGTTTGACAGTTATGTAATGATGCAATGTTGTTGTAGTTGTTAGGTGCTGTCGAGTCAGTACCAACTCATAACAACATTTTACACAACAGAACAAAACACTGCTCAGCCTTGCACCATCTTCACAATTGTTGCTGTACTTCAGCCCACTGCTGCTACCACTGTAGCAATCCATCTAACTAATGGTCTCCCCAGTTTTTTACTGACCCTTCACTTTACCAAGCATGATATCTTCTCGAAAGACTGGTCTCTCCTGATAGCACGATTCAAGTATGAAAGACAAAGTCTTGACATCTTGGCTTTTAAGGAGCATTTGGGCTGTTCTTTCAACACAGACTTCTTCGTTCTTCTGGCAATCCACAGTACTTTTCAATATTATTTTCCAACACCATAATTCAAATGCACCAATTTATTGGCAGTTTTCCGTATTCATTGTACAACTTTCACACGCATATGAGACTATTGAAACTACCATGCATTGGGTCAGGCACACCTTAGTCCTCAAACTGACATCTTTGACCTTGAATGCCTTAAAGAAGTCATGTGCTGCAGATTTTTATAATGTAATATGTTGTTTGATTACCTGATTGCTACTTCCATGAGTGTGGATGGTTATTGTTGTTGTTGTTGTTAGGTGCCATCATGTCGGTACCAACCAATAGTGACCTTATGCACAGCAGAATGAAACACTGCCCAATCCTGGGCCAACCTCCCTACTGTTGCCATGCTTGAGTCCATTGATGCTGACATTTGGCCAATCCATCACATTGGGGTTCATCCTTTTTTTCTATGACCATCCACCTTACCAAATATGATATACTTCTCTAGCAATTGGTCCCTCCTGACAATATGTCCTAAATATGAGAAGTGAAGTTTGTCCATCTCGGTCTCCAAGGAGCACTCTGGCTGCACTTGTTCCAAAATGGATCAAGTGGTTCTTTTGACAGCCCATGACACTTTTGATATTCTCCTCCAACACCATAACTCAAAAGCATCAATTCTTCTATTGTCTTCCTAACTCACTGTCCAGATTTCACATGCATATGAGGTTATTGAAAATACCATGGCTTGGGTCAGGCACACCTTAGTCCTCAAGCTGACATCTTTGCTCTTCAACACTTTAAAAA
>NW_006408615.1:2131202-2132643 GCF_000296735.1 Chrysochloris asiatica | reverse complement strand
GCAACCAGAGTGCTCCTTGGAGGCCAAGATGGCTAAGCTTCGTCTCTCCTACTTTGGACACATTGTCCGGAGAGAGCAGTCGCTGGAGAAGGATGTCATGCTGGGTAAGGTGGAGGGTCAGAGACAAAGAGGAAGACCCTTAACGAGATGGATCAGCCAGGTGGCATCATTGATGGACTCAGGTGTGGCAGCGGTAGTGAGGTTGGCCCAGGATCTAACATTGTTTCATTCTGCTGTGCATGGGGTCGCTATGAGTTGGTTCTGACCCGATGTCACCTGACAACAACAGCAACAATTGAAGATATGTTCCACAGTCTGCCCCTGGCCTTGTTTTCACTGATGATCCAGAGCCTTTCCATCATCTCTTGCCGCAGATGTAGTCAATTTGATTTCTATGTATTCTATCTGGTGAGGTCCATGTGTATAGTCGTCTCTTATGCTATCTAAAAAAGGTATTTGAAATGAACAAATCATTGATTTTGCAGAATTCTATCATGCGATCTCCAGCATCATCTCTATCACCAAGGCCATATTTTCCAATTACTAATACTTCCTCTTTGCTCCCAAACTTTGCATTCCAGTCACCAGTAATGGTCAATACATATTGATTGCATGTTTGATAAATTTCAGATTGGAGAAGTTGATAGAATTCTTGTATTTCATCCTCATTGGCTTTAGTGGTTGGTACATAAATTTGAATAATAGTGGTATTAACTGGGCTTCCCTATAGGCGCATGGATATTATCCTATCACAGACAGTTTTGTACCTCAAGTCTGATCTGGATATGTTCTTTTTGACAATGAATGCAACACCATTCCTCTTCAATTTGTCATTTGTCAACACCATTTGTCATCACCATTCCTTTTCAATTTGGCATAGTAAACTATGTGGTCATGTGATTCCAAAAGGCCAATACGAGTCCATTTAAGCTCACTAATGCCTAAGATGTCGATGTTTATGCATTTCATTTCATTTTTGAAAACTTCCAATTTTCCCAGATTCATGCTTCATACATTCCATGTTCTGATTTTCAATGGATGTTTACAGCTCTTTCTCTTCATTTTGAGTTGTGCTCCATCAGAAGTGAAGGTCCCGTGGGCTTCACTCCCACAGGCTTTACTCCATTTGCATCATCACTGTCAACTCTACTTTGAGGAGGCAGCTCTTCCCCAGTTGCATTTTGAGTGCCTTCCAGCCTGAGGGGCTCATTTTCTGGCATTACATCTGATAGTGTTTCTCTGCTATTCATAAGTTTTTCAGTGACTAAATATTTGGAAGTAGTTCATCACTTCTTCTTCTTAGCCTGTCTTCATTTGAAACCTGTCTACCATAGGTGGCCCTGCTGGTCTTTAAAATATCGGGGGCATAGCTTCCAGAAGCACAGCAACTCACAAGCCACCACAGTACAACAAACTGACAGATGAGTGGTGGGTGTTGATG
>NW_006408615.1:2128666-2130749 GCF_000296735.1 Chrysochloris asiatica | reverse complement strand
TTCTGGAATACTTATTCTCCACAGGAGCTCTGGTAGCATAGTGGTTACAAGTCGGGCTGCTAACCTCAAGGTCGGCAGTTTGAAACTACCAGTGGTTACAACCTTGGAAACCCTGTGCAGGGTCGCTATGAGGTGGAACCGACTCCACAGTACTTAACAACAACAACAACAATGTTGTCTGTAACTTTTCTTGATCCACACAACCGAAAGCCTTTGCATAGTCAATAAAACGCAGTTAAACATCTTTCTGGTATTATCTCCTTTCATGCTCAATCCTTCTAATGTCAGCAATGACATCCGTCTTTCTTCGTTCCCATCTGATTCTGGCCAGAACATCTGGCAGCTCTCTGTCAATGTACTGATGCCACAGTTTTTGAATTATCTTTAGCAAAATTTTACTTGTATATGCTATGAATTACATTGTCCTATGATTTATGCATTCAATTGGATCACCTCTCTTTGGAATGGGCACATATGGTTTTGTACATTTCATTATAATTTTTGACTTTGTCTGATCAAGTTGCCCTTTGAAAATTTTTGTTCTGCTGTTTGTCCTCCTCATTTCTTCCAACCTGAGGAAATGTAGCAGTTGTGTAATGATCCCGCATAGTGTGATCTGATATGATAAGCCAGTCAGTCATAAAAGGATTAAGAGTGTGGTGCCATATAATTTGTCCTATCACAGTCATGATCCAATACAGTGAGAGTGTTTCTGAGGTGCACTACAACACTTTTTTCCTGACATGACGTAAAAGGAGGGGAGCTAGCACAAAAGAGGGATGACTTTCTTAGAGGAGAAGGAGCTGGAAGTGGAGTGCAGCATTTGTATCTGGAGTCCTTTCTAGACCAAAGGGAAAATCGATGGCAAGACATAAGGGGATTGCCAGAGAATGCCAGGCCCAAAAATTCTTAAAAGAAACAAGGACCTTTCCTCAAAGTTGACAGAGAGTGAAAGTGTTTCCCTAGAGCTGACACTCTGAATTTAACCTTATAGCTTCCTAAATCACTCATCTATCTGTCAGTGTGTCATATTGTGGTGGCTTGTGTGCTGCTGTGATTCTGGAAACTATGTCAGTGGTATTTTAAATGCTGTCAGGGTCACCCAGGCTGGACAGGATTCAGGGTAGCTTCCAGACTAAGACAGATTAGGAAAGACAGATGGTCTACTTCCAAATGTTTAGCCACTGAAAACCTTATGAATAGCAGTGGAACACTGTCATAAAAGGATCAGAATATTAAATATTAAAACATGATGAAGAGCACCAGAATATTGTCAGATATGGTCCCAGAAAATGAGCTCCAATGGGTTGGAAGGTACTCAAAATATGACTATTAATTTTTTTGTTGTTGTTGCTATTGTTGTTAAACTGCTGTTGAGTCAGTTCAGACTCATATCGACTCTGTATAGGGTTTCCTAAAAGAGGCTGGTAGGTTTGAACCATCAACCTTTTGATTATTATTAGTCCAGTGTTTATCCTATAGTGTCACATGAGGACTTGTCAATATTTTACGTATATATTATGGTTATTAGATTATTTTCAGCTGTATGGTTTCCAAAAGTATTCTCCCAGTTGGTAGCTTGTCTTTTCATTTTTGGGGTCAAGACTTTTGACAAACAAATTTTTTTTTTTTAATTTTCAGGAGGTTCAACTTATTTATTTTGCCTTTTACTGTTTGTGCCTTTGTTAGTATATTAGATCATCCACTTTTGATATGTAGGCATGATTGCATTACCTTTTCTTATTGTAAGAATTTTACTATTTTAGTTTGCACATTCAGATCCTTAACCCACTTTGAAGTTGATTTTGTGCATGGTGGGAGGCATGGGTCTTGCTTCATTTTTATGCCGGTAGAATTCCAAATTCTCAGCACCACTGATTTAAAACAGTCTTAGTCTGCATAAAATCAACTTATAACCCATGTCAACAATCAGTTGTCCATAGGTGTGTGGATTTGTGGCAAGTGGCATACAATTGTGTATTTATTTGAAAAATAGTCCTGTTTTATAGGTATATTCATGTGGTTTACAAGTATGGTGAAAGAACACAACCTTGTCGCACACCTTTCCCAATTTTAAAACATT
>NW_006408615.1:2126262-2127761 GCF_000296735.1 Chrysochloris asiatica | reverse complement strand
CGACTCGATGGCACCTGACAACCTGTAGTTTACACTTAAAGTAATTGCTGACATAAAGGGTCTTCAAAATGTTAGTGGGAAACATAGAATTGAAAAGTAATGACAACTGTTCAAAAGTTTGTTGGAACCCTCTCATATGCTTAGATTAATGTCTTCTTTTCTGTTTGTTCTCCTTTGTTATTATATTGCCCTGCCTCATTTTTGGTTCTCTGAATATAGCTTAGTATTACACCCTAAGTTGTCTATTGTATTTTTATTACATCTTGATGTATAGTTTTTTAATGGTTGCTGTGATGATGTGATTCTATCTCCTTCATGTTTCATATGTCACAGAGGGCTCTCATCCCAATACATCTACATACATTGAAATCCACATCAGACAATGGTACAATCTTACTTTGACTTGTCAAACATATTTTAACAAACTCAAGAGGAGCAGAGTAGTGCACTATATATTCCCAGTTATTCCCCATCGTGTTGCTTTCATTCATTCCCGATGCTTCAAGTTTCCATTTGACATCGCATCCCTTATGATTGAAGAACTTCCTTTAGCGATTCTTTTAGAGAAGGTCTGCTGGCAATGAATTGTCTTAGTTTCTTTCACCTGAGAATGACTTCATTTTACCTCATTTCTGAAGGATGTTTTCACTGTATTTAACATTCTCTGTTGACAGTTATTTTCTTTCAGCACTTTAAAAATTGTTTCACTTCCCTCTGGCATCCATGATATATGATTGGAAATCTGCAGTATATCAAATTGTTGTCTCCTTGTGAGTAATAAATCACTTTTCTCTGGGTGCTATCAAGGTTTGTTCTTTGTGTTTACATTTCAGCAATTTTATTATGATGTGTTTTGTGCAGATTCCTTTGGATTATTCTTTTTGGAGTTAACTAAGTTTCTTAAGTCTGCAGATTTATATTTTCTCAAATTTGAAAAGATTCAGCCATTATTGCTTCAAATATTTTTTATGCATTGCACTCTCTTCTTTTCCGGGGACTTCAATAACATCAATGGTAGACTTTTGAGTGTTACCCATGTCTGTGACTTTGTTCATTTTATTTTATAATATTTTTTCTGTCTTTTTCACATTGAATAATTTATTTTGACTGTTCTCTCAGTTGTCTCTATTCTGACACTGAACCTATTCAGTATGTTTGATTTCAGTTATTAAATTGTTTGGCTATAAAATTATAATTTAGTTCTTAATAACTTCTATTGCTTTGCTGAAACTTTATACATTTCCATTTGTTTCAACAGTGTTTAGCTTTAGCTTTTACTTGTTGGAGCATATTTATAAAAGCTGATTTATTACCTTTGTTAGACATTTCCAACATCTGTTTCATGTTGCTGTTGCCATCTGTTGATTGTTTATTCTCACAAGAGCAAAAGTTTTCTGGGCTCTCTGTATACCAAGTAATAAAAACATTTTATATATTGTGTTATGCTACACTGTGTCTTACTTAAATCCTATACAGAACAAATATATATATATATATAT
>NW_006408615.1:2120739-2125797 GCF_000296735.1 Chrysochloris asiatica | reverse complement strand
CCTATTCAAAACAGAATGAAACACTGCCCAGTCCTGCACCAAATTCACAATTGTTGCTACATTGAGTCCATTGCTGCTGCTACTGTGCCTATCCATCTCGTTGGAGTTCTCTCTCTTTTTCTCTGACCCTCCACTTTACCAAACATGATATCCTTCTCCAGGAATTGGTCTGTCCTGATAATATGTCTGAAGTATGAGAGACGAAGTCTGACCATCATGGCTTCTAAGGAGCATTCTGGCTGTACTTCTTCCAATACAGATTCATTTGTTCTTTCAGCAGTCCATGGTACGGTTAGTATTCTTCTCTGATACCATAACTCAAATGCATCAATTCTTCTACAGTCTTCCTTATTTGCTCTCCAACTTTCATATGCATATAAGGTTACTGAAAATACTATGGCTTGTATCGGGCACACCTTAGTCCTCAAAATTGACATATTTGCTCTTCAATACTTTGAAGAGGTCTAGATAGAGATATATAAGCAATTGACCAAGTTGAATTGAGATTTCAGGTTCCAATGATCCTTTTGTGGATTGTGGTTCAAGGATAAATTCAGTTTTCAAACCTTAACAATGCTGTTCAATCTATCCCACCTGAAGAACACCTCGCAGTAAGTCAGTACTGGGGTGCAAGGCTGTACTTTAATTCATTTCTCAACAATAACGGAAAGCGTGCAGGGTCAGTTTAGTGTACTGGAAGTTATACACAACAAAGATGCCCTCTTTCCAGGTGTCTCCCTGTCAGAGTCTTGCTGGTGCTTTCTGAGTGCCATGTGTTCCACTAGCCAGATACTCCACGAAGCTACTCATCCTAATCTGCTCCCCCGTATTGGTACAGACTAAAGGGGGAAAGAGAGAGAAGAAAAATGAAGTGATTTTGTCTCACTCTGTTGAGATCACAGACATATGGGTGGGTTACAGAGGCTCTCCTCCTTCAGAGTTTTGGATCATGTGGATTCTCTATGAAGGTGCTGTCCTGTCACCATGGACTGCGTGGGGCAGAGACTTGAGAGAGCAAAGAACAAAAAGAAAGAGAAAAATGAACAACTCTCCACCATTTCTAAGCTCACCCTATCAAACCAAAGCTCAAGAATTCTCCTGGAGATCTAGCTATCTGCACTTGATGTTCCTTGCTAGGTTCCAGGCTGCACTGAATTCAGAACAGGGAATTATGGAGGACAATAAAGAACACAGTCAGCTCACTGCCTGCAGACAGTACTATGAATCCTGGTCTTAATTATTTCCCAATCTGCCTGCTACTATTTACTTCTGTGGGTCCACAAATTGCTCCTCCATGGAACTACTTAGGTTTTACAGCTGTCTGCAGTGCTAGAGATGTGTTCCTCCATATTACAAGGAAACACAACTCCAGGGGAGTTGTGTTTTCTTGCTGTAGCACATGCACACACACAAATGTTTACTGTCTACCAAGGGTCAGGAAACTCTGCTAAAGATATTATTGTTGTTATTAAGTGCTGTCAAGTTGGTTTCAGCTCATATAATATAAACCCTGTATAGGATTTCCAAGAAGCAACTGATGTGTTTGAATTAGTACCTAGCAGTACAGTGCTTATCCTACTGTGCCACACCAGCACTCTAAGGTATTGTTGTTGTTAAATGCCATCAAGTTGGTTCCAACCCATAGCGACCCTGTATAGGGTTTCTGAGAAGCAGCTGGTGAGCTCGATCCACCAACCTTGAAGTTCAAATGGCTTTTCAGTCTGGCACATTAACCCACAGTGCCACACCAGGACTCCCACTCTAAGGTATTTATAAACCAAAAATTAAACACACTGCCATCAAGTTGATACCAACTCATAGTTACCCTATAGAGCAGAATATAACTGCCCCACAGGGTCCTGAGTCTATAAATCTTTATGGAAGCACATTATCTCATCGTCCTCCAGAGGAGTCATTGGTGGGTTAGAACTGCTGACCTGTGGTTAGTAGCTCAACACTGAACCCACTGTGCCACCACCATTCCTAAAAGATACTAATATCTCTCACAAATGAGATCTGTAGATTATTTTACTGTGGTTTGGATGAAAGTTGACAGAGAAAATGAGTTTTCCATTCAACAATTTATAAACATTTTGTTTTGTAACACAGTTGCTATCCACTCAATTAAACAGCACTCTTCTGCCTTCCTTCCTGAGTTCCCCATCTCCATTCATTCTTCATTCCTGCCCCTTTCTCCCCAATGGTAATTTTTCTGGAGCAAATGCTGTATCTGTGAATCCAGAGAGATGTCTCCATTCATTTGGAAATTACATCCGAGATGTTGAGACTTCTAAAAATGAAATCATTTCACTGTCAGAGCTGAAATATAAACCCTGAAGTCCCAGACTATAAAGTATCTGACCACATCAAGACATACTAGAACACGCAGTGTAGTTATCAATTAACTGGAAAGTTCTCTTATTGCAACATAGACTCAATCCATGTCCATGGGTCTTCTTTCTTTTCTTTATCAATGCAAGTCACCAAACCAACCTTGAATAAAAGAACGATGTCAGACACTCCTTGAATTGGATGTCTTTGACCAACAGACTTTGAAGTGTCACCTCTAGATGTGTCAAGGTTTAGCTGGGTGGAGAGGTGCCTCCCAAGAATTCACTGCTTTAACAGTCAGGTCAGCGCATAAGGGAATGAACAGAGCATCACTTGTGCAGAATGCTCTTTGAAGCTGGGCCCTATCAAAGTCTACTCTGCATTACCCAGGCGCCAGCCTTTCATTTCTAGGACACTGCGTCTCCCTCGGTCCAGTGAAACAAGTTGAAAGAGGCTGTCAAGTCGAATCTGGCTTTCTTGCCAATTGGTTTACATCCTGTTCAGGTTACATGACAAGTTTTGTAATTAAATTTCAGTGACTCCTTCCAGGTCATGTGTGCCTCAAACACTTCACCCAGATGTGTTTTCACACAAATTGTAGCAATGCAGTTGTAATACTAACACCTCTTTGGATGAATGGGTGATGTTTACAAAGGGAATAATTTGTTCTTCTAATTTGTCAGTTTAAGCTAAATGAGAGAAATAAACTGAATTATGCTGGAGGATTTGTTTCATTCATTTCTTTGTCAAATACCCATGGAACATCTAAGTGGTCTCAGACTTTTTCTAGGCATTTAGAGCTAGATGTAGGAGATGGAATTTTCAGAGTTAACACCATAGATGGGAAAAAAGGTCTCATTTTTTCCTCAGTTAACTTAGTTTCTTTGCTGAGCCCTTACTCCACAATGGAATAGAATTTTTCACCTTGCCAATTTAAAATACAGTCAACCAAACTAGGATTCCACATTAATTTTCATTGGAAACAAATACTATCTGAGGGTATGGCTCACGTTCTACTTCTCCTTGATGATATCTCATCCAAGAATGGGAAGGATAGTTACTGATATTGTGACTTTAGAATTGAGAATAAAATCAAATTCCACTTTTCTCTTTTGCCTGTTGGCTTTCAATGAATAAATCAAACCCACCAATCTCTGGTTACTAGCCTCTATTCCTTTCCTTGGGTAAAGAATCACAGCAATTTCCCATCGTCCTATGATTTGTAGGACCCATATTTTTCTGCCAATAATATCTTCTTTCTACTAGGAGACTGTCCCTTGTATTTTTATTTTATTTTTTTGAAAATTACCCTGTTTTATTTTAAAGTAGCATGATTAATGCAATATTGCTCTCTTTTTGTATAATACTAATTATTTTTGAAAGCGAAGAGGATTTAAAATATTTATTGATGAAAATCAAAGAGCACAGGCTTTGATATGGATTACATCTCAATGTAAAGAAAAAAAAAAAAAAATGATCACCACTGGAATGGGGAAGAGCTGCCTCCTCAAAGTAGACCTGACCCTGATAAAGCAAATGGAATAAAGCCCTTGGAAGAAAAGCCCATGGGACCTTCATTTGTTGATGGGGCACAACTCAAAATGAAGAGAAACAGCTGTAAACATCCATTGAATATTGGAACATGGAATGTACAATGTATGAATCTGGGAAAATTGGAAGTTGTCAAAAATGAAATGGAACGCATAAACATTGATATCTTAGGCATTAGTGAGCTGAAATGGATTGGTATTGGCCATTTTGAATCTGACAATCACATGATTTACTAATGCCAGGAATGACAAACTGAAGAGGAATGGTGTTGCATTCATTGTCAAAAAGAACATATCCAGATCAGTCATGAGGTACAACATTTTTTGTGATAGGATAATATCCTTGCACCTTCAGGGAAGCCCAGTAAATACCACAATTATTCAAATTACACACCAACCACTAAAGCCATTTCATTTTTGACAATTTCCAATTTTCCCAGATTCATACTTTGTACACTCCATGTTCCAATTTTCAATGGATGTTTACAGCTGTTTGTCTTCATTTTGAGTTATGCCCCATCAGCAAATGAAGGTTCTGTGGTCTTTTCTCCCACGAGCTTAACTCCATTCACGTCATGGTCAACTCTACTTTGAGGAGATACCTCTTCTCCAGTCACATTTTGAGTGCCTTCCAACCTGAGGGGCTCTTTTCCAGCACTGTATCTGACAGTATTTCTCTGCTATTCATAAGGTTTTCAGTGACTAACGATTTGGAAGTAGTTCGTCACTCTTTCTTCCTAGTCTGTCTTTGTCTGGGAGCTCATCTGAAACCTATCCACCATGGGTGACCCTGCTGGTTATTTAAATTACCGGTGACATAGCCCTCAGAATCACAGCAACTTAATCCACCACAGCACGACAGACAGACGAGTGGTAGCCATTTCGTTTTATGAAGCAATTGTCACTTCAAAGTTCGATACAATCCTGATACAATCAAGATGTTCTCTCCCAAGATGGCGGCTCCGGGAATAGCCAAGCATCTTGAATTAGAAAACAATGGATTTCTTGATTCTTCTACAAATTTCCCTAGCTGTAAGCCCTCCAATCCTCCAAATATTCCTTTATATGTATTTCAGAGTTCCAGCACCATCCCCTGAGCCTGCTTGGCCCCGTATTCTGTGTTGTTATTGACAGAGCTCCTCACTGTACATCTATCAGATCTGCCATCTTGATTGTA
>NW_006408615.1:2100729-2116878 GCF_000296735.1 Chrysochloris asiatica | reverse complement strand
TGATCTGTCCTGTAAACTTCCACTCAATTCATAATAAAAACATTTAAAACAACAACAAACAAACCCATTACCATCAAGTCAATCCTGACTCATAGCAACATTTTAGAGCAGAGCAGTACTGCCTCTTAGGGTTTCCAAGTTGTAATCTTTATGGAAGCTGTTTGCTCCATTTTTCTCCCCCTCTGCAGTTGGTAGGTTCACATTTCAGCCTTTCAGTTAGCAGCTAAGTGCTTTAATCACTGCAACACCAGGTCTGTTTCATTTCTTAGTTTTACTGTTCCCATACATTTCTCTCTCTGTCAGTTCTATAAAGGCAGCTTCCTTGAGGCAAAGAGAAAATGCCAAAAACATAAAGAAGGATTTGGTAAATCGAAAGAGCATTTGGCAAATAGTACCTGCAATCTGTTTTTCTGTCTGGCTCAATCCCTTTGTTTAATTGGAAGTCTTAGTGGGAAATGTGAAACTCAAAGTCTTCTCAATCTTATTTTCTGTTGTTTGGAAACCAAAGGCACTTTTCTAATCCCCATCTCTGGATTCTCTCTTCCCTTCACGTTCTGTATGCATATTCTTCTATCTTTGTCTAAGTGCACATCTTCCTGGCAGTTCCTGGTTGTCATTAACACCACACTTTACCATATTGGTTCTTAGGCAGCTGGCCTGACTGTCACTGATTGCCCAGTGTGGATCTTCCCTTTCCAGTGAGCGGCACGTATTTTTCCACTGTTTGCTATTTCACTGCTAAGTCAATGCCATCTGCTTTACATTTATGATGTTGCAGCACCCCAAGTCAGCATACCAATTTCTGAGACAATTAGAATATACCAAGAAGAAATAAAAAGGAACCCTGGTGGTGTAATGGGTAAGCATTCAATTGTTCACCCAAAGGTTGGCAGTTCAAACCACCAGCTGCTCTGCAAGAGAAAGAAGACGTTGTCCACTTCTGTAAGGATTTGTGGTCTCGGAAACTCTATGGGGCAGTCCTTCTCTGTCCTGTGGATCTGCTTTGAGTCAGAACTGAACTCAAAGTCAATCCATCAATGACTCCTATGACATGGAATTAAGATATACCTCTACCCTACACCCTCTTTGCTCTCTTCAGACCCCAACCAACTATCCCACAATTGTTTCTACTTTACATATGGGTTCAATAATTTACTTCAATGGCCACACAGAACTCAGAGACTATACAATTATAGTTGATCAAGAAAATGCACAGGGTGGAATTCAGAATCAAAATCAACTGAACGCCCAGCAGTTCTCCAGTCAGGAATGGCTCTTCTTTGCCATATTGTAGCCACACCTCAATCTCATCTTAAGTCTCTCAACCATGTGGCCTCTTGGTCTCTGCCCTTCTTGGAAAAGAGCTGCAAAGCCCCTTTAGCCAGTCAGTAAACAGCCTGTAGGCACTCAGCTCTAATTGGCCCCTCAGCCAAGAATCCTACAGCTGCTCTGGCTCTCCAGGTTTTTCCAGGTAGGGGTCTTATACTGTACTCATAGCTCCTCTTTTTCCAGTGGTCCTGGGATCATCTGTTCCTGCTTTTCAGAAGGCTTCTTTTAAATTGAGTGGAAAGGCAAAGCTAATCCAATACTAAAGTGTGCTAAAGTCCAGCACATTCATGGTTCCATCCAATCAATGGTGGGAGTTTAAGAAGACTTTGGATAGAAAAGCCTTATCAAGTAAATTCAGAGTACTACAGTACTTCAGATTCAAACATGTTCTATAAAGTACTTCTATTATGCTGTAAACAGGACGAAGATAAAACAGAGATAACCATCCAGATACACAAAGATACACATCTGCCTGTACTCTGTATGGAGGTCAATGGAATCTATTGCATACCCATGGTTTTCATATATATGGAAGAAAACAAAGAAAATCTCAACATCATGATTGCTGGCAGGTAAAATCCATCACTGTCCCAGGTGGGACTTACAGAAGGGGTAGGGGAGAAGGGCCATGATTAGAAGACTGCACAAATGCAGCTTAAAAAGACTTATAGGATTGGTTCTGGGACTCTGAGTACCTGGTTATGTGGTGGTGGGGATGTGATATGTGATCGTTCGACTCTGAGTCATAGCCACAAGTTGGCTACAAAGCAATGCCAGTACCCTAGCCATAAACTTAAATCCAATGCATGAGTCTGCTTGACTTCTTTCCCTAGTTCCCTGTGTCAGCACTTTCTATACATTAGTGAACATACTTTTCACTGCCCTCTACTGAGGGCAAACTGTCCCTCCTGGGCATGCCCCAGACTTGTCTCTGGAAAGCCCATTGTCAGTTCAATGGTCAGATAACACTTGGGGAGGAGGGGGGGAACAAAACAGAAACATCTCTAATGTTTTCTGAATATATGCCAAGACTCAAAATGGTCTTCATGGTTCTCTCTAAAGACCATAGCCTTCCATAAACCAAGGACTCTAGAATTTAAACACTACTGCAACACTTATTCATTGGTGTCTAGGGTGCCAGTTCAGATCTGCTCCAAGCAGTGCTTAAGGGACCTATTTTTCTCCAGGTGGGTCTCCACACTGCCCTGCATCTACTAGGGGAGGTCACGGGACAGCAACAGTGGGCCCTCCTAAGGCTAGGATGGGGCACATGGGATGTCCACTCATAGCACATTGGGTGGAATATCACAGTTACAATGCCATACCTGCCTGAAAGAGGACCTAACAGGTACAGTCCAGGTGAGAGTCCCAAAAAAAGAGAAATAGGTTTTCCTGAACATCGTGTACCAAGGAGAGCTGGTAAGAAACAAACTAGTAATGGGGCCTGCTGTAATGTGTGGTCTGCTGTAATGCGGGTCTGTAAATGGGCACCTGCTGGGATAGGGGTCCACTATAATAGGGGTCCTGTATAGTGGGGACACACTGCAATGATGACACACAAGGACAAGGCTGTGAGACTCTCAGAGGTGTCTTTAGAAAGAGTGTGAGGCTTGTGTTACATGTGAGGTGAGTCAGAGGTTGGTGGACAGTAAGTAGGTGAGGGACAGATTCCAGGCAGACGGAATAGAAAGGGCACAGACTAATCTCAGAGGCTGAGAGAAACAACAGTAAGTTGGAACCATTGAGGCAGAAATGGGTGCACAGAGGAGAAACACCAGTGGGGGTAGGTCCTGAAGAAGGATAAGGAGTAAGGGAATGTGGGGGAAGCTGCAGAGGGGTGCATGGGGCAGGTCCTGAGGAATGGAGATGGGAAGCTGGGGAGGGAAAGGCTCTGGGGAAATGGGTGAGAGATGGATCTGGGAAAGTGGGTGGTGGGGACCTGGGGAAGTGGTGAGAGATGAATCTGGGGAAGTGGGTGGCAGGAACCTGGGGAAGTGGGTGAGAGATGGGTCTGGGGAAGTAGGTGAGAGATGGATCTGGGGAAGTGGGTGGTGGGGACCTGGGGAAGTGGGTGAGAGATGGATCTGGGGAAGTGGGTGGTGGGGACCTGGGGAAGTGAGTGAGAGATGGACCTGGGGAAGTGGGTCAGAGATGGATCTGGGGAAGTGGGTGGCAGGGACCCGGGGAAGTGGGTAAGAGATGGATCTGGGGAAATGGATGAGAGATGGATCTAGGGAAGTGGATGGTGGGGACCCGGGGAAGTGGGTGAGAGATAGACCTGGGGAAGTGGGTGAGAGATGGATCTGGGGAAATGGATGAGAGATGGATCTGGGGAAGTGGATGGTGGGGACCCGGGGAAGTGGGTGAGAGATAGACCTGGGAAAGTGGGTGAGAGATGGATCTGGGGAAATGGATGAGAGATGGATCTGGGGAAGTGGATGGTGGGGACCTGGGGAAATCCTTGAGATCACCACTTGTCCATACCCAGGGGCAGTAATCAATCAAGCTTGCTACCTTCCACATGAAAGGATATCCTGGCAAGATCTAATTGGGATTATGGACTATGCATTTGGGCTCAGTGGAAGAACAATCATACACATGTGTGTGCATGTGAACAGGCTGTATTGGTCCACCCCAGTTTTAGGGAGGAGCGCCCATTTCCTTGTTCATACCTGACTCTTGCTCCCTGTGAGCACTCAGCAGAAAAGCACTGGGGAGTAGACCCAGAGAACTATGCACCGTCCCAGCATGATTGCGACAACACTATGACGACTTACTCTAATGATCTGAGCATATTTCAGCTCATGCCCCACGACAAGAAAAACCACAGTGATCATTTGGGGGAAATTAGGGAAATACAGATGATAATATGGAAAACCAGGGAGAGAGAAGATCATGATCAATTTTATCACTCCCCTGTCCCTATGGAAGGGGCCTCTGGGTGGTAAAAGGGGTTATGTGCTCAAGTACTTAGCTCAGAGTTAGTGGTTCAAACCCACCCAGGGTTGCCTCAGAAGATACAACTGATGGTCTGCTTCTAAAAGGGCAGTCACTGAAATCCACAAGGCCCAGTCCTACTCTACACACATGGAATCACATGAGTTGACAGCAACTGATAGTTGTGTTTTTGTTTTTGATCTTTATGGTTCAGACTTGATCCCAGTGTCCTCACTTAAGCTAAGCTCCTTAATTAACCCTTCCTGGGTTCCTAAGAAGGAGAACTAGTAACACTGTAGCATAAGTGTTGAGCTGCTAACTGAAAGGTCAGTGGTTCTAACCAACCAGGTGCACCATGGGTGAAAGATGAGGCAGGCTGCTCCCATAAAGATTTAGTCTCAGAAACCCAAAAGTGCAGTTCTACTCTGTCACTGAGTCAGAATGAACTCTATGGCTGTGGGTTTGGTTCTTTTTGGTTTGGGGGCGCCTCAGAGCTTTCTAACATCACAGTTCTCATCACAGTGAGTGTGATCAGGGTCCCCTCATGGAGAGAGAGAAACAGAGAGAAAGAGAGAGCATCAACTGAAGATGCAAAGAACATGCCTCCCAAGAGAGCTTGCCTTCAAGGAATTATGGCAATTCTGTCATTCAATGAAAATCTTTCCATGCCACCATGAAATCAGGGTTAACCTGATCTATTTAAAAAAAAAAAAAAAAAAAAGTGCAAAAATGGAATAAAATCATTTAGATGAAAGATTATGAGATGACAATAGGAAACAAACAAAAGTCTTGCAGAAATAAAAAGCTATATTAGAAGCTGTAAAACTTGTGGTGAGGAGGAGTAATGACTGCAATCACATGGTAGTTATATCATTTGGGCAAAGACAAAGGCAATACAAGACAGAACTGGTATTTCTAAAGAATAAGACAGAGAAACAAATGCAAACGTATAATAAAGGGAAACTTTCCTGAAGTAATGGAATGCTTGAATGTTCAGAACAAAATAATAGCTCACAGCCCAGGGCTGAACAAATGGAAACAGAGAAACACTAGAGTGAACAGAGTCTGGAGGGGTCTTTGGAACAGGATGATCTTACCAAGGTCAGTGAGGGAAGACTCAAGTCAGTCCCAGGTTTGCTTGCTGTGACAATCAAGGGAAAAAACATAATGAGGAAATGTCTATAAAGCTCTGGGGGAAAAAAAGACAGCAATTTTGCCTTCTAATATAAAGGTAAGACATAGAACAAAAGAAAGAAATCCATCTAACAAAGAGATGAGTCTAAAGAAGCCAGAGCAGAAAAGTCAGAATCAAAGAAATCTGTGACGCACATGAAAAGTGTTAAATATTAAACAGAGTTTGAATAAGTGCAATGTGGAGGCTGAATTGCAACTAGAAGGTAAAGCTATTCATATTAACAAAACAAAAGTAATTTCACACTAGAAATAAGGGAGGGTGTAATTGCACTAATTCCTCTCTTTGCTGGGAGAGAATCAATTACCATAGTATAAATTTCACAGATACTTAAAAATACACAGTGATTGTTTTACAACAAGAATGCCAAAATAATTCAACGAAAGAAATAATAGTCTCTTCAACAAATGGCAGTCGGGGTCATTGGATATCCATATGCAAAAAAGAATGCAGTCGAAGTCCTATGTCATATCCCATACAAATGAACAGGTAGAAATGTAAGCGCTAAAAGCAATCTCTATGCTGGCTTAGAAGACAATATAGGAATACATGTTGTTGACCTTGAATTTGGTAACGGTAACTTAGATGACACACAAAAAGCACAGTGATAAAAAGAAAATAAATAAACTTTGCTACAAATGATATCATCAAGAAAGTTTTAAAACACGCACACACACACAATTAGAGAAAATATTTGCAAATAATATACAGTTGGCAGTTCAAACTCACCCACCACTCCCTTGAAACCATATACAGGGTTGCTATGAGTTAGAACCAACTTGACTGCACTTAACAACTATAACTACAATACTGGTAAGGAACTTTTATAAAGAATATATCAAGAAGTCTTACAAAAAGATAAATCTCCTAATTTGAATAGACATTTCTCCAAGGAAAACATACAAATGTCCAACAAGCACATGAAAAGATTCTCAACATCTTTAGCCCCAGGAAGATTCAAAGCAAAACAACAATGAGACACCTCTTCACAGCTACTATTGTTAGTGTTAGCTGCAGTCAAGTCACCCCCAACTAGTGGCGACCACATGCACAACACAATCAGGATCAAACTATGGTGGCCATAGGGATTTCATTAGCTAATTTTCAGAAGCAGATTACCAGGTCTTCAATCGCTAATGAAACCTTTTAAGTAACATTGTTTGGTAGGTGCTGTCGAGTAGGTTCCAACTCACAGTGACTATACACGACAGAACAAAACACTGCCTGATCCTCTTCCATCTTCACAGTCATTGCTGTGTTTGAACCCATTGTTGGTGATACTGCACCAACCCATCTCATTGAGATTCTTCTTCGTTTTTGTTAACCCTCCATTTTACCAAACATGATGTCCTTCTCCAGGGACTGACCCCTCCTTTTAGATAACATGTCTAAACTATGAGAGATGAAGTCTCAAGATCATGTCTTCTAAGGAGCATTCAGGCTGCACTTCTTCCAACACAGATTTGTTTATTCTTCTGGAATTCCATGGTACTTTCAATATTCTTCACCAACACCATAATTCAAATGCATTGATTCTTCTGCAGTCTTCCTTATTCATTGGCCAACTGTCACATACAGATGAAGGAATTGAAAACGCCATGGCTTGGATCAGGTGCACATCTTTACTTTTAAATATAAAGTAAAAAGTATTTTTCAGCAGATTTGCCTAATGCAAGACATCATTTGATTTCTTGACTGCTGCTGAATGTTGATTGTGGAGGCAAGCAAAATGAAATCTTTGCAAACTTCTTTTTTTTTTTCTGTTTTGATGTTATTTATTGGTCTAGTTATGAGTTTTAAATTTTATAGGAGTTAGCACAGGACATTTCTCCTTCAGAATAGCTAATGGGTTTGAACCACAGATCTTCCAGTAAGCATTTAACTACTTCAGCACTGCCACCATGACTCCTCAGGAAGATAGATCAATAAACAAATAAACATATTAGTGGATGTAGAATAAGAGCTAGAAATAGGTAATAGATAGATAGATAGATAGATAGATAGATAGATAGATAGATAGATAGATAAACAGATAGCACTCAGATGGTTGATAAACTAAAAGGGAGGCTGGTATTTTTAAATAAAGATGGATTCTGACCCCATCACAGATCTCTATATCAGAACCACTGGACTGAGAATCAGCTGCTTCCAGAGTGCCTGGGATGGTTCTGATCCAATCACCTTCTGACCAGTGTTTGGGAAACATCTCTGTGGTGAATGATGCTGGGACTTTGAGTGGACTTCAAGTCCTCCATTGAGATTCAGGACAGTATAGTCAGCCTTGCTGGGCTCCAGTTCTCCAGATATTGAGTGCTAGGAACTAGGCTTCTTGTCAACTTGTAAGACTCTTCCTGCTTCAGAGAGGAAGATGGCAACGTTAGCTAGATGTGACAGCACTTTCTCAGATGTTAATCTATATTTATTTCTGGAGTTTTGTTGTTTCATAACTTCATAATTAGTACTTTGTTTTCCAACCTCCTCAGGCACTTCCTTTGCATTGCTTCATGGAAAACTTCATAGTGTCTCCTTATTTTCTTGATAGTTGATGAAATCTGTTCCTTTTACCACTGTACAAATTTAGCTTTGTTTGCTTTACTTTATAAATCTACACCCTCCTTCCACAAATCCTAGCCTTCCCTTGAATTCTTTAATTGATTTATTTACTCATCCATTAATTTATTCTCATTTCATTAATTTCAGTTATGACACGGGGCAGCCATGGTTCCAGGGGCTGGAAATGTTTAGTTTCCAGTCACAACCCACTTCCTGGGGATTTGCATTTTGTATATGCTTCTGTGAATTGGAGAGAAGTTGAAGCAGCAGAAAAATCAACAATAAGTCTTTGGTTTCCTCTCTCACTTTTTAGGTGACTCCAATAAGTCCCAGTGTGGCACTGGGGGGTAATACACTGGACTGAAAGGTGGGTTTGAACTGCAAGGTTCGGCAGGTCAAATTCTCCAGCTGCTCCTTGGAAACCCTATACAAGGTTGCTATGCAGTAGAGCTGACTTTGTTGTTATTGTTAGGTGCCATTGAGTCGCTACCGACTCGTAGTGACCTTATGTACAGCAGAACAACACACTGCCCGGTCCTGGGCCAACCTCACTACTGTTGCCACGCTTCAGCTCATTGATGCTGCCACTTGGCCAATTGATCTCATTGGGGGTTTTCCTCTTCTCTGACCCTCCACCTTACCAAACATGATTTCCTTCTCCAGCGACTGGTCTCTCCTGACAATATGTCTAAAGTATGAGAGATGAAGTTTGGCCATCCTGGCCTCTAAGGAGCACTCTGGCTGCACTTCCTCCAACATGGACCTGTTGGTTCTTTTGGCAGTCCATGGCACTTTCAATATTCTCCTCTAACACCGTAACTCGAAAACATCGATTCTTCTACGGTCTTCCTTATTCACCGTCCAGATTGGAACTGACTAGACTGCACTTAATAATAACAACAACAATAATAAGCCTGTGGAAGAAATTGGTGATTCCAGCAAGCTCACAGGGCAGTTGGGAGAGGTCAAATGAACAAACCTGGAAGCTTACCTTCATTCATTCATTCATTCATTCATTCATTCATTCATTCCCAGAGCTCTCACAATGAGTAGAGCTGAGCTAGGTCCTGGGAAATGTTTAAAAACCAGTCAATATCAGGTTGACCCTGACTCATGATAAACCCACATGTAGTCAGAGTAGAACTGTACTCCAAAGGGATTCAATGTCTGGGTTTTCTTTTTGTTTTGTTTTGTTGTTTTTTTTTACCACCAGGATTTTCTTCCAAGGAGCCTCTAGGTGAACTCAAACATTTAATTCATAGTCAGCAGCTGAGCATGTTTCCAGTTCACATGACCCAGGTGTTCCTAGAAGAGATGACCCATAATGGTTGCCAGTGAATCCATCCTGCGATAGCAATCCTGTAGGACAGAGAAGACCTGCCCTAAATGGATTGCTAGGCTGTAGTGTTTATGAAAGCAGACTGCACATCTTCCTCCCATGGAGTGGTTGGTGGGCTTGAACCACTGTGCTTTCACTTAGCAACCAAGCACTTAACTATGGCACCACTAGGGCTCCTAGAAGCTATGATGGCAGGTTGAAAATGGAGTAGCAAGCACTTCTGAGCACATCGCTCACAGAAAACAGAACCATGGCAAAATCATAATCAAGGGATAGTCCCTTGGAGTTTGGACTCTCTTAAATGAACTCTTGCCATTAAAAACAACAAATCAAAATTCAGCACGACCACCCAGAATTGTTTTTCTGGTCAGTTGAACTAATGCAACATCCCAAACATTCAGGGCCATACAGGACACACTCACTGGTCACCGCCTCACTTCCACACTGGGGCTGCAAGGTCATTGAACAGAACACTGTTTCTTCCCAGATGCCCAAGGACTTTGAAACACCCTGTGCTGACCCAGCCTCTCCATCTGCTCCCCTTGAAGCCCGGACTCTAGCCGCCCACAATTTATCCCACATTCAAAATGTGATGGCAAAAAAAAACTATACTTGTGAAAGAGAACCGCATTCTGCCATAAAGTCAGGTAAAGATGAGATTATATGAAAAGTTGATCGCCGGATTTAGTCTTTCTCAATAATTTATGGACTTGGCCTCCCCAACCCTTGGCAACAAATCCTCTGTCCCAAAGGCCTCCATTTGTGTTGGCTCCCTTCACTCAATCACTAACATTGCCTGTGTGTGCACACATTGACGGATGCAGAGTACCCTGCTAGCTCGGTGCAAGGCGGTAGCAAATAACTCAGCCTGACGAGGCTTTCATACATGCCCAAGTCAGGCTCTCCTGAGATTAGGGAACTATGAAAAGTGACAGCTTCTGATTAGGAAACCTGGATTGTTACACTTCTTGCACAGCCTATCTGGATTGCAGCCCATTGACTGGCTGCCAGCCAGGATGGGAGGGGGCATGGTGGGCCTCCTGCACAAAGCAGAATTTTCACATAGGATTCTTTTTTGGTTACACCTGAGCCCCAGATCATGGGATCAGTCTCCTTTGCCTTCTGAGAGAAGCAGATTCTGCTCTGCCTTTGCTGTCTTATTGTTGTTAAGTACCATAGAGTTGATTCTCACTGATAGCGACCTTGTGTAGGATTTCTGAGGAGTGACTGGTGGGTTAGAATCACCAGTCTTGCCATTAGCAGTCCAGTGTTTATCGTACAGTGCTACAATAATAGAAATACCACAAGTGGATGGCTTTGACAAGTAGACGTTTATTGTGTCATCTGTAAGAAGCTAGATGTCTGGATTCAGGGTGCCGGCACTGGGGAAATCTTTCTGTCTGTGGGATCTGGGGTAGGTCACTGTCATTAGTTCTCCCTGGGTCAGGAGGTCTTCAGTGCAATAACCCAGGTCCAAACACCATGCTCTGCTCCTGAATTTTCTTACTTGGTGGTTGTAAGTCCCTCTGATGTCTGTTCATTTGTTTAATCTCTTTTCTATCTCAAAAGAAAATGACTAATCCTGTACTTTGTATCCTACATCGTTAAAATAGTTTCCACAACTTCTATCTCACAGCATTGTAAAGGGGAGTGTGATGACTCTATATGATGAACACTGGACTGTGAACCACACGATTGGCAGCTCCAGCCCACCAACCACTGTAAGGGAGAAAAATGAGGTTTTCTATACCCATAAAAATTTGCAGCCTCAGAATCCATATAAAAGGTCTCTATGAGTCGGATATGACTCAAAGGTCCCTAACAAAACCAACATCACAATAGTGAGAATTTACTGTATAAATAAAGGATGATTACATCAGATCAAAATGTAGGAGGATTACATAATACTGAGAAGCATGTCCTAGTCAAGATGAAATACATTTTGAGGGGATGCAATTAAATGCATGACATGCTCTAAATGAATCAATTTTCCCACTCTGGATAAAGTACAGTTCTGTGAATGCTCTAAGAGGTATTTGTAAATTGCTGATGTATTTCCACACCTCAATGTCATACGGAAATACAGTTTCTAGATCAAATTCCCATAGCTATCTTACAAAAGTAGATAATAATATATAATGATTCCTATATCAATATAATTATATTATTTGTTGTTGTTAGGTGACATCAAGTTGGTACTGACTCATAGCGAACTTATGCACAACAGAATGAAACACTGCCTGGTCCTGCCCCAACTTCACAATCATGGCTACATTTAAGCCCATTACTGCTTCCACTGTGCTGGTCCATCTAGTTGGGGGGTATCTCCCTCTTTTTCTCTGATCCTCCATTTCACCAAGCATGAGATCCTTCTCCAAGGACTGGTACCTTCTGACAATACATCTAAAGTTTGAGAGACAAAGTCTGGTCATTCTGACTTCTAAAGAATATTCTAGCTGTACTTCTTCCAACACAGAAAGATTTGTTCTTTTGGCAGGCAGTTCACGGTATTTTCAATATTCTCCTCCAACACCATACCTCACATACTACAGTCTTCCTTATTCACTGTCCAACTTTCACATGCATATGAGGTTATTGAAAATACCATAGCTTGGGTCAGGTGCACCTTAGTCCTCAAGCTGACATCTTTGTTATTGAAAATACTTTAAAGGGGTCTTTTACAGCAGATTTGTCCCATGCAGTACATTATTTGATTACTTGACTGCTGCTTCCATGAGTGTTGATGGTTGATCTGAGTAAACTCACGTCTGTGACAACTTCAATCTTTTCTCCATTTATATGGATGCTCTTTATTAGTCCAGTGTTGAGGATTTTTTAAGGAAGTAGGAATTTATTATATCAAATTTCTTATTATAATTTCATGTTAAAAAGTTCACTTTAAGTAAAATGAGAGTGACAGAAATCATTGTTGATTATTTGGTTGTTTGATTTACTGTCCTTAATTTGTTATTGTTTTGCAGTGCCACTGAGTCAGTTCCAATTCATAGCAACCCTGTACAGGGTTTCTGAGGAGCGGCTGGTGGGTTTAAGTTGCCGACCTCGCAGTTCAAATAACCTTGTGCTTCAGCGGTTATTCTACAGTGCCACACCAGGAATCCCAGGAGTAAAATAATAGTGACAGAAAGAATTGTCTGGATTTTGTTTGATTTACTGTCCTTAATTGTTTTTGTATTTGCTAATTGCTGTAGAGTTGGTTCCAACTCACTGCGACATGGTATAGGGTTTCTGAGGAGTAACTGGTGGATTTGAACTACTGACATTGTGGGTAAAACCGACCTAGTGGTCAAGTGCTTATCCTACAACACCACATTGAGTGGTGGTGGTGGTGGTAGTGTGCTGTGGAGTCGGTTCCGACCCATAACGACCCTGTACAAGGTTTCCGAGGCTGTAAATCTTTATGGGAGTAGAAAGCCTCATCTTTCTCCTGTGGAGCTACTGGTAGTTTCGAACTGCTGACCTTAAGGTTCTCAGCCCGATTTGTAACCACTATGCTATTAGTGGTTTTAATTTGCAGCATATAAAATTAGCAGTCCTTTTTTGCCAGATCCTGTTAAAATACTTTTAATGGTATTTGACATCAGATTACTGGGAACTACTGAGTTAAGTAAATTGAGAAAAAATATTCAAGACTAATTGTTGTTGTTAGGTGCCATCGAGTCAGTTCCAACTCATAGTGACCATACACACAACAGAACAAAACAATGTCTAGCCCTGTGCCATTCTCACATTTGTCGTTATGCTCGAGCCCATTGATTCTGCCACTGTTTCAATTTATCTCATTGCTGGCCTTTCTCTTTCTCACTGACCTTCCATTTGCCAAGCATGGTGCCTATCTCAGGGACTGGTATCTCCTTGATAATATGTCTGAAGTATCATCGTGGCTTCTAAGGATTGTTCTGGGTGTACTTTTTTTTTTTTTTTTTTTTAAGCTTTTAGAGGGAATATAAAGTCAAGATGCTTGACTGTCTTATGAATATTGGTTTCCCTAGCCTTTGTTGTTGTTATTGTTAGGTGCCATTGAGTCAGTACCGACTCATAGAGACCTTATGCACAGCAGAACAAAACACTGCCCAATCATGGGCCGACCTCACTACTGTTGCCACGCTTGAGTCCATCAATGCTGCCACTTTACCAATCCATCTTGCTGGGGGTCTTCCTCTTTTTCTCTGACCCCCCATCTTACAAACATGATATCCTTCTCCAGCGACTTGTCCCTACTTGAGTGGGATAGAAAGGAATACCAGGAAACATGATTATAGAAAGCTTGTAAGCCCGTCTTCAGCCTGTAACTCATTGGGATACCTAAAAGGTATTCTAGAACGTTCCCAGTGAAATAGGCTTCCTGTGGAGCATTTGTAGTGTATAGGACCTTAGGTGGACTCCTGAGCCCCATCCAGAACCTTTTGAGGTGGGACATTCCCACTTGAAAGGACAAAGAGGCCAGCCTAGAACAGCTAGAGGAACAGAAAATATTTCTTGAAAGAAAAGCAACAGGGAAAATCCAAATCAAAAATGGCATTCTGATTGGTTACTACAGGAACAAGCAAGTGGTTTACCAGGGAACCATCAAGACAAGCAATCCAGTCTATTCAGGAAAATCCCCCTCCAAGACTGAAACTCAAAGAAAACACATGAGCAGGCACCTAAGATTGCTGAGGACCACATCAGTCAGCTGGTGAGTGAAAGAGGGAGAAAGCCAGCAATGAAGATATGGGCAGTGTTCGACCACATTCCATTGACTCCCATTGACCTGGAGATGAGTGAGAGAAGAGGAAGAGCTGGTTGTTCTGAAGTGTGGTGAGACCTGGGGACTCCTGAGCCCATGGGCAAGAGCTATTGAGGGCTAGAACTGAGAGTAAAGCATTCAGCTTATATGAACCAAGAGGAGACACACAAGAACACCCACACTTGTAGATGATATTCATTCGACCTAGTTTCAATGGCTTGATGATCAGATCTCAACTAGAGGAAGATAAAAAAAATTGATAAAAGAAACAAGTGCAAATTGCTACAATTTGATGAGCTTGACCCTTACTTATGGATGTAGTATCTCAAAATACCAACTGAGAGAGAAGGGATTTTCACATCAAGTATCAATTCTGTCCTCTCTGTATACAGGGCTTATAGGGATGAACAATTTAGACATTGGCTACGTAAAGAGGTGGGAGAGCTATAAAGGCATGAATGACTGGCTTACATGTTTTAAAGAGAGAGTGTGTGAGGGAAGGTAGAATCCCCACCGAATCATTTTCACCTTGTCTAGATGGGTCTGGTGAAAAGAGATGGGGATAAGATTCTTCTCATTCAATAGTGAAATTTTTTTTTTTTTTATCATGACCAATTGCAACTGTAACAACTGTAAAAGTAGAAGTTTTGTAACAAAAAGGGGGGAATAGTTATTCTTACAGTCCAGGAACAGAGGGCCCTAGGACCATCAAGGGAAAAGAGCGTGAGCAGAATGTGGGACCCTATCCAGAGAGCTCTGGTAACTTACTGGTTACTTTGGCTGCTAAACTCAAGGTGAGCAATTCGAAACTACCAGCTGTTCTGTGCGAGAAAGATGAGACTTTCTGCTCCTGCAAAAGATTTACAGCCTCAGAAACCCTATACGGGGTTACTGTGAGTCAGAACCAACTCCACAGCACATACCACCACCACTGCTAATCCAGAGAAGCAGTGACACCAGAGATGAGTACATGGAGAGACAGAGCAATTGAAAACTCTAGACTAGTGGAAAGAGAAAGGCTGTGTGCTGGTAGCCTGGAGGCAGCCTTGCAGAAGGGCACATTCTGGAAGTTCTCTGTCAATGTATGATTGTAGCCGTTTTAGTATTATCTTTAGTAAGATTTTACTTACATGCATTATTAACGATATTGTGCAATGATTTCCACATTCCACTGGGTCACCACTCTTTGGAATATGCACAAATATGGATCTCTTCCAGTCTGTTGACCTGGTAGCTGTCTTCCAGATTTCTTGGTGAGTGCCTCCAATGCTTTGTCAGTTTGTTGAAAGATTTGAATTTATATTCCATTAATTCCTGAAGCCTTATGCTTTGCTGATGCTTTCAATGCACCTTATCATTTTTTCCTTCAGTATCAATGGCTTTTGATAATAGGTTACTTCTTGAAATGGTTGAACATTGACCTTTTTTATTTTATTTTATTTTTTGGTTCAGTGACTTTGTGTATTTCTTTCACCTTCTTTTGGTGCTTTCTGCATTATTCAATATTTTTCCTGCAGAATCCTTCAATATTGCAAGCCAAGGCTTGACTTTTTTCTTTAGTTTCCTAAGCTTGAGAAATGCTGAACATGTTTTTCCCTTTCAGTTTTTTAACTTCAGGTCTTTGTATATATTTCTATTTACATCTCTATGCTGGAGAGCAAGTTTTAGAGTCTTTTCTCACATCCAATTTGGTCTTTTCTTTTTTTATATTTTCTTCTTAATGGCCTTCAGCTTTCTTCATGTAGGATTTCCTTAGTGTCATCCCACAGCTCTTCTAGTCTTCAGCCTTTTGTTTTAATGCACCAAACCTTTTCTCACATGATGTCTCAGTTTAGGTGGGATAGGTTCACCTTCATATTTTGGCTCTTGTGGACTTGTTTCCATTTTCTTCAACTTCAGCCTGAGCTTGAATGTGAGTAATTTGCAGTCTGTCCCATATTCTGCTCCTTGGCTTTGTTTTGGCTGATACAATAGTGCTTTTCCATTGCCTCTTTCTGAGGTGTGGTCAACTTGATTGTTGTATATTTATTCTGGTGAGGCCCACGTATGTAA
>NW_006408615.1:2090283-2100108 GCF_000296735.1 Chrysochloris asiatica | reverse complement strand
CATCATTGCACTACAAGACAGATCTTGATATGTTCTTTTTGATGATGAATGTGACACCATTCCTCTTTAATTTGTCCTTCCCAGAATAGTTAGTCTTTTCATTTGAAGATTAAAAATTATCAATACCAGTCCATTTCAGCTCACTAATCCTGGTGTGGTGCTTTGAGTTTATGTACTGGACTGCAAAGTCTGTTTGAACTTCAAGGTCGGTGGTTCAAGTTCACCAAGTGTTCCTTGGGAACCCTATACAGGATTACTGTTGGTCAGAACTGACTCTAATGCACTTAACAACAACAACAACAATGCCTAGGTTATTGATGTTTATGCCTTTCATTTCATTGTTGACAATTTCCAATTTTCCTTGATTCATTCTTTAGACATTCCATGCTTCTGATTATTAATGGGTCTTTATACCAATGTTGATCTTCATTTTGAGTTCTGCCCTATCAGCCAATGAAGCTCCCAAAGGCTTTACTCCATTTATATCATCATATTTAAGTCTACTTCAGGGAGGCAGCTGTTACCCAATCATATTTTGAGTACCTTCCAACATACAGGAATCATCTTCTGGCATTATATCTGACAATATTCTAGTATTCTTTATCGTATTTCAATATTCAATAATCTGGTGCTGATAGTGTTCCACTACTATTCATAAAGTTTTCAGTGATGAAATACTCAGAAGTAGTCCATCTCTCCTTCCTAGCCTGTCTGTCACAGCATATCAGGTCAGATATACTCAAGGTCACACTTTGGCTTTCATGGATTTGTTTTAATTTTCCTCAGCTTCAGTCTGAATTTGCATATGACCAATTGACAGTTCCACAGTTGGACATTGACCTTGTCTTGGTTGATGTTCTCTTCCCTCAGAAGGAGTCAATTCATGTGTATTCTGTATGGTAAAGTGCATAGTTGCTGTTTATGTTGTTGAAAACAGGTATTTGCAATGAATAAGCTGTTAGGCTTGCAAAAATCTGTCATGTGATCTCCAACATCATTTCTATCACCAACGCTATATTTTGCAACTAATGATCCATCCTCTTTATTGAAAACCTACCCATTCCAATTACCAGTAATGATCAATTTCAGTCTAAAAAATTATTTCAATTTCATCATCCCTGGATTTAATAATTGGTCCATAAATTTGAATAGTAACAGTATTAGTTGATATTCCTAGTAGTCATATAGTTATTAACCTATCACAGACAACACTGTACTTCAAGATAGAACTTGAAATGTTCTTTTTAAGGATGAATGTAAAACCATTCTGCTTCCATTTGCTGTTCCTGGCATAGAAAACCATATGTTTGTCAGATTTGAAATGGTCATTATCAGTCCACTTGTTGTTGTTGTTAAGTGCCGTCGAGTCGGTTTCGACCCACAGTGACCCTGAACAGGGTTTCCGAGGCTGTAAATCTTTACGGGAGCAGATCGCCTCTCCTTTCTCCTGCGGAACAGCTGGTAGTTTGGAACTGCTGACCTTCCGGTTCGCAGCCCGATTCAGTCCACTACAGGTCCCTAATTCTTAGGATATGATATTTTGCTTTCCATTTCATTTTTAGATGATGTTTTATTTTTCCTAGATTCATACTTTGTACATTTCATGTTTTGATTTTTAATGAATGTTTGCAGCTGTTTCTCTTCATTTTGAGTTGTGCCCCATCAGCAAATAAATGTCCTGAAAGCTTTACTCCATCCACATCATTAAAGCTAACTCTTCTTTGAAGAGGCAGCTCTTTTCTAATCATATTTTGAGTGCCTCCCAACCTGAGGGGCTCATCTGAAATTATATCTGACAATATTCGGGTGCTACTCAAAATGTTTTCAATTTTGAGCACAGTATCTGGCAATGTTCTGCTGTCATTTATAAGTTTTCAGTGGCTAACCATTCAAAAGAAGTCTACCTTTCCTTCTTCCCAGTCTATCTTATTCTGGAAGCTCAACTGAAACCTGTGTACCATGAGTGACCCTGCTGGTTTTAAAAATACTGATGGCATAGCTTTTGGCCATCCCAGAAACACACAAGATGCCACAGCATGACAAGCTAACAGCCCAGTGGTGATACACGGATACTACATATCTATGTTGCTGTTATGAGATATCAAGTCCTAGCAACCCTGTGCATAACAGAACAAGACACTGTCTGGGCCTGAACCATTATACATCTATAATATTGTTTAATTGATATAGTTATGATAAGTTCCTGGGTGCGACAGTGGCTTCGCAGTCACCTACTAGAGGAAAGTTTGGCAGTTTAAATCCCCTAAGATCCCCTCAGAAGACAGGCTTGTCAATGTATTTCAAAGTACCATTGGAGCATAGCTCTACTGCTCACGTGTGGAGTTGCCTAGTATCAGCACCAAGTAACAATGGCAATATAATCACATAAGATTAGTATAGCAATTTCATCAAGACAACTCACACTCATGAGGAGTAACTACTTTTCTGGCATAAACTGATTTCTCCACATGCCTCATTCAATCCTTCAAACACCCCTGTACTCTTCAGATGAAGAAACCGATTTTTCAAAGATAGAAGGTGGTGGGGATTGATGAATGTTGAAGGCCACTTTTTGACCCATCTTGTTGTTGGCACTCGTTTGTTTTATCTCCAAGTTGCTGTAAAACCTATATGTAGTAAGCAGACACAGTGTGAAAGTACAGCTCTAAGCATGCCCATAAACAAAAAACACTCATGTGATCAGAACCAAATCCAAAATCGAGTACAGCCAGTTCCATAATTACCATGCACCATGCACTGGAGTTGCAACATTTGTTGTTTTATGTGTATGTGTGTGCATCTAAACGTTACTAATATGTACTATATACAATGTTGCAGCATGTAATTTGCCGATGTTATCATTCTCTGATGTTCACTCACAGATGTTCCAATTTACAATTTACTTTTCAAAACACTGCTATATAAATTCAGTTTTTTAGACTAAATCAGAGGTTTCAGCTGCTTGAAAACATAGACCCAAAGGCTGATTGCTTTGCTAAAGTTGATAGGCATTATTTGGGGAGCAATGAGATGTTCCACGAAGTATATGAAGGAACAAAGACAAGGGGCACACAGACAAAGCTCACTAATTGACTGACCATGAACTCTGAACCCTCCTTCGAACAAGTTATTACCACAGCTGACAAAAATGCCAACATTGTCCACCCCTTTTTCATCATCAGAGTAAATGTTCATGATTTTTGTATTTTTTAATGTAAGTATGTAATAAAATATATCTGCAAGTTTATATGTAATGTTTCTCTCCCCCATGACAAATAAAGATGAAATTTATAAAGATCTGCTAATGAAAGGCAATAATAATAAAAATGAAATAATGAAGTATGCCACTTACATAAATTGTAAGTGTTGTAAAGCCAATTTACAGCAGAGTCATTGGAATGGAACCCTTCATAAGTTTGGGACTGCATATGTTACCAAACTTGGAGAAGCACCTTCATGTCTCCTTCAGACCCTGTTTCACAAAGGTGGGGAGACATTCTCCTGGCTTCTAGCTTTGTGTATGAGGGGGTTTCACAATGGTCAGAGAAAAATTCCAGTATCTTTCAATTGCATTTTCCCATGAACTTTTTGAACACCTCCACCACCCATCTATCCTGTTTGGAACTTTATATAATATGGTCATCCACCTTGTATTCTATTAGTCTGACCCACTTCACTCAATGTTATATGTGGAGGTCCCTTAATGTTGTTCACCCTGCTGTGACTGTATGTGTCTCCTCATTGCTCCATGTGTCTTTTGTATGGTTGTGTCAGAGTGCATTTATCCATCCTACCATTGATGAGAATTTTGGTGGTTTACAGTTTTTTTTTGTTTATGTTTGCTGTAAACCACCTTTTTGGGGGCCTTGGTGGCACAGTAGTTAAGCATACCTTTGCTAACTAAAAAGTCAGTGGTTTGAACCCATTATCTGCTCTGCAGAAGAAAGACCTGTTGATCTACTCCCGTATCGATTACAGCTAAGAAAACCCAATGGAGCTATTCTGCTCGGTCACATGGAGTCACCAAGAGTCACCATCGGCACTATGTCAGCCAACAACAGCAAGAGCATCCAAGTGCGTGCTTCATGGTGGAGATCTATTTGCATCTCCGGTGAATGTGCACACAGGAGAGGAGACGCTCCATCATGGGGAATGTGGGCTCAGCTTTGGTTGTTGTTGTAGCTCGTAGTGACCTCATGGACAGCAGAAGGAAGTGTTGCCTGGCCTTACACCATGATCGTCACTCTATCTGAGCCCATTGTTATGGTAATTGTGCAAATCCATCTTGTGGAGGGTTTCATCAGTTTAGATAAGCCTCTATTTGATCAAACATGATGTCCTTCTCTAAGAATTGATCTTTCCTTAGGACATCTTCAAAGTAAGTGAGTGCCAGTCTCACCAACCTTACTTCTAAGGAGCATTCCTGCTGTGTCAGCTTCAGTGGATTTTGCATGGTTTCCTCATCATGATGTATGCACTGTGACCTTCATCCTCCAACCATTTGCTGGTCCCTGATCTGGTCCTTGCTTTCCCATTTGCCCTCTGCATCTTGAATGTGAATACCAGTCAGTGTGAATAGAAAACTGGAGAAACAGAACCTTACAAATATTACTCCTTTTACATCCCTGTCCTCTGCATGGATATGACATTTGATGAGGGGGGTAATCTAGCAGAAAGGACAGAAATTGGAACCAGTAAGACACCGTGCAAACTCAAAACCCCCAAAATGGACAAGTTATAAATGTACCTCATGTACTTTTGGCATGTTGCCAGGAGGAACCATTCCTTGTATAAAGGCATCGTGCTTGGTAAAGTGACAGGTCAGTGAAAAAGAGGAAGATATCCAATGAGATAGATTGACACAGTGGTTCTATAAATGCGCTCAAATATTGCCACCATTGTGAGGATGGTGTAGGACCAGGCTGTGTCTCCTTCTGTTGTACATGGAGTTACTATGAGTCAGAGACAATGCCATGGCACCTAACAACAATATAGTCTCCAAAACCCAATGGGCAAAACCAACAAATGGAGGTGATTTTTCACATGTCTGAACTCAGCTGGCCTGAACTTGGCATTTTGGAGTGAATCCTTGCTGTCCAAGTCTCTCATCCTCCCTGAGCCCAGCAGGTGAGGATAAGCATGTGCTTCCCACAGAAGAGGTGAAGGGGTGAATTAAGCCAATTACAGTCACTCTTTGACTGTCTTATCTACCTCAAACCTCCCTGGCCAGAACAAACACATGGTCAAGTTCATGGATGGTATGCACCCTGCCCACACTGGGGGTCAGGCAGAGTGACTGTCACATGGGGGTGGATATGGGGTGAATTAGAGACAAAATTGGGGCTCATTTTCCAATCTGTTACAAGGACTTATTGTCTCAATGATGGGCAGGCAAAAGAATACCTACTGTCATTACCTTGCTGAGCTGTTGAGTATTTTATTCTCTCCTAATACTACACTTAGGAGCTCTGGTAGCGTAGTGGTTACGAATCGGGCTGCGAACCTTAAGGTCAGCGGTTCGAAACTACCAGCCGCTCCGTGGGAGAAAGATGAGGCTTTCTACTCCCATATAGATTTACACCCTCGGAAACCCTGTACAGGGTCGCTATGGGTCGGAACCGACTCGACTGCACTTAACAACAACAACAACAATACTACACTTGGAGTCTTGGTGTGCCACTGGAGGATGAGCACTGGACCACACGATCAATTTGAACCACAGGGTGGGTTCAAACTCATCAGCCACTCCTCAGATACCATGTATAGGGTCACTATGAATGGAGACTGGCTTGACATCATTAACAACAATAGAGTCCTGATGTGGTGTTGTAGGATAAGCCCTGTACTGCTGACCAAAAGGTTGGTGGTTCACACCTACCAGCCACTCCTTGGAAACCCTATACAGAGTTGGCATGAGTCAAAACTGACTCAGCGGCACTGAACAATAACAATTCTGTATCTGGAGTCTTAGTATGGTGATGCAGAATAAGTACTGGACTGCTAACTGCAAGGTTTGTGGTTCCTTGGAAATCCTCTACAGCAGGGGTGGGGAACCCTTTTCCTGCCAAGGGCCACTTGAGTATTTATAGCACCATTCATGGGCCACACAAAATTATCAACTTTAAAATTAGCCTGCTCTGTTTTTATGGCTGGAACTGCAGTTGCCTTGGCAGGGCTAGATCAAATGATTTCACAGTTTTGTTTTTTTTTCCAGCCCTTGGGCCAGAAGTTCCCCACCCCTCCTCTACAGGGTCACTATGAGTCAGAACCAACCTGACAAGGCTTAACAGCACCAAGAATCCTACACCACTCTGCAGCTGACTACCCTCTCCTTTTTGCCACTGCTCAGCCAGGAAACTAGACTCTCCCATTACCAAGACAATCGCATAATAATGAATACAGAAGAAACTGAAGTTACCAACAAGTTCATTGAAGTTATCAGCAAGGTATGATTCAATCTAAAAGAACCAATGTCCATAGAAACTTGCTGCAATTGTGTGCCACCAAATCGGTTCCAATGCATAGCAACCCTGTATGGGGTTTCCAAGGTTATGCATCTTTAGGGGAGCAGAAAGGCTCATCTTTCTCCCACGGAGAAACCGGTAGATTTGAACTACCAATCCTGAGGTTAGCAGCCTAGTGTGTAACCCACTACACCACAATGGTTCCATGGAAGCAACAGGCAAGAAATCAAATGACTGAATTAGGCAAATCTGCTGAAAATATGGCTTTCAACTTTTAAAAGCAAAGATGTCACTTTGATGACTAAGGTGTGCCGTACTCAAACCAAGTTCTTTACAGTAACCTCATCCACGTGTCAGAAGAAGAATTGATGCATTTGAACTGTGGTGCTGTGACGAATATTGGATATACTGTGGATTGTCGTAAGAATGAACAAATCACATTTAAAAGAAACACAACACAACTGGAATGCTCGTAAGAAGGAAGGATGATGACAACTGAGCTTGTTTAGTTTGGTCATGTCTTCAAGAAAGACCAAGCATTAACAAAAGACACGATGACTGATAGATGTCAGAAACCCCAAGCTGATTGTTGATTCAAACTCAGAGTGATGCTGTAGGGCAGAATAGAACGGCTCCATGTTTTACTGAGGCTGTAAATCTTTCTAGAAGCAGAGTACCTTCTCTTTCTCTGGTGGAGCAGTTGCTGGGTTTGAACTGCCTACATTTGAGTTAGTAGCACAATGCTTAACCCACTGTGCCACCAGGGATCTTTTAAAAAGGTCAACTAAAACAAGAGAGACCCTTGATGGCCTGGTGGGGTGGGAAGGCACAATAACTGCAGCAATGTACTCGAACACATCAAACACCATGATTATGGTGCAGGACAAGGCAGCATGCCGTTCTGATGGAGTTACCATGAGTGGGAACCAACAACCTCAGCATCCACTAGCAACAGTAAAGCTGTAATAAGAGGCCAATGGTGAGGGAGTAGCAACAGAAGGCCTCACTGAACTTTCCAAGGACCCTTTCCCTAGTCCTTCTAGGTAGAGGGATTCAGAATCCACAGGGGAGCTCTGAGGTGCCATGTGGGAAGAATATAACTGTGCAGGTGTCTGGTGCAGATGTTCCTTCTGTGATGACGGAGACTGAGCCTATGGAAGGAAATGCATCTCCTTTACTAATCTCACACTTCCCTCAGCTGTATTACTGCAGTGTGTTTCATCTCCAACATCAAAGCTCTTGTCTCACAGATAACCTTGTGGAGCTCAAGTGGGAGATACCACATCCCAGTCCGCGTTCACATCTCAGTGCTGGGACTGGATATGAGAACTGCCTTTTCTGATGTTAAGAAGATCCCCTCCATCCTCAGCTTCTCCAGAGGGTGCACTGTGAGGAGATGTTACGAGCACACTCTAAGGCGAACCAAGATTTCAGGAAAGTATGCAAGAACACCAGGCTCTGCATGTTGGCAACATTCAAAAACTTCCTCGAGGCACAAGGAAGTGTAGTGTGTTCAGTCCTGCCACCTGCCCGGAAGCTGTGTAGAGAAATAGTGTCTGTCTTCTAACACCTATGCTGAAATGGATTAGCAGAGACCCTGACCTGAAGGAAGATGAAAGAATGTGGAGTGGTTGGGTTCCTTTCCATAGAACATTTCATCTTTTGTTAAAGACAAATGCTTCCTAGGTCTACTTGGTCAGTCTCATTCTATGGATGAACAAACTAAGGTCTGAGAGGTGCAGGAATGTGCCCATCTGAAGCACAAGTTAGGTAAGAGGTGGGACCAGAAGTGTGCTTGTATCTCCAATCTCAGGACGAAGAGGTCTTTGTGAATGCTATCAACTCACCTGACTCTCAGGGAACCATCCAGGGTACACAGACATACTATATCCCGGGTTCTGTGTACTTCTTTTATTATTTTTTTTAATGTTTTATTGTTAATTGTGTGATAGTTTACATGGGAGAACATGAGTTTTACATTCATCCTATCTTATATCATTTCATTGCCATGGTTACAATTCCTTCCATGCATCATCAACCAACCAATCATCCTATAAGCCTGCCCCCCCCAGCCCCCTCCCCGGTTGTCAGCACACAGCCCCTCTCCCTCTCTGTGTCTAAAGTCCCCAGCTGCTCCATCTCTCCACGTCATCATCTCTGCCTCCATCTCAGGCATCACTGCTTCTTTGGGTAGGGTCCCTCTCTCCGCTCTTCTCCCTAACAATTATTCACTATTGTATCACAAGAGACCTACCCACATTTCCTTTCATCAACCCTGCTTAGACAGATTGGATACTACTCAGTGGAGATTGTACCTTCCTCCAAGCCCTCTGGATCTAGGTTCCCTCTTGAAACCTTGTAAGCCAGTCACTTCTTGCCTGGTTCTGTGTACTTCTAAGGGAACTCAGGCACAGTGCAATTCAAGGGACAGAGGACTTATGGGAAAACAATTAGCAAGTCTAAACGGGATGGGGAGCAAGTAGAGTAGGAAGAGCAGGCTGACCACAGGGTGGGGTGAATGGGAGTCCCCTGGGGCAGGAGACTGTCTGACAGGGACAAGAGAAAGCCTGGCACCTGCAAGCTCTGCAAGCTCACATGGAGGGGCTAGAGAGGCCTGTGAGCTATGTTTTACGAATGAATGCCAGACCTTGGAGGACAGTGAGTGTCTGACTTATTACAATGATGGCTGTGTAACCCTGTCTGCTGGCAGTGAGGTACAGCCATTATAGACCAGACAGAAGGACAAACAGAATACATTCTATAACTGTTAGCTAGTACTGAGTTGGCCCTGACTCCTAAGCCATCCCCATGATCATTTGTGGATGGAATCATTGGGAGCTGTAGGTTTACAGCTGCTATTCAGAAGAACATAGAAGAACTGATGCTTTTGAGTTATGATGTTGGATGAGAATACTGAAAGTGCCACGGGCTGCCAAAAGAACCAATAGATCCGTGTTGGAAGAAGTACAGCCAGAGTGCTCCTTGAAGGCCAAGATGGCCAAACTTGGTCTCTCATACTTTGGACATATTGTCAGGAGGAACATTCACTGGAGAAGGATATCATGTTTGGTAAGGTGGAGGGTCAGGGAAAAAGAGGAAGGCTGACAATGAGATGGATTGGCCAAGTGTGGCAACAATAGTGAGGTTGGCCCAGCATCAGGCAGTGTTTCATTCTGCTGTGCATAAGGTTGCTATGATTTGGTACCGACTTAAAGGCGAAGCCTCATCTCTCTCACGTGGAGGGCCTGGAGGATTTGAGCTGCTGACCGCGAGGTTCACAACCAGGTTTTTGTTTGTTTGTTTGTTTGTTTTTTAACTACTACACTACCAGGCCTTCCTTCAAGATGGTGGATCGGGTAGA
>NW_006408615.1:2085145-2085889 GCF_000296735.1 Chrysochloris asiatica | reverse complement strand
ATGTCATGCTGGGTAAGGTGGAGGGTCAGAGAAGAAGAGGAAGACCCCCAACGAGATGGATCAGCCAGGTGGCATCATTGATGGACTCAAGTGTGCAGCGGTAGTGAGGTTGGCCCTGGATCGGACATTGTTTCGTTCTGCTGTGCCTGGGGTCGCTATGAGTTGGTTCCAACTCGATGGCACCTGACAGCAACAACAACAACAATAACATTCAGAAGTAGAGTGCTTGCTTTCTAGTCCACCTTAATCTGGGAGCTGGAACCTGTCTGGGTATGGTAGCAATACACAAGCCTCCTCTGGCAAACAGATGGTGGTTACGCATGAGGGGTGTTGGCTGGAACTTGAACTTGGGTGTTCTGCAAGGAAGGAGAATTCTACCTCTAAGCCAGCATCACTGACCTACATTTAATAATAAACCATATGTAGCATCATAGCGACACTATAGGACAGACTAGAAATACCCTCATAAGGTTTCCTTTATGGAAGCAGACTGCCAACTCTCTCTCCTGATGAGTGACTGGTAGGTTCAAGTCGCTGGTCTTCCAGTTAGCAGCCCACATACTTGGACACCGTGTCTCAAGAACTGCCTGAAAGAAAGCCAAGAATGAAGAAAGTCAAGGTTAGTAAAAGCCATCGGTACAGTCGGTACCAACTCATAGAGACCTTATTTTTGTTGTCAGGTGCCATCGAGTCAGAACTGACTCATAGCAACCCCATGCACAGCAGAACAAAACAATGTCCAAT
>NW_006408615.1:2074955-2084483 GCF_000296735.1 Chrysochloris asiatica | reverse complement strand
GACATCAAGAACATCATACATGAAGAGAGCAAAAAGTCATTAGGAAGACAAGAAAGAAGGAAAAGGTCAAAATGGATGTCAGAGGAGACTCTGAAACTTGCTCTCCAGCGTAGAGAAGCTAAAGCGACCTTATACACAGGACAGTTTCAAAGAAAGTGAAAACAAACCAACCGAGAATAAAGACAATTCTTGACTTCAATAACATGGGAGGCACAAAGGGGAAAATGGCTTTTTTTTTTTTTTTTTCTAACATCCTAGGACCTGCCATGAAGACGGAAGCCATATAAACAAACTCTTGGCTCTGTTAAGCCTGAAACTAGTGCACATTTAAGGACAACAACTAAAAACAAACAAAATGCATAACTTCCAAATTATAGACAAAAAAGATGGAAACTGGCAATTCCATAACATCAACATAATAAAGAAAGAGTATAAAAGAAGCAAAGGAAACTATTACAGATAGAAACCATGGAAACCAAAAAGGAGGTAGACATAAATCCCAGTGTTTCAGTACTCTAAATTAAAGGTAAAAGATTGAGTCTACTAATTAAATGAAAAGTCTCATGATTGATAAATGCATACATACACACACAAATCATGTATACACATGCCACACATACACACATCATACATACCCATAGAAATATACACAACCATCCATGCAAAGAAACAGCTTCCATGGTGTGCTGTTCCAAAGTATCTGAGAAACACCTGAGATATACAGAAAAAGGAACAAAGTCATTATATACGCAGAGAGAAATAATCTATAATGGGGGAAAAAACAGCTTAGGATGAGCTAAATTGAATATACTACTATTTACATAAGGCAGATTTTACAATAAAAAGCTCTATTTTGAATAAAGACAACTACTTTACAATGATTGAAGGATTAATTCAGGAAAATAAAACAGCACTCCTAAATCATTATACACTTAATAATATATTCTTAAAATAGCTACAGCAGATCTGTTTGGAGTTTTAAGAAAATTCTGAACACATACAAAATAATGTTAATAAGATTTGAGTGCACCTAACATAGTGTGGAGTCCTGGTGTGGCACTGTGGGAGAATGCACTGGACTGCAAGGTCAGTTTGAACAACAAGGTCAGTGGTTCAAACTCACCAGCAGGTCTTTGGAAACCCAATACGCAAGTTTCCTGTGAGTCTGAGCCAAGTCCACAGCACTTAACAACAGCAAAAACATAGTGCAGAAACTCCATAAAATAAGCACTAGACTGTGAACCAACAGATCCAAGGTTCGAGTCCACCAGCCACTCCACAGGAGAAAGATGAAGCTTTCTGATCCCATGTAGATTCAAAGCCTTAGAAATCCTATATTTTGTTGATAGGTGCCTTCAAGTCCTAACAACTCATAGCTGCTTTAGGCCCAACAGAAGGAAATACCACCCAGTCTTGTGCTAATCTCACAATCTTTTCTTAGCTTGAGTCCATTGCGGCTGCCACTGGGCCAGTCCATCTCATTTGAGGTCTTCTTTTTTCTCAATTACCCTCCATTTTACCAAGCATGATGTCCTTCTCCAAGGACTGGTCTGTCCTGATAATATGTCTGAAGCATGAGAGATGAAGTTTGGCCATTCTGACTTCTAAGGAGCATTATGGCTGTACTTCTTCTGAGCCAGATTTGTTGGTTCTTCCAGCAGTCTATGGCACCTTTAATAGTCTCCTCAAACACCATAACTCAAAGGCATCAATTCGTAAGGTCTTCACTATTCATTGACTTTTTACATGCATATGAGGCTATTGAAAATACTATGCCTTGGGTCAGGCACACCTTAGTCCTGAAACTGAAATCTTTGCTCTTGAGTACTTTAAAGAGGCCTTCCTTAATGCAATACATTTTTCATTTCTTGACTGCTGCTTCCATAAGTATTGATGGTTGATCTGAGCAAAATGAAGTCTTTGAAAATTTCAATCTTTTCTCCATTTATATGGATGTTATTTATTGGTCTAGTGGCAAGGATTTTTGCTTTCTTTACATTGATATGCAACCCATAATAAAGGTTAGGGTCTTTGATCTTCATTAGTAAGTATTTTAAGTCCTCTTTACTTTCAGAAAAAAAGGTTGTATCATATGCATATCATAAATTGTTAATGAGTCTTCCTCCAATTCTTATACCACGTTCTTCTTCATATAATCCAGCTTCTCAGACTATTTGCTCAGCATACATATTGAATAAATATGGTTAAACTATACAATGCTGGCACACATCCTTCCCAATTTAAAACCATCTAGTGTCCCCTTGCTCTGTTCCAAGGACTGCCTTTTGGTCTATTTTTAGGTTCCTCATGAGCACAATTAAGTGTTCTGGAATACTCATTCTCTGCAATATTGTCCATAGCTTGTCATGACCCACACAAAAGCCTTTGTGTAGTTAATAAAGCACAAATAAACATCTTTCTTGTAGTCTCTGTTTTCAGACAAGATCCATCTCACATCAGCAATAGTATCCCTCATTTCACATGTTTGTCTGAGTCTGAATTGAACATCCGACAGTTCCCTGTCAATGTACTATTGCAACTGTTATTTAATTATCCTTAGCACAATTTCACTTTCATAGGTTACCATTGATATTTCATAATTGATGATTCCATAATTGATGATTTCATAATTGATGATTTCATAATTCCATTGGGTTACCTCTCTTTAAAATGGACACAAATACGATTCTCTTCCAATCAGTTTGCCAGGTAGCTGTCTTCCAATTTTCTTGGGTTAGATGAATGAGTGTCTCCAGTGCTACATCATTTTGTAGAAAGATGTCAGTTTGTATTCCATCAATTTCCAGATCCTTCTTCTTGGAAGAAGGCCAATGCCTTCAGTGCACCTTGGTCCTCTTCTTTCATTACCATTGGCTCTTGATCATATACTGCTTCTTGAAATGATTGAACATCAACCATTTCTTTGTAGTGCAGAGACTCTTTATATTCCTTCCCTCTTCTTTGATGCTATCTGCATCAGTCAATATTTTTCCCATAGAATTCTTCAATAATGCAAGTTGAGACTTGTACATTTTCTTTAGTTCCATTAGCTTGAGAAATACTGACTGTGTTCTTCCCTTTTGGTTTTCTAACTCCAGATCTTTGCACATTTCCTTAATACATTTGGGTTTGTCTTCTCAAGCTGCCCTTTGAAATTTTCTATTCAGCTCTTTTACCTCCTCATTTCTTCCATTTGCTTTAGCATCTCTATGCAGAAGAGCAAGTTTCAGGGTCTCTTCTCACATCCATTTTTTTTTTTTTTTCTTTCTTTCTTCCTTGTCTTCTTCATGACCTGTTGTTTTCTTTCTGTATGATTTTCTTGATGTCATCCTATATTTTTTTTTTCTGTTTTTTTTTGATCAGTAGTGTCTAATGCATCAAATATATTCTTGAGATGATCTCTGAATCCTGGTGGTATATGTTCAAGATTGTAATTTGGCTCTCTTGGACATGTTTTACTTTCCTTCAGCTCCAGTCTGAACTTGCATATGAGCAGTTGTGGCCTGTTGTACAGTCTGCCCCTGGCTTTGTTTTGACTAGTGATATGGAGCTTTTCTACCATCTCTTTCCACACCTAGAGTCAATTTGATATCTGTGTATTCCACCACATGAAGTCCATTTATATAGATTTCTTTTATTTTGTTTTTAAAAATATATGTGCAGTGAGGAAGTCATTCATTTAACAAAATTCTATCCTGCAATCTCCAGCACCATTTCTATTACCAAGGCCATGTTCTCCAACTACTAATCCTTCCTCTTTGTTTTTAACATTTGCATTCAAATCGCCAAAAATTATCAATGCATCTTGGTTACATGTTTAATAAATTTCAGACTGAAGAAGTTAGGAGAGTTCTTCAATTTCATCATTATTCACTGTAGTGAGGTATGTACACCATAGAACAGTTAACCATTCTAAATCAAAAGGGCAGCATTCACACAAAGACAGTATTCAGAAATATGGGCAAGTAAGAGAATGGAAACAGGAAACACAGGGAGGAAGAGGGATATGTGATGCTCCATGGAGGGGTTGTAATCACTGAGATGAAATGAAGTGTGTGATTTGCTGATCGGTGAATGTAAAATTGATGATCTGTTCTGTATGCCTTCACTCAATTCTCAATAGAAAGTTGAAAAAAAAAAAAATTAAAGGATTTGAGTGCACCATTATGTAACTGATAAAGTTCTTGCAAGTTGAAAATGGTTAATTTGCTCCACAGATGATTGGAAGTTTCCCACAGAGGTGGCTCAGGTTAATAATAATAATATAATAATAATAAAGTCCAGTAATCTACTTCTGAAAAAAACAGCCACCGAAAAGCCTGTGGCATAGCTCTACTCTGACACATAGGGAGTTGCCATAAGTTGGAATATAGTTGACAAACACTGATCAACGGGTAAGGCAACTGATTGTCAGGTCAATTGAGAATTCACATGAACATAGAACAGGTGTTGGCCTCTACTTGGTTTTATAAATAATGTTTTATTGGGACACAGCCACGAACATTTATTTATGAATTGTTTATGGCTGTCTTTTTGCATGATATAGTGGTAGTATAGTGGATTTTTGTATGTTACAGTGATAGCGTAGTGGATTATAGGTCAGCAGTTCAAAACATCCAAGTCCTCTGTGGGAGACAGATAAGGTCTTCTGCTCCCATAAGGATTTACAGACTCAGAAATTCTATACAGGGTCACTAGGAGTCAGAACCGACTCAGTGGCACACAATCACCACTGCTACGGTGTGGAGGAGTTATAACAAAGACCATATGTCCCACAAAGCCAAAAATATTTACTGTGTAGCTCTTTACAGCAACTGTACTAATCCTGACAAAGAGGATTAGAGAAATATAGTAAGACCCTGATTAAACACACATACATGAAACGGCAGACTCTCCAGTTAAGAAAAAGCTCCCTTTTTCAAACATCCAGGAAACAATTACGTACTTGACCATGATCCAAGGAACAAAGAAGTCTCAAAGCTCCTAGATAAAAAAAAAAAAAAAAAATCAATATCACACAGATCATCTTCTCTGACTGGGATTCGATAAAAATGCATTTCTAAATGATTTGTGGGTAAAAGGAGATATGCGAATGGAAAAGAGAATAGATTTCAAAGTGAACAAATAATGAAAATGCTACTTATCAAAACTTGTGTGATCCTGTTAAAGCAGTTCTCCAAAGAAAATTTATAGCTTCAAATGTCTATGTTTGACAAGTGTTAAAATTAATAACAGAAAGGTCCTCCTCAAAAAAAAAAAAAAAAAAAGGAAAAAGAGAAAGATGAATCCAAAGGATGCAGTAGGGAAAAATAATATTAATAAAGAAATAGAGATGAGTATAAAGTGGGTCTTGGACTTGAGCTCTGGTGGGCCAAGGCACTGAATGGTAGGAGCTTGCTGGAATAAAGCTTTCAGTTCCAAGGCAACATATTCTCTCAACATTGCATATTGAGGAGGAAACAGTGTCATGGCATAGGTCAAACTTTTAGACAAATGATGGGTCATTGGGTGGCCCAAACGGTTAAGTGCTAGAAGGCTGAACAAAAGTTTGATGGTTCAAATCCATCCAGAGTTCCTTCAGAAGATAGACCTTGCAATATATTTTTTTTGTAAAAATCTTCCATTGAGAACCCTGTGGAGAACAGTTCTGCTCTGATGCACATGGAGTTGGCTGAGGCTGGATCAACTCAACAGAAACTGATTAGGTGTTATGAGGTGGAACATGCCACTATTTAAAACTAGATCTGAATTCTACCATGGAAAAGCAGTTGAGTTCTGAATGCCATACATAGTCTTACCAAAGATTGAACTTGGATTTGTCATCATCAGTTCGGGAATGGCATAGCTGGGTTAGATCTCTTAATAAGGCTTCTTCTTGATGTAGTTATGTGTGTCATTGAGTCTTAGGCTGCAACTGTGAAGAATAAAGCCTTCATTCCACAATCCTCCACCATGTTTATTTTCCTTCTTACTTCGTTTCACTTTCTGTGTGCTTCGTAGTTTTCTTATTCCACTTGTCAATGGTCTCTGATACAATAATACAAGTTCCACAGGGACAAGGACTTGTCTTACTCATTCATTGTCTCAGTTCTGGGGCTGGGACATAGAATGCCTTCACTTGTTGAATGAACAATAGAATGAATGAACACATACATATTTGAATCTCCTAATGCTCTGGTAGCGTAGTGGTTACGAATCGGGCTGTGAACCTTAAGGTCAGCGGTTCGAAACTACCAGCCGCTCCGCGGGAGAAAGATGAGGCTTTCTACTCCCGTAAGGATTTACACCCTCGGAAACCCTGTACAGGGTCGCTATGGGTCGGAACCGACTCGACGGCACTTAACAACAACAACAATGCTAAAAAAAAAATCACGTTCACATGGCAGAAAAATATCCACATTGCGACAAGAGAATTGATGACAAAATAATGAAAAATCACTCAATATACCAGCTACCTGCTACGGAAAGCTCAAGTATTAAAAATCTGAATTGGCATTGAAATAGACACACAGATAGAACAGTAGTAATAGAACCCAATATTTTGAGTAACTTGATATGTGACCAAGAGAATCTTTCTTTGCAAGTGAAAATAATAGTGTATCATCCAGATAGAAAAACAAAACAAAGACAAAATTGAACTCCCACCTCACACCATATACAAAAAAGAAAAAGAAATAAAACTCCAAAGACTACATTATGCATCTTAATGTTGGGCACAAAAGTGCGAGTGATGGTCAGTGGTAGAGTTTTCACCTTCCATGCTGGGAACTGGGGTTTGGTCCCTGAGCAGTGCACCTCAGGTGCATCCATCTTCCCTCTGTCCGTGGAGGCTGGTATGTTGCTCTGATTTTGAACCGGTTTCAGCAGATCTTCCAGAAAGAGATGAAGAAGAATGGTCTTGATATCTGTATCCTAAGATGAGCCTGATGAGCACAACTCTCTGATGCACAGCCAATCATAAGGATGACCCAGAACCACACGGCATTCTCTTTCCCTCTACATGAAATTGTCATGACTTTGGGGCCACTCATTGGCAAGGTAGCCATCCTGCAAACTTGCAAACAATTTTCAAGTTAGCCCCCCTACACCCAACAATTACAAAATTAATTCCACTGTGAAGAAAGGGAAGGAAAGAAGGAAGTAGGAGAGAGGGAGTAAGAGAGGAAGGGAAGGAGAAAAGCTAAAAATAGGTAGGAATAAAAAAAAAATTAAAGAAAGAATCAAGGGAAGAAAGGAAGGGAAAACTATTGATTGTATGAGCAAGGGTTAATAGTCTTTGTAGCACAGTGGTTAAAGTTATTAGACAAACCCACCCGCTGCTCCAAATGAGAAAGATGAGGCAGACAGCTCCCTTAAATATGTACAGTCTTGGAAACTCCACCTAAATTTTCACCCTGGCCTGAAGAGGAAATATTCCCAAGGGTCTGAGTTCTCTGTTCGTAGGGTCCCTGAGGTTCTGACACTATCTAAACAAGCCGGGTATTTACACCAGGTGAAAGAGCTATACATGCTCAGCATACTCCCCCATCTCTTGCCCTGTTGGGGTTTTGTTCCTGTGGGATTTTGTCAGAGTAGTTTAAATCTACCAGCTGCTCAGTGGAGAAAGATAAGGCCTTCTCTACCATAACGATTTACTGCCTCAGAAACCTTACACAGGGTTGCTGTGTGTCAGAACCAACTCAATGGCAACCACCATTACACTCAGAAGCCAGTCCAGGGGAGCATTAGCAGGTCACGTGGTCCCTTCCATAACAATGCCTGTCATTAGGTCCTAAGCCTTTCATGTGCCCACAGAAGCAAGGAAGCCCTTTTCTTCACTGTTTCTCCCCCAGCCTCTGACCTGCACCTGAGCCAAAGGCTCTGTCATTAAGCGGATCTTCAGAAGTGAACAGTTTTGTTTATAATTAGCTCAGTTCTTCGCTTTCCTTTTCAGGAGAAAATATTGGCACTTTTCAGATCAATATTGGTCCTTCCTATGTTGTGTTGATCAGCACCAAATTATCTCAATTTGGTGACACACTTTGATAAAGGACACCTATCTTCCAAGCCCCCAACTCATCAATAGAATCTTAGCTTTGACTTTTTCAACAGAAGAAGGCCGACACTAGTTTGCAGAATGAATTTACCACTTCTAGACCTACGAATTCCTCCACCTTTCTCATGTTTCAGAGAGGTGCATAGTTACAAACAGAAATTCAAAATGACTGTGGTCTTGGTGGTTATGTGCCATGGAGTCGGTTCCAACTCATAGTGACCAGCAGGATTTCCAAGGCTGTAAATCTTTACGAAAGCAGAAAGCCTCATCTTTCTCCCACAAACCAGCTGGTAGATTTGAACTGCTGGCCTTGCAATTAACAGCCCAACTCATTACCCACTATGCTACTAGCCCAATTGAATGGAATATTTCTTAATTTTCTTGCAATCTTTTATTTTCAGTCAGATTTCCTAAATTATTTCTGGTAAGAAAGGAACATTTCAGTCATATATATAGTTACAATAAATAACAGACCAAAACCCAAACCACTGTTGCTGAGTTGACTCCAATACCTAGCAACCATATAAGACAAAGTAGAACCTCCCCCATAGGGTTCCCAAGACTACAATTTTATGGAAGCAAACCGCCCCATGTATCTCTCTTGGAAGAGTTGCTGAAGTTGAACAGCTGACCTTTGTATTAGCAGCTAAGCATTTTAACTACCGTACCACCAAGTTTCCTATAATAAGAGAACACACACTCCAAATCCCACCATTCAGATCTAATCAATGCTATTGAGTCAGATAGAGATATGGTAAAATGACACAGTGGGCTAAAAACTAGCTGGGGTTGTGAGGATGGTGTAGCACTTGATGTTAATGTTGTTAAGTGCTGTCGAGTCGGTTCCGACCCATAGCGACCCTGTACAGGGTTTCCGAGGGTGTAGCACTAGGCAGGGTTTTACTATGTGTCAGAACCCAGTCGACAGAACCTAACAACAACAATAACAACACGATTTGGAATCGACTCAATGACACACGACAGAAATATCATTTTGCCATCATTACTCTATGTTGGAGACAAGAATGCTACTAAATGCACCTCCTTCCTTCCCATAAGCAACCCAGGTATTACAGTGGGTTAAGTTTTGGGCTGAGAGGTAGGCCATTCAAATTCCTCAACCATTCTGCAAGAGAAAGATGAGACAGTCTGTTTCTGTCACTATTGACAGCCTCAGAAATGAAGGAGAGTAAATCCACTCTGTGCCACGAGGTTGCTGTGAGTCAGAGTCAACTTAAAGAAAGCAGTAGCTTTGCTTGCTTATTCCCACTCTTACTGTGACTCAGAGAGGAGAAAGATACATGGCTCAGACAGAGTCCAAAATAATACTTTTCTGGTACTGTTAGGTGGCCACGTGGCTTGCAAACACTCCCTTGATTAATTGAGCTGACTCTCTACAATGAGATGTAATTTGGCCATAAACAAGAAGGAAGTCCTGGTACATGCTACAAAAGGGATGACCCTGGAAAACATTATGCCAAGTGAAATAAATC
>NW_006408615.1:2072668-2073919 GCF_000296735.1 Chrysochloris asiatica | reverse complement strand
TTTTTTTTTTTTTTTTTAAGAAATGTTTACCTTGTGTTGAGTTGTGTTCAAATTTTGTTTGCAAGTATCCAAATGCTTCTGTTTATACTCTGCCATGAGTTGGTTTTGGTGCCCATCTTGCGCAAACTTTTTGAAACATATGTCTGTCATGGATTATTGCATAGGCAGAGCCATGGCTGATTTGCAAATGATTTGTCACATAATCAACTGTCATTCGTCTCTTTGACAGACTCAGTTCACTTGCACACTCAATCAGTTGTAGACATGTACAGGTGTTCTAATATAACTGAAGTGTGGATAGCTTTTGATATACCCTCATAGGATTCCATGTAAGAAATGTTCAGGACCAGTAAATTAATAGAGGTAGAAATGAGATGACGGTTGCCAAGGGACTGAGGGGAAAGGAGGTCACATTAAGTGAGTGCTACTGGGTATGGGGTGATACAAAATATTCTAACGTTAGGTAGTTCTTATGGTCCACAACTCTGAAGAGACTGAAAACCATTGAACTGTATATTTAAGGTGATGTGGAGTTTCAGAGGAAAAGAAAAGGAAGCCTTCTAGTATACATGGATTGGCACAGTGGCAGCAGCAATGGGGCCAACCGTAACAACAATCATGAGGATGTCACAGGGCTAGGTAGTAGGGTCATTATGAGTCACAACCTACTAGACAGCACCTAACAACAACATAAAACAGAGTCGAACTGCCCCCTAGGGTTCCCAAGGCTTTAAATATTAGTGGAAGCATTAATATTTAATGCTTTTCCTATAGAGAAGATAGTGGGTTCAAATAGTTGACTTTTTGGTAACAGTCAAGTGGTTGAACCACTGGGCCATCAAAACTCTTCCAATTCAAGATGATGTTAAGTGCCATTCAGTCAGTTCCAACACTTAGTGACCCTGTGTAGGATTTCCGAGGAGTGTCTGGTACTTTAAATTGCTGACCTTTCAGTCCAGTGTATTATCCTGCAGAGCCACATCAGGATTCCAATTCAAGACAGAGTCAAATAAGTTAAGAATCAACATTATAATCTGTATCTCTAGAGCAACCATGGAACTGGGGCAAAGTTGTAGGTACATGTTCAATTGAGGATAAAGAGTAGAATGCTTAAAAATATTTTTCTAAGCTAAAAGAAGAAAGGAGAGAAAGAACAACAACCAAAATACACTATCAGATGGACCTAAAAAAAAAAGCAAGTAGCAAGATAAGTTGTTGTCAGGTGCCATCAAGTCGGAACCGACTCATAGT
>NW_006408615.1:2065531-2071198 GCF_000296735.1 Chrysochloris asiatica | reverse complement strand
TTCAAGATAGTACATGTAAATCCAAATGTAATTATATTGAATGTAAATAAATCAAATACTCTGATTATAAATGTTTGTCAAGGAGTACCAGTGGTGCAATGGTTAAGGGATCAGCTGTCAGCCAAAAGGTTGGCAGTTCAAACCCACCAGCAGGTCTGTGGGAGAAAGACCAAACAATCTGTTTCCATAAAGATTATAGTGAAGAAAACCTTTTGGGGCCATTCTAGTGTGTCACACAGGGCTGCTATGAGTAAAAATCAAAGGGCCTGTACCCAAAAAGAGCACACACACTGTCAAGAAGAGTGATTATTTAATAGGAAACCTAAGTAGTTATGTAAAGTCTGACCAGATGTAGAGTAAAAAGTAAAATATGACAAGCAAACAGTAAGTGTGAAAGAGACATATCTGATACAGTTGACCCCTGAGACAGTTTTACAGAGATGGAGAGAGCCATCTTAAAATGCAAATGAGAAAGTCACCACACACACACACACACACACAAAAAAAAAAAAAAACACAGAACAAAACGTACTGTGCATGTGCCTAAAAATAGAGCTGCAAAATAAATAGACCGATGGACAGAAGTAAAGGGAGAACCAGACAACCCCATAATAATAGCTAGAGGCTATTGTAGCCCTCTCTCAGCAATTGATAGAAGAAAGACCCCTCCTTCCCCTGCCAAAAGGAAAGACAAAGAAGATCTTAACAATACAATTACACATCACAGCCTGGTTGGTATTCACAGAACATGCACCCCACCACTGCAGATCACATTCTGTTTTCAAGTGCGTAGGATTCATTCTCCAAGACAGGCCATATGCAAGGCTATAAAACAAGTCACAATCAATTTCATCAAAATTATATTATACAGAGTATTTATCTGATGCCTGAATAAAATTAATAATCTGTAATGAGAGTATATTTATAAAAATTAGCAAATATGGTTGAAGTGACACAAATCTCTAATGAATCTATAAATTCAGAGCAACCTCAATCAAATGCCCCAGTACATTTTTGTTGTATTTGGTTTAGAAATTGGCAGGTTGCTAACAAAATATATGTGGACGGGTGCAGAATCTAGCATATCCAATGCAATATTGCAGAAGAGCGAAGTTTCAGGATTTATACTATCTTATTTCAAACTTAATGTAAAGCAACAGTGTATATAGTCTCATATAAAGACCAATAGATCAAAGGAACAGAATAATAGAGTGTAGAAATAGACACGGGAAAGTTGCCGATTGATTTTTGACAAAGCCACAGGGACAGTTCTGTGGAGAAAGGAAGTGCTTTTGTACAAATGGTGCTAGAGCAACTGGACATGCACTGGAGCAAAAATGACACCCAACCTTTAGTCCTTGTAGTAGACAAAGATCAGTTTCAGGGATATAAGAGACCTAAACATCACCGGAAAAGAAGGACAGATCTTAGAGGCCAACAGAGAAGACTATGGCTCCTAAGCAAAGATTTCTTAGACAGGATCCAGAAAGTGCCAATCTTAAGGCAAAACTAGACAAGAACAATTCATCATAAATTGGACTCCATCAAAATTGAAAAAAAAAAAAAAAAGCTGGCCAAAAGCCATCATTCAATAATGAAAAAGATAAGAAAACCCTGTGGAACACAGTTTTGCTTTGATACTCATGGGGCCACCTTGAGTCAGATTCTACTATAGAGATTCCATTTTTCTCTTTGTATTTGAGGCAAAGGAGTAAAAGACTTTCATCTTTATGCTCTAGGATTTAACAAAGGAAATAAAACAAAGCCACCTAAAATATTTTTGTACAATCATCTGACAGCTGGTTAATTGTTGGACTGCTAACACAAGGGTAGCGGTCGAAGTCCACCAGCTTCTCCTAGGGAAAGAGATGAGACTCTCTGCCCCGTAAAGACATACAGTCTCTGAAACCCTATATAGGGTTGCTGTGCATAAGAATCAACCCAATGACAGGATATATCTCAACAAAGAGAAAGTACAAAAGCCAGAGCCTGTGTAAGGTAGAAACCTGCCAGAGAAGGAAAACTCTCAAGTATAATTAATTAAAATGGGTGATGGAAAAGTGGTTAGAGGAAGAAAACTTGGGAGACCCCCAAACATAAAGCAGTCCCGTTAAATACCGACTCTCACAGTTTCAGGTCATCCAATATTGTAAATGGGCAAAGCATTTGGACATGCCCCCCCGACACACAAAGAGATACAGACAGTCAATAAGTGCTGGAAAGTTGTCCAGAAAACACAGCGGGTAAGCACACAGGTGCTCTCACCACCCTGTAATAAACCACGTTTTCCACACATCAATCCTTAGACACTCCTAAATCCTTTCCAAGGGTGTCCACGAATGGAACAGCTACACCATGAGGGATTCACCATGACAGCTATCAGGGCCCAAGCTGAGGAGTCTTACCTGGAGGTTGAAGCAGACCTCACCCGTCTAGGAGAATTTGTACATTGCTCTTTTCCAGGATCTCATCAGCACTGCAAATTATTGAACTTGTTGATTGTCAAGAGTGATGGGTGAAAAATGATACTGCCTTGTGGTTTGATTTGCATTACCCTGACTAAGAGCGAAGTCAAAAGAATCATCGGAATCTCAAAAGAGCAGGTAGCATTTCCTTTACCGTAATCTATTTAATGGGAAATCCTGGTAGCATAGGAGTTACGAATCAGGCTGCTAACCTCAAAGTCGGCAGTTTGAAACTACCAGCTGTTCCGCGGGAGAAAGATGAGGCTTTCTGCTCCCGTAAAGATTTACAGCCTCGGAAACCCTGTACAGGGTCGCTATGAGTCAGAACCAACTCCACAGTACTTAACAACAACAACAACAACAGCAACCTGGTTGGGTACAAGGACAAGCACAAAGTCGGTGGCTCAAACCCACACACAACTTCATGGGAGAAAGGTGTGATTGTCAAGACTGACAGCCTCAGATAAGCCTACAGTTCTACCCGATCCTATGAGGTCACTATGAGTCATAAACAACTCAACAGAAACTGATCCCTTCTGACAACATGATCAAAGTATGAGAGAAGAACTCTCACTATCCTAGCTTCTAATTAGCATCCTGGATGTACTTCTTCCAACACAGATGTATTTGTTCTTCTGGCAGTCCATTGACAGATATTATATCACTTCAATGTCTCAATGATCCTTTGAAATAGATTTTCTTACTGGTCCCATTTTACAGAAGAGAAAACTTAGGCACATTGTTACCATCGAGTTTGGCTCTGACTCAGGACAACCTTACGCATCCCAGAAGTCAACATTATCTGGTCCTGTGCCATAGTTACAACTGTTGGCATCATTGGTCCATTGTCACAGCTATGTGTCATTTCATCTCAATGAGGGCTTCTCACATTTTTGCTGGCCCTCTGCTTTACCAATCATGATGTCCTCTCCTAGTGACTGGCTTAGGCACAGAAATGTTGCATAAGATTATACAACGTAAAGTAAAATCAGGGATGTAAACTTTTTTCTACGATATGATTTGCAAACTTATGGGCCATATGTTCACTTTTTTGTTCCTGTTGCTGGTTTGTCTGTGTGTGTTTATTTTTTGAGTTTTAAGTGGCATATTGCATAGGGAAAATCCACTTCAAAAGGCCTGTTTAAAGTGTTAAACAACAAAATTATCACTCTAAAGATTAAAGTGTTCCCCCGGGAGCTACGAAAACCAAGCCATCTTGTTTACACTCACCTCATATGCATGCAAAAGCTGGACAGTGAATAAGGGAGACTGAGGGTAAATTGGTGCATTTGAATTATGAAACATTGAATATAGCATGAGCTGCCAGAAGAATGAACAAATCGGCCTTGTAAGAAATACAGTCAGAATGCCCCTTAGAAGACAGGGTAGTGCAACTTCGCCTCCTATACTTTGCACATGTTACCAGGAGGGACCAGTCCTTTTGGAAGGATGTCATATTTGATAGAGGTTCAGTGGAACAGAGGAAGCCCCTCAATGAGGTAGACTGACACAGAGGCTAAAACAGTGGGTTCCAATATAGAAATGGCTGTTAGGATGGCACAGGGCCAGACAGTGTTTTATACTGTTGTTCATAGGATTACTGTGCATTAGAACCAACTTGACAACAACTAACAACAGCATTTTTTTTTTTTTGGTCACCTGCCCTGTGAGCATAGTGGATGATGCGTTGAGCTGCTAATTGCAAGGTCAGCAGTTCAAATTCACAAAATGGTCTGAGAGAGAAAGATCAGACTTTCTATTTTTACAGTCTCAAATAATCCAAGAAGCTGGGTTCTATGAAGAAAAACGTGGCATCAGGGTTGGAGGAAGACTCATTAACAGCCTGTGATATGCAGATGACACAACCTTGCTTGCTGAAAGTGAAGAGGACTTGAAACGTTTACTGATGAAGATTAAAGAGCACAGCCTTCGATATGGATTACATCTCAATGTAAAGAAAACAAAAATCCTCACCACTGGACCAATAAACAACATTCTTATCAATGGAGAAAAGATTGAAGTTGTCAAGGACTTCATTCTTGGATCAGCTCTCAACACTCACGGAAGCAGCAGTCAAGAGCTCAAACGACGTATTGCATTAGGCAAATCTGCTGCACAGGAACTTTTTAAAGTGTTGAAGAGCAAAGATGTCAGGTTGAGGACTAAGGTGTGCCTGACCCAAGCCATGGTGTTTTCAATAACCTCATATGCATGCAAAACCTGGACAGTGTATAAGGAAGACCATAGAAAAATTGATGCTTTTGAGTTATGGGTTGGAGGAGAGTATTGAAAGTGCCATGGACTGCCAAAAGAACCAACAGATCTGTGTTGAAAGAAGTGCAGCCAGAGTGCTCCTTGGAGCCCAGGATGACCAAACTTCGTTGCTCATACTTCAGACATATTGTCAGAAAGGACCAGTCACTGGAAAAGGATATCATGTTTGGTGAGGTGGAGGGTCAGAGAAAAAGAGGGAGACCCCCAATGAGATGGATTGGCCAAGTGGCAGCATCAGTGGGCAACAATTGTGAGGTTGGCTGAGGACCAGCCAGTGTTTTGTTCTGTTGTGCATAGGGTCATTATGAGTCAGCACTAAGTCGATGGCACCTGACTACAACAACAGCAAACCCCAGCAACAGTAACATAATACAACAAAACATTTCCAGTCTCTAGCCCTTAAAACACCCACTGTAGGTTGGTGGGGTGGATCGGCGATGCTGTGCTCTTCACAGACAACCAAGGACCTTGGTGTTCCCTGCTGGCAAAGAGGGATAAAAAGAAGGTGCATAGTATCATGGAGTGGCTTTAGGGTCAAGACTGAAAACAGCAGCGTCTATCGCTCTTCCCTCCTTCCACCAGCCCAAACTTAGTTGTGCAGTCCACGAACCACAAGGAGGCTGGAAATAAAGGCAAGAGGAGACAAAGGACCATAGCCTTCAGACAGGATGCTCTTCCTAATCCGGGATGTTTAGCAAGAAGTTGTCCTATGTTGGGCCCTGCTCATGAACTAACCCGTTATCCTTACAGGAGCCCTCTGAGATGAAAATCTCTTACATCAACATTTTCCAGAAAAGTAGTCTTCAGTGAATTCATTGTTGTTGTTGTTGTGAAGTGCCGTCGAGTTGGTTCCGACCCATAGCAACCCTGTACAGGGTTTCCGAGGGTGTAAATCTTTAAGGGAGTAGAAAGCCTCATCTTTCTCCCG
>NW_006408615.1:2061749-2065226 GCF_000296735.1 Chrysochloris asiatica | reverse complement strand
CGAACCTTAAGGTCACAGACGTAGATCACCAGACCCTTTGGTTGGACTTAAGCCTGCCAATCATTGTTCAGTGGTTCAGGGCATTAACTGTTTTTACCACCAGTGAGTGACTCCAACACAGGGATGGGGAGGCTTTAACAGAAATGTATCTTCTCTCATTTTCAGCAGCTTGAAGTCTGAACTCAGGGCATGGGCTCTCAGGAAAGGCTTTCTCTCTCAGCTCTAGAGGAAAGTCTTCACTCTCAATTCCTTGGGATTCTCCAGGCAGCATCTCTGCTTCCCCATCTCTGCTTTCTTAATGTACTCCTTCTATGCCTCAGAAGAGATTGATTTAAGACACACACTATGCTAATCCTGCCTCATTAATATAACAAAGAAATTCCAGTTCCCAATGGGAATAAAACCACAGATATAGGGGTTAGGATTTACAACACACATTTTGGGGGTACACAATTTAATCCAGAACAGCAAAGAACATTCCATACCTGGTATGGACTCATGTTGTTATTGCTCTTGTTAAGTACTATTGAGTTGGTTCTGACTCATAGTGACCCTGTATAGAGTTTCCAAGGAGTAGCTGGTGGGTTTGAACTGCCCATCTTGTGGTGAGCAGTCTAAAGTTTATCCTACAGCGCCTCACCAGAGCTCATGCTAGATAGTATCATTACTACAATGGTCTCAACGTGCTGCCTGTAAGCTGTTTGTTATGGGAGTCAACCCTACTTTGCCTGCCTGACTCCCACACCGTTACTACACAGCTTCCTACCACCTCTGCCCAACTCACTGCCCCTTAGTATTCTGGAAGGCATAGCACTGGTTGCTACAGTGGCGCCATCCTGGAACTCCGGGATCCTTGGCTTTGGTTTCAGAGTTCCGGTGCAGTGAGAACCCTGGGCTAGAGAAGTGGAAGGAGGAATTTCAGTCCCCAACCAGCATCCTGACTCTGAGGCCCAGGTTTCCAGCCAGGACTGCCCTCTTCCTGGCCCCTAGACCCACCTGGCACCCACTAGGAGATGGCAGAGAGAGAGAGACACCAGGCTGCCATCCTGCAGCCATGTGACAGGGCAGGCACCCGTCCAAATGTTCCCTGGCACAGTTGGATTGTTTATTTCTGTAAGAATGAGTTAAATGTTTGAAGACAGGACACGCTGTCCTGAGAGACTGATTTGCAATTTATTTGAATGTAAAAATAACTGGACAATAACAATTTCTTCCATGAATCTTTCTCATATGGTAGGAAATAAAACGGTTATGTGTTCTAATAAAGATTGTATTTTTGTGTCTGTAGCTTTTATGAAGCTTTAATGCTGCTGTGGATGATTTCTTTGAGAAAAATCAGAAAATAAATCAAGGGCAAAAAATGTTGAGTAACTCCTCAAACAGATCTTGGATTAAAACTTTGTTTGATTTACTTTGATTTATTACTTTTTTTCTTTGCCTTGATCCAAAAGAACTTAAGATGGTAGCCTGAATCAGAGCAGCTAATGAAATGTTATTTGTTGTTAAGTGTCCTTTATACTTTGGAATTTGAGGGACATCACATGCCATGAATGAAGACCATTGTTGTTGTTATTGGAAGTTGTCAAGTTGTTGTAACTCACAGCACCTTCCTGTGATGGAGTAGAATTGTCCCACAAGGGCTTTTAGACTGTAAACTTTGGTTCTTTCTCCTGCAGAGTCATTGGTGGATTCAATCTGCTACCTTTTCAGTTAGTAGCTGAGTGCTTGCCCATTAAACCTCAGAGAGATACAGCCCATTCTCTAAGCTTGCATTCTTACCCTAAGTAATAGCTCCAGCCTGCACATAAATGTTTATTGATGGAATGATCCAAAGGAGTGCTGATAATGTAGTGGTTAGGAGTCAGTCTTCTAAAATCAAGTTCAACAGTTCAAAACTACCAGCCATTCCATGAGAAACAGATGAGGCTTTCTGCTCACATAAAGATTTACACCAACACTCATCTGTCAGTTTCTCGTACTGTGGTAACTTATGTGTTGCTGTTATTCTAGAAAACATACCATGGGTATTTTAAATACCAGCAGGGTCACCCACTGTGGACAGGCTTCAGCTGAGCTTCCAAAGACAGACTAGGAAGGAGGAGAGATGGACTCCTTCTGATTATTTAATCACTGAAAACCTTATGAGTAGTATTGGAACATTGTCAGCACTAGAATATTGAAACATGATAAAGAGCTCCAGAATATTAACAGATATAGTGCCAGAAGAAGAGAAGGTTGGAAGGCACTCAAAAGGTCCTGGGGAAGAGCTGCCTCCTCAAAGTAGGGGTGACCATGATGACGCAAATTATGTAAAGACCTGGGGATCTTCACTGCTGATGATGCACAACTCAAAATGAAGAGAAACAGCTGTAAACATACATTAGTAATCATAGCATGGAATGTTAGAAGTATGAATCTAGGAAAACTAGAAATAGTAAAAAATGAAATGGAACACATAAACTTTGATATCCTAGGCATTAGTGAGCTGAAATGGACTGGTATTGGCCACTTTGAATCTGACAAATTCTGACACATGGTTTACTATGCCGGGAATGAAAAATTGAAGAGGAATGGCATCATAAAAAAGAATATACCAAGATCTGTCCTGAAGTACAATCCTGTCTTTGATAGGATAATACCCATATGCCTAAATGGAAGACCAGTTATATAACTCTTATTCAAATTTACACACCAACCACTAAAGCCAGTGATAATGAAATTGAAGAATTCTACCAACTTCAGTCTGAAATTTATTAAACAAGCAATCAAGATGTATTGATGATTACTGGTGATTGGAATGCAAAGGTTAGAAACAAAGAGGAAAGATCAGTAGTTGGAAAATATGACATTGAGGATAGAAACTATTCTACATGATAGAATTTTACAAAACCAATTATAAATACATTATAAATACCTTTTTTTAACATCATAAAAACGACTATACACATGAACCTCACCATATGGAACACAGAAATCAAATTCATTACATCTTTGGAAGGAGATGATGGAAAAACATTATCTCATCAGCCAAACCAAGGCCAGGGGCAGACTGTGGAGCAGACCATCAATTACTCATATGCAAATTCATGCTGAAGCTGAAGAAAACTAAAACAAGTACACAAGAGACAAAATATGACCTTGAGTATATCCCTCCTGAATTTGGAGTGCATTTGAAGAACAGATTTGATGCATTAGATACTAAAGACTGAAGGCAGGAAGAATTGTGGGATGACATCAAGAACATCAAACAGGAAGAAATCAAAAGATCATTGAGAAGACAAACAAGAAGTAATAGTCCAAAATGGATATCAGATAAGACTCTGAAACTTGCTCTCCAGCATAGAGATGCTAAAGCAAATGGAAGAAATAAGGAGCTACAAGAGCTGAACAGAAAATTTCAAAGGTCACCATGAGAAGACATAGTCAAATATTATAACCAAATGTGCAAAGACTTAGAGTTAGAAAACCAAAAGGGAA
>NW_006408615.1:2026530-2059344 GCF_000296735.1 Chrysochloris asiatica | reverse complement strand
AGTAGGTTCCAACTCGATGGCACCTGACAACAGCAACAACAACAATGGGCAAAATACTGAATGAAGCAGAAAGCATCAACAGAAGATGGAAGGAATATGCAGAGTCACTGTACCATAAAGAAATGGTAAATGCTCAACCATTTCTAGAGGTAGCATATAATCAAGAGCCAATGATCCTGAAGCAAGAAGTCCAAGATGCAATGAAGGAATTGGCAAAGAGCAAGGCATAGGAAATTGATGGAATACAAATGGAAGTCTTTCAACAAAGTGATGTGGCACTGGAGAAGACAGTTACAAGAAATTTGGAAGATGGCTACATGGCCAATTGACTGGAAGAGATCTGTATTTGTACCCATTCCAAAGACAGGTGACCCAACGGGATAGGGAAATAATTGGACAATAACATTGATACCCCATGTGAATGATGTTTTACTAAAGATAATTCAAAATGACTGCAACCATACATTGATAGAGAACTTCCGGAAGTTCTAGCCAGATTCAAAGAGGATACGGAATGAGGGACATCATTGCTGATGTAAGATAGATCGTGGCTGAAAACAGAGGATACTAGAAAAATGTTTACCTGTGCTTTTTTAACTATGCAAAGGATTTCAATTGTGTGGATCATGACAAGCTGTGGGCAACATTGCAAAGTATGAGTATTCCTGAACAGTTCATTGTGCTCCTGAGGAACCTGTACATAGAACAAGAGGCAGTTGTTTGAACAGAGTAAGGGAACAAAGAATGGTTTAAAATTAGGGTATGTACCCTTTCATCATACTTATTTAATCTGTATGCTGAAAAATTAATTTGAGAAGCTGGAATACATGAAGAGAAACATCACATCAGGATTGGAGGAACACTCATTAACAAACTGGGATATGCAGATGATACAACTCTGTTTGCTGAAATAAAAAATGACTTAAAATACTTACTGATGAAGATTAAAAGACCTCAGCCTTCCATATGGGATGCACCTCAATGTAAAGAAAAGAAAAAAATCCTCACCACTGGACTAATGAATGTTGTTGTTGTTATGTACCGTGGAATCAGTTCCGACTCATAGTGACCCTGAACAGGCTTTCCGAGGCTGTAAATCTTTACAGGAGCAGAATGCCTCATTTTCTCCCATGGAGCTGCTGGTAGTTTCGAATGCTGTCCTTGAGGTTGGCAGCCTGACTCGTAACTGCTACTCACTACCACATCAAGATAAATGGAGCAAGAATTGAAATTGCTAAAGACTTTATTTTGCTTGAATTAACCATTAACACTCACAGAAGCAGCAGCCGTCAAGAAATCAAACAACGTATTGCATTGGCAAATCTGCTGCACAAGACCTCTTTAAAGTGTTGAAGAGCAAAAATGTCAGCTTGAGGACTAAGGTGCGCCTGACCCAAGCCATGGTATTTTCAATGACTTTATATGGATGCAAAAGTTGGGCAGTGAATAAGAAAGACCATAGAAGAATTGATGCATTTGAGGTGTGGTTTTGGAGGATAATATTGAAAGTACCATGGCATGCCAAAAAAAAATAAAACAGATCTCTGTTGGAAGAAGTTCAACAAGAGTGCTTCTTGCAGGAGAAGATGGTCAGACATCATCTCTCATACTTCAAGCACATTGTCAGGAGGGACCAGTCACTGGAGAAGGATATCATGTTTTGTTTTGTTTTTTAAAGTAGAGGGTTGGAGAAAAAAAGGAAGATCTCCAATGAAATGGATTGGCACAGTGGCAGAAGCAATGGGCTCAAACATGGCATTGATTGTAAAGTCAACCCAGGATAGGGCGATGTTTATTTCTGGTGGGCATAGGGTCACTATGAGTTGGTACTGACACCATGGCATCTAACAACAACAGTGATAACCCTATGTAGGGTCTCTATTAGTGGGAACCAAGAGTACAGCACATAACCATCACCACCACCATATTTTAAAAGGAGCTAGGAGCTCTGGTAGCGTAGTGGTTACGACTCGGGCTGTGAACCGCAAGGTCAGCAGTTCGAAACTACCAGCTGCTCCGCGGGAGAAAGATGAGGCTTTCTACTCCCGTAAAGATTTACACCCTCGGAAACCCTGTACAGGGTCGCTATGAGTCGGTTCCGACTCCACGGCACATAACAACAACAACAACAACAACATGGTAGCATAGTGGTTACGAATTGGGTTGCTAGCCTCAAGGTCAGCAGTTCAAAACTACCAGTCATTCCATGGGAGAAAGATGAGACTTTCTGCTCCTTTAAAAATGTACATCCTTGGAAACCTTATGCTGGGTCTCTATGAGTCAGAACCTACTTTACTGCAAATAACACCTCTACCACCATAACTCACCTGCCACTCCCTGGAAACCCTATGCAGGGTCGCTATAAGTCAGAACCAACTCAACAACACTTAACTATAACAAAAACAACAATGAAAACCATTGGACTCCTGGTGTGGTGCTGTAGGATCAGCATCTGACTTCAAATGGCAAGGTCAGCAGTTCAAACCCACTAACTGCTCCTCAGAAACCCTATAAAGGATCGCTATGAGTTGAAACTAATTTGACAGCATTTAACAGCAAAGAACAAATGATAGCCATTAGTTTGGAGTCCTGGTGCAGCACTGTAGGATAGCACTGGACCGCAAGGTCAGTTTGCACCACAAGGTTGGCAGCTCAAACCTACCAGATGCTCCTCAGAAGTCCTATGAGGGATTCTATGGGTAAGAACCTACGTGACTGCACTTAATAGGAACAACAATAAGAATGATAACCAAGAGCCCTAGTGGTGCAGTAATTTAAGCATTGGGTTGATAACCAAAACGTTGGCAGTTCAAACCTACCAGCAGCTCCACAGAAGAAAGCTGAAGCAGCCTGCTTCTGAAAGGAGACATCCTGGGAAAACCTGAAGAGCAGTTCTATCTGATGGACAGCATTCCTGTGAGTGGGCTTGGACATGGTTGCAGTGGGTTTGTTTGGTTTGATTTGAAACAACAACAAAGTTGACTGCAAGAGTCCAGGAATTGAGCTTATACCAACTGAGCTGTTTCAGTAAATGGATACAAGCCTGGAGGTTCTCATTTGTCAATGCCAAGAAATTTGGAAGACTACCTGGCCAATGGGCTGTAAGTGATACATATTTGTCACCATTGCAAAGATCTAACAGAATGAGGAAATTATGAAACAATATCAATAATTTAACATGTGAGTACAATTTTGCTGAAGATCATTTTTAAACAATCTTTGTAGCAGTACATCAAGAGGGAGCTGCCAGAAATACCAGCTGGAATCAGAAGAAGTTAGGGAAACGAGGACTATCATTGCTGATGGTCAGATGTTCAGATGACTTAAAGCAGAGAATGCCAGAAAGATGCCTATTTTATTGTATTGACTGTGCAAAGTCATTTGCCTGTGTTGATCAAAACAAATTATGTATAACACTGCAAAGGATGAGAATTGCAAAACGCTGAATTGCACTCATATAGAATCTCTACATAGACCAAGAGCCAGTCATTCAAACAGAACAAAGGGACAAAGTGTGATTTAAAATCAGGGTTGTAACCTTTTGCCATACTTATTCAATGTGAACACTGAGCCAATAATCCAAGAAGGCGGGCTAAATGAAGAAGAATGCAGCATCAGGATTGGAGGAAGGCTCATTAACAACACACAGCCTAAGAGTACATGAAGCACTTACTAATGAAGATCAAAGCCTACAGTCTTCAGTAGGGATTGCATGTCAATGTAAAGAAAACAAAAATCCTCACGAGTGGACCAGTAAGCAACATCACAATAAACGGAGAAAAGACTGAAGTGATTAAGGATTCCATTTTGCTTGGATCCACTATTGATCTTCATAGAAGCAGCAGTTAAGAGATCAAATGACTTATCACATTGGGCAAATCTGCTTAAAGTGTTAAAAGGCAAAGATGTCATTTTCAGGACTAAGGTAAGTCTGATTCAAGCCATGGTATTTTCAGTAGCCTCATATGCGTATGAAAGTTAGACAGTGAGTAAGGGAGACTGAAGAAGAATTGATGCATTTGAATTACTGTATTGGAGAAGAATCTTGAAAGTACCATGGACTGCCAGAAGAATGAACAAGTCTGTGAATGAACAAGCATAGTCAGAATGCTCCTTTGAAACAAGAATGTTCCATACCATCAGGAGATGCCATTCTATGGAGAAGAAGAGGCCATTCCTTGGTAGCGAGTGAGTGAAAAGGAGGAAGACCCTCAGTGAGAGACGTTGACACATTGGCTGCAACATTGAACGTAAACAGAGCAATGATTGTGAAGATGGTATAGAACTGAGCAGTGTTTAATTCTGTCATACATGGGGTCTCTAGAGTCAGAATAATAACATCAAAGAAGTGTGATGAACTAGGCACATGGGTGACAAGGACAGGAAGGTAAAGAGACTGGTGAGGGGGCAGCTTGCAGTGGAGTTGAGCCCCGGACAGAGTCTCTGAGATGGGAGCTTCCAATAGGGGATTGGTCCTAGGCTGTGGATGAGCTGGGAGGTCATTCTATCCAAACAATGGACCATCCAAGCTGATCCTTCTCCTCCCTTTGTGTATCTCAAGGAGACTCCTCACTCAGACCAGCCTCCTGAGGCCTTACCTTCCCCTTTCCCATCAAAACATACCCCTTCTGTGACCAGAACATTTCCCCCAACTGGTCCATCTTACCTGAAACTATTATATGCTTCTCCATCCATCTAAATCCATTCATTCTGGTGCCTTCACTTAATGCTGCTCATTTGCAGCTATCACTCATCCTTCAGTGGTCCTTGTGTGGTGCTGTGATGCTGAACAGGCTTTACTGGAGATTCCAGAGTAACTCAGAAGCAAGGCCTGTAGATCTATTTCTGAAAATCAGTCCATGAAAACCTTATAGATCACTATGGTCCAGTCCACAACTGACCATGGCAATATCACAGACTGGGCAGTGTTTCATTCCTCTGTGCCTTGGGTCACCGTGAGTCGAGTCCAGCTGGATAGCAGGGGCCAACAGCAGCATGTGACATTCATTGTTTCTGTAATTCTCACGAATACCTCAGAAGACTTGGTGTTATAAGATGGCACAGAGGGTACCCTGAGGATCAACACTGGATCTTTCCTGCAACAAAGGTTTTCTGCCACCACATGGACTGTGACCCCCTCCAAGTCCCCATTTTCCTTTTACAGACACTGACAAAAGCATTGTTGTCATTGATTTCTCTGTTAAGAAAAATATCACCACATTGGACAATTTCCCTGACTCTTGCACAGTTTCCTGCCAACAATGATTCACCCATTTGAGCCCATTGTTATCAGCTGAATGGGCACTTGGGGAGCGTGGGCTTCACACTTTTCCACCTTAACTACCATCCAACCCACATGGTCTGCAGCAACTGGCCACTGAGGGGGCCAGGAGGGGTGCAGTGAGCATCACCCCTTCTGTGTTTCCATTTCTGATGGTCTTCAGTGACCCGGGCAGCCAGACATCTGGGAGAAGCTATCCTGATGGCTGGGAGGAAAGACCTCTCTAAGTAGACAGTCATGCCCCAAGCCCAGGGTTATAATAGGTCTGGTCTTGTGTGGGAGCTACCCACATGCTTCTCTGCCATCATCTGTGTCCAACTTAGAGGTCAGTGCCCACAAGTCCCACCCACCCCCCAACACCCACTCCCACAGACCTGATGCAAGAATCTCAGAGAAGAACCTAGGATCTGTGTTTTGTTGTGATGCTGACCAAAGCATTGTTGCTATTGATTTCCCTGGTATGAAAAATGTCCACTGAAAGTTCTTGCTTTGGCACTGATGCTCCGCGGGTGCCCAGTGAGTCCCCGGAAGCCCCCAAGTCATGCAAATAGTTAACAGACTTGATTACTAAGTGAAAGATTGGAGGTTCAAGCACTCCCAGAGCTGTCTCAGAATAATGTCCTGAAAATCAAGTTCTAAAAACTCAGTCATTTAAAACCCTGTGGAGCACAATTCTTCTCCGATACACATGGGGTCACCACAAGTCAGAATCTGCTCAAGTTTGGGGAACCCCTGGGTGAGACAAATTGTCAAGCACATGGCTACTAATTGAAAAGTTGATGGTTCAAATACACCCAGAGGTGTCTTGAAAGTAAGATTTGACGGTCCATGAACTTCCAAAAAAATCTCAAACATTGACAATTCCGCAGAGCTCACAGTTGGCCTCTGACACATAGAGGATCACCATGAGTTAGAATCAACTTGGTGGCAACCGGTTTGGTTCTGGAGTAACTATGTGATTGATTACATCACTGGGGTTTGGAGTAACTATGAGATTGATTACATCACTGGGGTTTGGAGTAACTATGCGATTGATTACATCACTGGGTTTGGAGTAGCTATGCGATTGATTACATCACTGGGGTTTGGAGTAACTATGCTATTGATTACATCACTGGGGTTTGGAGTAACTATGCGATTGATTACATCACTGGGGTTTGTGCACATTTCCATTGCAAATATGATATGAAGTTTCATTTCCTTCCTTTTGCCAACACTGGAGTCTGCTCATACTGGCTGCGGGGAACTGATCATTAATTTTTCAGGAACATTGTGAGGCAGTTGCTAAACATAGGCACTATTAAAAATTAAGCATATATATTTACAGTTAAATAAATTACAAGCCAAGGTGATACATACTTAAAACTCAGCATTTCCTAATTCTGGTGTTATTTTGCTTTTGAAGTTATTTACATCTCTTTGATCTGTTTGGTGGAAATCCTTTGTAACAGTGTGCTACTGAGTAACTAGCTCTTCCCAACTCCGCAGGATGCCTGTCTGTAGCTTGGAGTAAGTTTTGGTGAAATATTTACATGGTGGAAATTGTTGTAAGTTAGTACCTAATTCACTGGTGTGCTTAGTGTCTAGATGGAAAGTGATGGGAACAAACTTAATCACGAAGGTTAAAGTTTAAAGTGTATTGTGTCTGTTGTTGTTAAGTGCTGTTGTGTTGATTGTGACTCATAGAGACCCTTTCTAAGGTCTCCAAGGAGTAGCTGGTGGGTTTGAACTCCTGACCCTGTGGTTAGCAGTCCAGTGCTGATTCTACAGCACCACTCCAGGACACCTGTGGTTGTTACTATTTTGTACCTGCCCAGAAAAAGAAAAGAAATCAAGAGATACTTGACTGGTGTGTGAAAACTCCTACCCAATTAATACAGAAATCATTAAGGTCCTTGGCCAAGGATAGACCTTCCAACTTGTCGACTTATTTCACTTTTATTCTTTGTAGTAGTGTAAACAAATCCACCAGCTAACGTTCATACTGAAACTACGATTCATATTTATCACTGGCAGCTATAGGTTGGTTGCTTACACAAGACGGGCAGAAATCAATAAGTGCATTCTACGAGAAGCAATTGGCTCTATGGAATTTACAATAAAGAATATTGCATGTTTGATTTTTATTTGTAAATTGTATGCTACACATCCTCTGTATGCATATTAGCTATAATAAACATATATGTGTGTGTGTTTGCAAACACACATTGTGGGACAGGTTAGCTGTTAAACATTGACAAATACCTACTGACTCTTTCTCTTCCTCACCCCACACACCTGCCTCAAAGGCAAGTCTCCAGGGTCAATTGCCACCCCTATTTTTCCCAGGAATACTGTGCCACACCCCGAAGGGAGCTCAGAACATGTTTCTAGCATGGACTAGGTGGCCCTTGACTAGGTCATGGGTACATGATGCAGTACAGTAGAGGGAGCGGGTCATTGAGAACACCTCCTTTTCTGCAGCCGAGGAAGAGTCTCCAAGCAGGGTGGCGAGGTAGTTCATGTGCCTGGGAGTCATCCCTCCAGGGTCTGAGCCATGTGCCACCTTGACTACAAGAGTGAGCCATGCTACCTCCTACAACTTAGTTTCCTCATCTGCAAAATGGGAGTATACAACACTCCCCAACCCTAGGTTTTGAGCCTCTGCCATAGCTTAGGCAGTACTCTGGGGACCCTGCTCTGCCTGATATGGCACACAGACCAGTGATTGAGGACAAAGATGCTAACTAAGCAGAACTTCAAGACACAGAGCCACTCCTTGGGACCATAGGATCCCAGACAATCATCTGTCTTACTGTGTGTGCTCTGTCTCTTTCCTTGTAAGACTGAGGTCAGAACGTATCCACCATACAGTGTGGTCATGAGCATGCAATGTGCTAACCGTGTCAAGCAAAAACAACAGTGTCTGGCACAGAACAGGAGCCTCGTGGGTTTCTCATTATTATTAATCACTCTTATTATTAAGACAGACAAGGAGCTATTTCCAAAGAGTTTATACTCTTGAAGAGGAGACAGATAATTGTTCCAATAAATACATGAGATGATTACCAAGTCTGAATAAAGTAAAACAGGTTAATGGGAGATGTCTCCTAGGGATGCAATAAGAATTACCACAAACTCGGTAACTTAATACAGCATTAATTTATTCTCTCATAATTCTGAAGTCCAAAGCAAGAAGTACTAAATCAAGGGGCCCCTTAGAAGGTTCAAGGGGAAGATGCCTCCTTGCCTCACCCAGCTTCTAGTGGTCTTGAGTGTTCCTTAGCTTGTAGCTAGATTACTCTAACCTCCTCCTTTGTCTTCATTTGGCTTTCTCCCTCCTTGTATATATGCCTGTATCTACACCCCCGCTGTCTTGTTTCTTATAAGGACATTGGTTATTGCATTTTGTAGGGGTTATGAGTTGGGCTGCTAACCTCAAGGACAGCAGTTCAAAACTACCAGCCATTCTGCAAGAGAAAGATGAGACTTTCTGCCCCTGTAAATATCGACAGCCTCAGAAACCATGTGCAGGGTTGCTATGAGTCGGAACCAACTCCATACATAGCACACCACCACCATACATTCAAGATGATCTCACTCCCCATATCCTAACTTAATTACATCAGCAAAGATTATATTTTCAAATAAGATCACACTCATAGGTTTTGAGGGTTAGGACTTGGACACATTTCTTAGGGAAACATTATCCAACCACCACAGGAAAAAAAGTTCATGGGTGAGTAGAGGGATGGAGAAGCTGGGTAGTCAAAGGAGAAGCCTGAAGAAGCACGATTTGATATGAGACTGGCGTAATGAGAAGGTGTGGTGGGGTAGGGTCAGATCTGAGGAACTGCCTCCAGACACAGAGAATAACAAAGACACCAATGTCCAAGAAAGATACAGAGACCAATGTGTCCAAAGCCCAGTGATAAAAGGAACACAATAGAAGATAACAATCCCAATATACTTACAGCAGGATCTGCCCTTGAAAAGTCCTCTGATGGATTCCATGGCTGAGCCCATTGTTGCCAGTTCATCTCAAGGAGGGTCTTCCTCTTTTTCAGTAGCCCTCCACTATCCTAAGTATAACTGGTACTTCCTGTTGTCATAGTCAAAGTATGTGAGCCTAAATTTATAAAATTAGTTTTCTGTTATTATTCTTATGGGTCTGAAAAATCTCCCTTTCCCCATTGAAAGCAGAATTTGTTGATTAAAAATCGGTGGCTCTTCCTTAGCACAAGAAGGGAGTGACCTCCAAGCCAACCATGCATTGTGTTGTCCCTGGGACATTGATGCTTGAGAGGAGTTGGCATAGATCAACTCTTCTGTGGTCCCTAAATCTGACCCTCAAACCACCCCCAACATCTGTGCCTACTCAGGTGAGTCCTGCTTTATAATATCTCTTCTACTCCAGTAGCAACTCCATTCTGTTCATCAAAACAGCCTTTTCCCTTAATCAAGTCTCATGTGTTCCTGTCTAAAACCAAAGAACTTCAGAGATTTGGACCTATAAGCAGTGATAACAAACCCTCACACAAATACAAATTATGTGGTTAAAATACAGTAAAAGGCAAGGGAACTGCCATTTATATTTGGACCCAGAAAGCCAGGAGTCCATCACATTTGATGGAAAATAAGTTTTAATTTTTAAAGAAGAGCTCAGCAGGAATCTGTAATTGAACCCATAGAAAAATATCAAAGGTGTTAGAACTTCCAGAACTGAATAGGGTGAGTGCTTCTGGCCTCGTGAAGAAATTTAAATCAAAAGAACAATAAGCTCAAATACCTACATTCTCACCTAAAGTAATGGAGTGAGACTCAGGAACGATCTGCATAACTGCTCAGAGGCACTATTTTTTCCCATAACCAGTGCTAGCATAACTGCAAACCTAATTCAAAGTCTCAATATGCAAGTTATTAAATTGTACTGTCAGTTGAATCTGTGGCTCATTAGATCTCCTGCTAAAAGGAGAAAAGATAAAAGTTAAAGCACCTGTAAGGCAAAAGGGGGACACTTACAACTGAATGGGAGTATTTGGGAGGATGCAGAGAAGCTTCAGTACTCACATTTTACCTGCCATCTGCCAAAGACCCCTGGCTCTGTCCTTGCTTGAGGAAACCCTCTTCTTTCTCTAAATATTGTGCCCCTTACTTGAAGAATCCTCTATTCCCTTTTCTAAGGGAGATTTGAGGAGGAAGTGAATTAATTTCCATAATACTCCACTTGTAGTTGTTACCAGAGGAGCTCTGGTAGTATATTGGTTACAAGTCTGGCTGCTAGCCTCAAGGTCAACAGTTCAAATCTACCAGTTGCTCCTCAGGAGAAAGATGAGACTTTCTGTTCCAGTAAAGATTAACAGCCTCCATAGACTTCTGTCGACCTGAAGATGAGAGAAGAGGAAAGGCTGGTTGGTCTGAAGTGTGGTGAGACCGGGGGACTCCTGAGCCCATGGACAAGGGCAAAGCCATGGAGGGCTAGAGCTGGAAGTGAAGCATTTAGCTGATGTGAAGTGAAGGGAGACACATAGATAGTACTCATTCGACCTAGATTCAATGGCTTGATGATCAGAACAGAGATGATCAGATCAGAGATTTAAAAAAAAATATTTTTTTATAAAGGAAACACGTGTAAATTGTTACAATTTGATGAACTTTATCTATATTTGTGGATGTAGTAGATCAAAATATCAACTGAGAGGGAAGAAGTCTTTACATCAAGTATCAATCCTATCCTCTCTGTATACAGGACTGATAGGGACAGGCAACTTAGACATTGGCTACATAAAAGGGGAGGGGGGAGGGCTATAAAGGCATGAAGCGACTGGCTTACAAATTTTCAAGAGAGAGTTTAGTTTCAGAGTGTGCAGGGGAAGACAGAATTCCCACTGAATAGTTTTCATCTTGTCCAGGCAGGTCTGGTGAAAGGATATGGGATAACAATAGTGAGTAATTGTTATTATGAATAATTGTGACTGTCACAACTGTAAAGGTAGATGCTTTGTAACAAAAAGGGGGAAGTAGTTCATCTTACAGTCCAGGAACAGAGGACCCTAGGACCATCAAGGGAGAAGAGCATGAGCAGAATGTGGGACCCTATCCAGAGGAGCAGCAACACCAGAGATGGAGGCAGAGATGAGGACATGGAAAGAAAAGGTAGCTGAAGACTTTAAACTCATAGAAAGAGAAAGGGTGTGTGCTGGCTACCAGGAGGCAGGCTTGCAGAATGTGTCCTTAGATGTTTAAATGATCATATATTCCTGAGTGTTTTTGTGTATATAAAAATAACAAAACAAAACAAAACAAACAAACAAACAAAACAGAGGGAATAGAAGCAAATACTGTTAACTGATGATGCATGGAGGAGATTGTAATCATTGCAATGAAAGGATGCTTGTAAAATTGATGTTCTCCCATGTAAACTATCACCCAATTCACAATAAAAACTTTGTTGTTGTTAGGTGCCTTCGAGTCGTTACCGATTCATAATGACCATATGCACAGCAGAAAGAAACACTGCCCGATCCTGGGCCAACCTCACTCTTGTTGCCACGCTTGAATCCAACGATGCTGCCACCTGGCTAATCCATCTCATTGGGGGCCTTCCTCTTTTTCTCTGACCCTCCACCCTACCAAACATGATATCCTTCTCCAGTGACTGGTCCCTCTTGACAGTATGTCTGAAGTATGAGAGATGAAGTTTGGCCATCCTGGCCTCCAAGGAACACTCTGGCTGCACTTCTTCCAACATGGATCTGTTTGTTCATTTGGCAGCCCATGGCACTTTCAATATTCTCCTCCAACACCATAACTCAAATGTGTCAATTCTTCTACAGTCAAATTATTCAATATTAGAAAAATGTCACTTTTAACAAATGTCTAAATAGAAAAATAAAGGATTTATAGCCTCAAAAACCCTATAAGTTGGAACCAATTTGAAGGCACTTACCAACAACAACAGGTTTACCAGGTCAGTGACCTGAATTAGATTCCAGTTTCCTGAAAGAATATATATGCAGTCACAGAGTGGAGGGATGAGAACCTGTAGAAAATGCTGATTTATGCAGACAAAAGCTGCAGTGCATTGTTGTGCAAGAAAATTATTTGGTGAGTACTCAGTGAGAAGAAAGCCCAAACCCAAACTCACTGCCATTGAGTCAATTCCACTCATAGAAATCCTACAGGACAGAGTCCCATTGTATCTTAGGGTTTCTGAGGCTCTGGTAGTGTAGTGGTTATGAGTTAGGCTGCTAACCTTATGGTCATCAGTTCAAACCTACCAGCCACTTTTCAGGAGTAAGATGAGACTTTTCTGTTCCTGTAAAGATTTACAGCCTCAGAAACCCTACACAGGGTTGCTATGCGTCAGAACCAACTCCACCACACACCACACACCACACACCACCACACGTGTATGGTAGGAGACTACTTCATTCATCTTTCACCTGTGAAGTGGTTGGTGGTTTGAAACGCCAACCTTGCCATTAATAACCCAGTGCTCAACCCACTGAGTCACCAGGGATCTTTCTGGATGAAGAAAACACAAACCCAGTGCCATTGAGTCAATTCTGACTCATAGTGACTCTTTTTTGGGTCCCGAGGCTACAACATAACCCATGATGCCACCGGAGCTCATTGTGAAGCGTGGAGCATAATTTCAGATTCACCAACAGTGGTCCTTATGGAAACACTGGTTTGAGATTCTACATCTCCTGTGCTATCCCGTGCAAACAAGTCTGGCATCCATTGCAAGGAATTTTTCATGTAAAATTCTTTGGGATTAGTTTGATAAAGTCATTTAAAAACCTCAAGATGTTAAAGTTAAAGAGTTGGTTTGTGATATCTATCCCACCTGGCTAAGGGGGATCAGCACTGCACAAGGATATCATATTTGATAAAGTGGAGGGTCGGAGAAAAAGAGGAAGCGCTCCAACGTGATGGACTAGCACAGTGGCAGCATCAATGGGCTCAAGTATAGCAGCGATTATAAGGTTGGCTCAAGACTGAGCAGTGTTTCATTCTGTTGTGCATAGGGTTGCAATGAGTCAGTACCAACTCAATGACACCTAACAACAGCAACAAAAAATCCGACTTGGAATCCCCATGGAGCCTCAGTAGCCCATTGAGTCAGGGATCCAAGGAGTTATTTAACTTGTGGTGTCAGTGGATTCAGGGAAGTCTAGACACTGGTGTACACCCAGTGACTTTCTCTAAGATGCTCACCTGCAAGGGGCCTGGCCTAGTTGATTTTGGAAGCTCAAGACTGTCTTAGATTGGGTTCTCTAAAGAAGCAAAACCAATGACACTTGTGTATATATGGTGGTGGTGGTCACCTGTGATGGAGTCAGGTCTGACTCATAGTGACCATATATAGGATTTTGAGGCTGTAATTTTTTATTGGAGAAGAAAACCTCAACTTTCTCCCACAGAACCACTGGTACTTTTGAATTGCTGACAATGATATTAGCAGGCTGACTCATTACAACTATACAAGCAGAGCTCCATGTGTATGTGTATACATAGAAAGGTTTCTGTCAAGGAAATGGCTCACATAGTTATATTGTTGTTAAGTGTGGTTGAGTCAGTTCCAACTCATAGCAGCCTTGTACAGGGTTTTCGAGGAGCTGCTAGTGAGTTTGAACCACCAGACTTATGACTCAAACTGACCTTGAGGTCGAGGGTTTATCCTACGGAACTATGCACAGTTATGTTGTTGCCACTGTTGCCAAGTGCCATAGAGTCAATTCCAATCCATAGTGACCCTGTATATGGTTTTCAAGGAATGACTGTTGAGCTTGAACTGCTGACCTTGCTGTTCAAACCAGTGGTGGCAAGCAAATTTCATATGTCCATAGGTCAGATGTCAGACTGAGATGAGATGTCAGACTGAAGGCTTCTCCTGACTCACTCAGTTACAGAAGTAGGTGAATCCAAGATTGGCAGATCATACAGCAGGCTTCTGGCTGCAGAGGTGAATGAATCCAAGATGGCAGGCTACTGACAACTCTAAGGATTGGAAGACAATAGATCACGTCACTGGCTCAAGTCCAAAGAACCAGAGGTTGAGTGATGAACCAGATGTAGGATCCATACCCAGCAGAAAACAAGTAAGCTTTATCCAAGTGTCCGATATATTGGAAACAGACCACACCCCCAGAGAAATTTCCTTTTAACTGATTGGCTGCTCATACCAGGTCTCACTGCCAAACCAATGAGAAACCTGGTCCAGTCAAGTTAACACAAAACCTTAATTATCACAAAGGCCAAAATACAGGAGTCAGACAACCTGCTGCATCATGGTCAGTGGTACCAAACTGCCCATAATTCCCTCTAGACACAGAGTGGCTGAATGTCCTGTTTCTTGGACCATTTTGAGCCACACCTGTTGTCTCAGTAATATCAATTATTCATCTGCTGCTTTCACTCTCAACTTGGTTGAAGGACAGATTCCATAGTCGCTGTTCTATCTGTGCCTTTTGCAGAGTCCTGGTGTGGCTCTGTGGGTTAATGCACCAGACCGCAAAGCCATTTTAACTGAAAGGTCAGTGGTTCAAACTCACCAGCTGCTCTTTGGCAACCTTGCTACAGGCTCAGAATCAACTTGACTGCACTTAACAACAACAACAACAACATGTCTTTTTCATGAAGTTTGCTCTGTTTAATGTTGCTTTCCACTGTGTGGATCATGACAAGCTATGGACAACACTATGGGGAATGAGTGTTCTGGAACACTTAATCATGCTCATGAGGAACCTGCACACAGAACAGAGCGAGAGGCAGTTGTTTCAACAGAACAAGGGGACAACTGAATGGTTCAAAATCAGCAAAGGTGTGGGCCAGGGTTGTGTTCTTTCACCATACTTATCCAATCTGTATGCTGAGCAAATAATACAAGGTGCCGGATTTATATGAAGAAGAACATGGCATCAGGAATTGAAGAAGGCTCATTAACAACCTGTGATATGCAAATGATGCAACACGGCTTGCTGAAAGTGAAGAGGACTTAAAATATTTACTGATGAAGATCCATGACCACAACCTTTGGTATGGGTTGCACCTCAATGTCAAGAAAACAAAAATCCTCACAACTGGACCAATAAATAACATCATGATAAATGAAGAATATATTGAAGTTGTGAAATATTTCATTTTTCTTGGGTTCACCATCAACACTCGTGAAAGCAGCAGTCAAGAAATCAAATGATGTATTTGCATCAGGCAAATCTGCTGCACAAGACCTCTTTAAACTGTTCAAGAGCAAAGATGTCAGTTCGAAGACTAAAGTATACTTGTGTCAAGCCATGGTGTTTCCAATAGTCTCAACTGCATGTGAAAGCTGGACAATGTATAAGGAATACCATAGGATAATTGATACATTTGAGTTATGGTGTTAGAGAAAATATTGAAGACACCATGGACTGCAAATAGAACAAACAAATCTGTGTTAGAAGCAGTACAACCAGAATGTTCCTCCTTAGTATCATGATGGCCAGTGTTTGTCTCTCATACTTCGGGTATGTTAGTAGGAGGGACCAGTCCTTGGAGAAGGGCATCATGCTTTGTAAAGTGAAGGACAGCAAAAAAGAGGGACACACCCAACAAGATGGATTGGCACAGTGGCAACAGCAATGAGTTCAAGTGTAGCAATACATGTGAGGATGGTGCAGGACCAGCTGGTGTTTTGTTCTGTTGTGCATAGGGTTGCTGTGGATCAGAACCAACTTGACAGCAACCAACAACAACAGCAACAACAATGTTGCTGTCCTTCTGTCCTTTGTCTGGTGTCCTCTTGTCCATGACTTTGCTAGGATAGTGTTTCCTCTAAGAAGTTCATGTTGTTGTTGTTGTTAAGTGTCGTGGAGTTGGTTCCGACTCATAGTGACCCTCCTGCACAGGGTTTCCAAGGCTGTAAATCTTTACAGGAGCAGAACGCCTCATCTTTCTCCCACGGAACCGCTGGTAGTTTCGAACCGCTGACCTTGAGGTTGGCAGTCTGATTCATAACCACTATGCTACCAGAGCTCCTTATGTAGGTAATCCTAACTTTGTCTCTAATGTGTTTCTACGTTTTTGGTGTTAGATTTCATTGGGTCACTTCCCACTTGTAGTAATCCTATGTACAACAGAACAAAACATTGTGTGGTCCTATTCCATCCTCACAATTGTTGCTGTTTGAGTTCATTGTGCCAATCTATCTCACTGAGAGCCTTCCTCTTTTTCACTGACCCTCTCTCTACTTTACCAATCATGATATCATTCTCCAGGGAGTTGCCCCTCCTGATAACATGTTCCAAGAATGTAAGACAAAATCTTAGCATCCTCACTTCCAATGAGTCTTCCGACTATACTTCTTCCACACCACATGTGTTTGTTCTTCATAGCATATTCAACGTAGCCCTAAATACACCAATCTCAACATATGAACATTGGACGAGACTCACCTATTTCTCTGTAATTCTTCCCTGAACTTGAACTATTAGACGTTTCGTTCTTATTGCTTTTAAGTGACATTGAGTCGGTTCCAACCCACAATGATCCTGTATAGGGTTTCCACGCAGTGGCTGGTAGGTTTGAACAACTGATCTTGTGGTAGCAGTCCAGTGCTTATCCTACAGTACAACACCAGCACTCCTTGGGCTGTGCTTTATATCTTTCTGGATCTCTAGTTCTCATTACAATACTTGACCAAGATTTTCCCTGCAATATGTGGAAGCAAGACTTTTAATCAAGGTACATATAGAATGCAAATCAATTTCAAGAAGGTATAAGTTAAAGTAACCAGAACTTCGGCTGTAAGAGTTAGCCCCAAAGGACCTTAGGAGCTATAATAGCTTTTCATCTAAATTAAATATAGCTAGCTTGATGAGACTTTGCTTCCAGAAAGGAGACTGAGGGAGAAATTTGTCTCTAATTTTGGTTCCTGAAAAATAAATTAAGGTAATTATTACCTCAAGATTGCTGCTCAGTATCCACCCATCTTCTTTAAAATCCACATTAATACAACCTGTGCTGTGGACATTTAAAAACCAAATGGGGACAAGATATTTTTTCCCTAATTGGAGTTATATTTGATGCACATAAACTGAGATCAGATTTCAACTCTGCATGAAAGAGCAGACAGTCTGAGTGAAATCTTATTTAGATCGCAAGTCCTGTAGCTAGAGAAGGAAACTTACTTAAACCCAAACCCCAGAGGAACCTCTGGCATCAGACCAGAACCTTTATGGCTATCTACCTGTGACAGAATTACTGAATCTGAATGAAGAGTGGGAGGTAAGGTTGGTGGCATACTGTCCACATATCAGCATGAAGGTCTCACCTGCAGCAAAGCAAAAGACTTGCTGGTGACAACCTTCCAGGCAGGTGCAATCAGCCCATCAGTTGACAATTCTAGAGTGGTTTTTAGTCACTAAATTGGATTTAGTAAATTATCATAAATTGTGATAAGCACACAAAGTTCTCCTGTTAGTAGATCTTTAAGCAGTCCTTCTTCCCATTACCCATGTCCTTAAATTCTAGCTAAGCACCTAACTTGTTCTGGGGATGATGGTAAGCACTGGGTTGCTCATGGCCTGATCCAAAAAACAAGTGTGTAGATGTGATGGGCAAGGTGATGTCTACTGACATTTGTGCAGGATGGGATATGTAGGTGATCAGCTGAGGTCCTGCATCAGTAAAAGAGGAGGACAAAGATCTGTGGATGGATTTCTAGTGTCAGTGTTGCTTGACCCACACACTTCATCGCTACTCTTTCAACAAGCACTAGAGTGACTCCAGAGCACACGATTCTGTTCTAGGCACTTACTACACATCATTTCACCTGGTTCTTAAAGTAGTCTTCAGAAGCAGTCATCACCTGCCCTATGTTCAATGTGAAGAATCAGAAGCTGCGAATAGTGAAGTGCCAGAACCAAAGCTCCATCATTGACAAACGCCACCCCAAAGTTGTTTTCACCCAGAACGATTTCACTTCAAAACTCCTTCCATGATTCCATGCTACCTGGACTCATATCTAAGATAGGAAAGCATGATGAGCGGTGTAGTGACTTTCTAAAAATTTCTTAGACACAATAAAACTCTTGGATGCTGGATAATTTAAAACATATGCAATTTAAACTTTTGCCTGTTCCAAAGAAATACTGGAATTGTCCAATATTTGAAGAATATGTTAAATTATCCAATAAATGGTGAAGAGTACTAGAAGTGAGGATTGAAAGACGTCATCTCATGTACTTTGAAGATTCTGCTAAGAGTGACCAATCCCTAGACAAGGACATCCTGCATGTTAAAGTAGAGTGTCAGCAAAAATGAGGAAGACTCTCAGGAAGATGGATTGACACAGTGGCTACAGAAATGAGCTGGAAATAGGTACAATTGTGAACAGCACTGGACCAGGCAGTGTTTCATTCTGTTGAACATAGGGTCACTAGGAATCGGAACTGACTCCTAGGACCCCTAACAACAACAAATATTAAAGCCATGAATATTTGTAGAAGAATATACCAAAACCATGAAAGGTTCTGTAGAAAAGTCTATAATGAGAACCGAGGGTGTAAGGAAAACGTGTCAGGGGACTAGAATTGCACCACTGTTAAGTGTAGGAGCGAAACAAAGGTGTCTGCACAAAGCATAGGTTCTTAGAGAGGTCTTGTGCTGACAAAGGCGGAAACAGAAAGTTCATTATCTCAGGGAGAAAAAATAATATGCGTAAGAATAATTATCCCCACTGATGATTTCTCATTGTCAACCTGCTTTCACATAGTTAGGATGTTCAACTTTAAACTACCAATGACATCACAGATTTCATTCTGATATCTACCCCTTGCACCTGATGACAAAAATTACAAGATCTTTGCAGTGGGAAAACAAATCTTAAATTCAGAAACCTCAGAATTCCTATGGGTTAACTTTAGTCAAATATGTGGATGTACAAAATTTGCACAAAAATAAGCATGAAACAAAATTTACCACAATCCCCCCCAAATTAATAAGACACCAGAAGTGAAAGTCAAGAGATCTATTTTAATCCCCATTGTTGCTGTTGTTGATAAGGGCCACCAAGTCGATTCCAACACATAACGACTCTGTACAGGGTTTCTGATGAGAGGCTGGTGGGTTTGAAACCCTGACCCTGTGGTTCAAATTGACCTTGTGGTGTGCTTACCCTACACCAGCATTCCATCGACTTCATATGCTTAATTATTGCTATTGTTGTCAGATATTGTTCAGCCATTTCTGACACATAGCCACCCTATGTACAACAGAACTAAACACAACCTGGTACTGCACCATCCTCACAATTGCTCCTATACTTAGGCCCATTTCTGCAGCCACTGTGCCAATCCAGTTCATTGGGGGTCTCCCTCTTCTTTGCTGTCTCTCTACTTTACCAAGCATGATGTCCTTCTCCAGGGACTGGTCCCTCTTGAAAATCTATCTGAAATATGAGAGATGAAGTCTGGTCATCTTGGCATCTAAGGAGCATTATGGTTGTACTTTTTTCAACACAGATTTCGTGTTCTTCTTGCAGTCCATGGTATTTTTAAAATTCTCCTACAGCACCCTAACTCACCTGCATCAGTTCTTCTACGATCTTCCTTATTCACTGCCCAAATTTCACACGCAGATAAGGTTATGGACAAAACCATGGCTTGATTCAGGCACATTTTAGTCCTCAAACTGACACCTTTGGTCTTCAACACTTTAAATAGATCTTCTGTGATAATTTTGCCCAATGCAATATGTTGTTTGATTTCTTGAGCAAAATGACGTATTTGGCAACTTCAATATTTCTGCAATTATCGTGATATTATTTATTAATCTAGTGATTTTGTTTTCTTTACATTACGATGCAACCCATACATACTAAAAGCTGTAGTCTTGGATCTTCATTAGTTTAGTATTTTAAGTCCTCTTCACTTTCAGCTAGCAAGGTTGTATCATCTGCATATTGCAGGTTGTTAATGAGTCTTCCTCCAATCCTGATGTCATGTTCTACTTCATATAATCCAGCTTCTTGTATTATTTGCTCAGCATATAGATTGAGTAAGTATGGTGAAAGAATTAAGCTCTGGTGCATACCTTTCCTGATTTTAAATCACTGAGTGTCCCCTTGTTCTATTCGAATGGTTGCTTCTTGGTCTGTGTACAGGTTCCTCTTGAGCACCATTTAAGTGTTCTGGAATATTCATTGTCTGCAATTGTTCATAGTTTGTCATGATCCACAGATTCAAAAGCCTTTAAACTGTCACTAAGACAGAGGTAAACATCTTTCTGGTATTCTCTGCTTTCAGTCAAATTCTATCTGACATCAGCAACATTATCCCTTGCTTGATGTCCTCTTCTGAATCTCACGAAACTTCTGGCATTTCCCTGCCAATGTATTTTTGCAGCCATTTAAAATTTATATTTAGCAAAATTTTACTTGCATGTGATAGTAATGGGATTGTCTGATGATTTCCACATTTCATTAAGTTACCTTTTTGGAATGGACACAAATACAAATATATTCAAAACAGTTTACCAGGTAGCTGTCTTCAAAATTTCATGGCATAGTTTTGTGATTCCAGAGCTACAGAAGTTTGTTGACAGATTTCAATTTATATTCTATCAATTCTGGAAGTCTTGTTCTCTGCCAATGCCTTCAGTGCACCTTGGAATTCATCTTTCGATACTATGGGTTCTTGACCATAAACTACCTCTGGAAATGGTTGAACATAGACCATTTCTTTTTGATACAGTGACTCTGTGTATTCTTTCCAGAATCTTTTTTTTTAAGTTTTTATTGTAGTCATAGTTTACATGGGAGAATATTGGTTTTACACTCATCATTTCACTGCAATGATTACAATCTCTTCTGTGCATCATCATTTCATCTCTCATCATTTCATCATTCAACAATATTAGCTTCTAGTCCCTCTTTTTTTTTTTTTTTTTGGATGTGCACAAAAACACTCAGGATTATATAATCATTTAAACAACCAAAGGGCACATTCCGCAAGCCTGCCTCCTGCCCACTAGCACACAGCCTTTCTCTTTCCATGAATCTAGAGTCCTAAGCTGCTCTATCTCTCCAAGTTATCATCTTTGCCTCCATCTTTGGTGTAACTGCTTTTCTGGATAGTGTCCCACATTCTGTTCATGTCTTTCTCTTTTGATGATCCTAGGGTTCTCTGTTTCTGGAATGTAAGGTTACCTATGCACCCCTTTATGCTACAAAACTTCTACCTTTACAATTGTGACATTAGCAATTAGTCATGACAACGAGTACTATTGAATCATAAGAGTCTTACCGCTATCTCCTTTCACCAACCAGTCTAGACAAGATGAAAACTATTCAGTGGGGATTCTACCTTCCCCTGAACATTCTGAAACTACACTCCTTATTGAATACTTGTAAGCCAGTCTTTCGTGCCTTTATGTTGTTTTTGTTAGGTGCCATTGAGTCGGTACCGGCTAATAGTGACCATATGCTCAATAGAATGAAACACTGCCTGATCCTGAACTAACCTTACAATTGTTGCCACACTTGAGCCAATTGATGCTGCCACTTTGCCAATCCATCTTTCCAGGGGTTTTCCTCTTTTTCTCTGTCCCTCCACCTTACCAAACATGATATCTTTCTCCAGCAACTGGTTCCTCCTGACAATATGTCCAAAGTATGAGAGATGAAGTTTGGCCATCCTGGCTTCCAAGGAACACTCTGGCTGCACTTCTTCTAACACAGATCTGTTGGTTCTTTTGGCAGCCCATGGCACTTTCAATATTAGGTAGACAGTGTCTAAGTTTCCCCTCCCTATATACCCTGTATGCTGAGGGAATAGGATTGATACTTGATGTGAAGATTCTTTCCCTCTCTGTTGGTATTTTGAGCTACTACATCCATACGTATCAGTCAAGTTCATCAAATTGTAGCAATGTATGCTTGTTTCTTTTATCAAAACTTTTTTTTTTATAACTTCCTCTAGTTGGGTTCTGATCATCAAACCATTGAAGCTAGGTCAAATGGGTATTATTTACCAGTTTGGGTGTTCTTGTGCATCTCCTATCACTTCATGTCAACTGGATGCTTCCCTCTGAGCTCTATTCTCCCCATGGCTATGGGCTTATCTATGGGCTTAGGAGTCCCCAGGTCTCATCACACTTTAAACCAACCAGACCTTCCTCTTCTCTCTCTCATATCCAGGTCAATGGGAGTCTATCTTTCCATGTTCTTTTGATGCTTTCTGTGTCATTTAGTATTTTGCCCAAAGAATCCTTCAGTATTGAAAGTTAAGGTTTGAATTTTTTTTCTCAGTTCTTTCAGCTTGAGAAATTCTGAGCATGTTCTTCACGTTTGGTTTTCCAATTCCAGATCTTTGCACATTTCATTAAAATATTAGTATCTGTATATAAAATTATATTCTAGATGTAATTTTTAATGACATATATTAAGAATGTAATTAAGAAGGAACAGGCAATAAAATGATGAAACAGATTTATAATAGAATCAGTAGAATTTCTGTAAATTAAAAATTTAGGGACTAAAATATGAAGCAGAATGAATGAGCTAAATAGTAGGTGGTTGTTGTTGTTAAAGGCCATGAGTTAGTTCCAACTCATAGTGACCCTGTATAGAGATTCTGAGGATTGGCTGGTGAGCTTGAACTGCTGACCTTGCAGTTAAGCACATTAATCCACAGCACCACACCAGGACTTCAGAGAAAATAGCAAGTTATGTAGAGCCAAAAAGAAATTCAGAGCACTAGAAAGTGGATCAAATAAAATTACCATCATCGAGTAAAAAGGATCAAATAAAGCAAGTAAGATAGAGCGCAGAAACACAGAAAATAGAATGAGCATATCTAACATACGTCCAGTTATCAGTAAAAAAGATTAAAGAACAGGGATAAAAAATAATTGAACTGATATATTTTTTTTTCTTCTTCCCAAACTGAGTAAATACATGAATCCATAGATAAAAGCAAAGTACAAAATCAGAAGGATACATAAAAAGAAAACAAAAAACAAAACACAAAAATCACACCTAAGTCAGAACTTAACAAAAACAATAACAAAGTCAACCATATAGAAATTTATTTTTGTTGTTAAATGCCATCATGTCTGTTCTGTATAGGGTTTCTGAGGAGTGACTGTGAGCTTGAACCACCGACCCGGTCATTCAAACCAACCTTGCAGTCCAACACATTAACCCTCGTATAGAAACTACAGAACAGTGAATGCTAAGAGCAGATTTAAGATAAAGACAGATCTTCTAAAATGGATTAACAGCTAGGTGGGTAACATGTTCCTGAACAGAGAAGCACTAGGAGCCAGAAACTTTGTGTAATAACATCTTCAAAGGGCTAACAACAAGAACAAGAAATGATTAACCTACAATTCTTTACTCTGTTCAAATACAAGGGCAAATACACAATTTTTAGGAAAAGGACTTTGAAAATGTGTTTCTAAAAGAAGGGAAATGACCCCAGAACTCAAGTATGTGATACATGAAGAACTACTGAGTAAATATTGGTGAGATGTGGATAACCATGAATAAATATTGACTAATAATTTGTGAGGCTTAAAAGTAATTATGCATATTTAATACATGTTGTTGCTGTTAAGTGCCACACCAGGATGCCATTTGATACATGGCCATATAAGTTTATATGTTAATGACAGAAACGCCTTATATGGTAGGCTGGAGAATAAGGGGCTGATGTTCAAGGAGTCAAGTGTCTTTATGTTATTCAGGAAAGTAGAGTTATTAATTGTCTCTAATGTCATCAATGGAAAGCAGGTTTGACAGAATATTAATTGTAATTTGTTGTTAATTGTCATTGAATTGGTTCTGGCAAATAGAAACCCTTATAAGGAGCAGCTGGTCTGTTTGAGCTGCTGACCTTGTGGTTCACAGACCAGTGTTTATCCTACAGTGCCACGCCAGGACTCCAATTACAAAAGTGAAAATGGGGAATAATGGAATGAGGGGGGGAAATGAACCAATGTAAGTAAAAATAAGAAACAGAAATGTGCACAAACAGAAAACATAATATAAGATGGCAGTAGTGAATCCGTAGGGAGTCCTGAAGTAGCTGTGCTATAAGATAAGCTGTAAACTTCTAGACACAAGTTTGGTGGTTCAAACCCATCAACTCTTCCTGAGAAACCTTATATAGGGTTTCCATGAGTCAGAACAGTCTTCAGTATGGATTGCACCTCAATGTAAAGAAAACAAAAACCGTTGCAAATTGTATCAAAAATTAACATCATTGTAAGTGAAGAAAAGATTGAAGATGTCAAAGACTTCATTTTGCTTGGATCATGGAAGCAGCAGTCAAGAAATCAAATGAAGCACTGCATTAGTCAAATCTGTTGCACAAGCCCTCTGTAAAGTGTTGAAGAGCAAAGACATAAATTTGAGAACTAAGATGTGCCTGACCCAAGCCATGGTATTTTTAACAACGTCATATGTATTTGGAAGTTGGGCAATTAATAAGGAACACTAGAGAAGAATCGTTGCATTTGAATTATGGCGTTAGAGGAGAATAATGAAAGTGCCATGGACTGCCAAAAGAATAAACAAATCTGTGCTGGAAAAAGTACAGCCAGAATGCTCCTCACAAGCCAGGATGGTGAAACACTGTCTCTCATATTTGAACCCAATATCAGGAAGGACCAGTCCTGGAGAAAGACATCATGCTTGGTAAGTTGGACGATCAGAGAAAATGAGGCAGACATCCAACGAGATGGATTGACACACAGGCAGCAGCAAAGGACTCAAGCTTAACAACAACTGGCCCAGGATAGGGCAGTGTTTCATTCTGTTGTGTATAGGGTCACAGTAAATGGGTACCGACTTAATGGCAGCTAACAACAACAACAAATGTTTGGTATAGATAGATACTTGACAATTTTGGAATCAAACAGACCAAGGTGAAAACATGAAAGAAAGAAATACTTGTCCACCAAAGACTAAAAGAAACCTGGCATCATTTTATATTGTTTGTTGTTAAAAAATAAAGAAAGAAATAACACTAAAATATGTTGCTAAGGAGAAAGAGGGTCACAACTGTACTCCTATCTGTGAAGCTCTGGTAGCGTAGTGGTTACGAATTGGGCTGCGAACCTTAAGGTCAGCAGTTCGAAACTACCAGCTGCTCCGTGGGAGAAAGATGAGGCTTTCTACTCCCGTAAGGATTTACACCCTCGGAAATCCTGTACAGGGTCGCTATGGGTCGGAACCGACTCGAAGGCACTTAACAACAACAACAAATGAGCTAGGCTCAAAATTTATTAACAAGGCTAGAACTGTAAGGAGTAATTTACAAATCCACCATTGTTGTTGGTAACTTCAGCACGTGGCAGTTCAGTGGACAAGTAGAAAGTCAAGCTATTGATGAGTCAAACCATCAAATAAGCAAACACAGCAAATGAAGAAGAGTCATTCATTCATCAACTAGAGACTATAGAGCCTTCTTATGTACAAAAATTAACCACTTAGGAACAATATACACTTGTCTGGGGATATTCATCAGCTACATGCTCAAATTTATGATATAAGTAATTCTCAAAGTGAACACTGAGTGGCTACTAATTTGCTACCCTTGCTAGAGAATAAGATCCCCTAAGAACTTGATTGAACCTCAGAATAGTGATCCTGCTTGGTCACCTTAGAGCAGGTGGTGGGCCGGCAACGTCTGGCGCATGGGGTCCCCAGCTGATCTCCTCCCTCCCTGCCTTCCTCGGATGGTGGCTGTTTATGCTGGACGTGTGGCCAGAGACGGGTAAGGATCACGTGGAACCTCGGCAACTTAAGACAGAGCCATTGCCATGCTGCAATGAGTTTCAAAGACTGGTAAGACTGAGGAATTCGCACTGACCGCCTAAGACAGGCAGCGTCCCTTAAACAAACAATAAATAAGGAGGATTCGGATGCAGACCGTGCAGACCCGGTCAGGAGGCCAAGCCCCTGTGGGCCCAAGCGTTGTTGACCATCCAAACAAACCATAGGCTCTGAGGATCAGACTTTAGCTACCTAGTAGACATAGCAAACTGTCCCTCATCTGATTATTCAGTAATGCTTGTTAGTAATCTCATACATGAACCCTGGATATCCACAGACAAATGTAAAAACCTTCCCTAAAAGCCGAGACTGTAAATTCCAAAAAGGCAAGTCCCCCCTCATCCAAAAAAAAAAAGCTAAAGAGGATAGAGAGAAACACTGTTAACTGATGATATATGGAGGGGATAATAATCAATGTAATGAAAAAAGCTATATGAATGGTTGAATGTGAAGCTGATGATGTGCCCTGTAAACTTTCACTCAATCCAAAATAAAAACATTTAATTAAAAAAATAAATAAATAACCACTTACATGGCTATAAAGGGAGTCCTGGGGTGGCAGTGTGGGTTAATGCGCTGTACTGAAAAATTGGCTTGAACCACAAGGTTGGTGGTTCAAGCTTACCAGCCACTCCTTGAAAACCCTATACAGGGTTGCTATGGACTGGAATCGATTAGACAGCACTTGACAAAAACAGTGTCCATAAAGTGATAAAATCCTAATGCCGTCGAGTCCATTCTGACTCAAATCCACCCTATAGAAAAAAGTAAAATAGATCCTTAGGGTTTCTGACTTTAAATCTTCTCCCACTGAGTGACTGTTGTGTTTGAACTGACAACCTTGTGGTGAGCAGCCCAACTCTTAACCCAGGGCGCCACCAGGGTCCTTAGCTGTTATTGCTGTTGCTTTAATGCAGCCAAGCTGGTTCCAGCTTATAACTATCCTATATGGGGTTTCCGAGGAGTAGCTAGTGAATTTGAACCACTGACCTTGCGTTTCAAATCAACCTTGAGGTCCAGTGCATTACCCCACAGCACTACACCAGGACTCACCATATATTTCACACCAAAAAAATAATTCTGTGCATAATGCAGAAATGAATGGGGCTGACTTGGAGGGGGGCGGAGCACAGCTATACTAAGTTAGGGACACCCATACTGAAAGTACCATGTACTTCCAAAAGAACAGAATATTTGTCTTGGAAGAAGTACAACCAGAATGTTCCTTAGAAGTCAGGATGGCGAGACTTTGCCCCTCATAGCATGGACATGTTATAAGGAAGGACCAGTCTCTGGAGAAAGACATCATGCTTGGTAAATTGGAGGATGAGAGAGAAAGAGGAAGACCTCCAGGGAAAGGGATTGACACAGGGGCAGCACCAATGGGCTCAGGGATAACAATCACTGTGAGGATGGCCTAGGAACAAGCAGTGGTCTGTTCTGTTATGCATACGTTGCTGTTAGTCTGAACTGACTCTATGGCACCTAACAATAATAACAACTTCATTTGGATATTTAATGCTGTCTGAACTTTATAATATAATTGTCCATCCTGACTGCTCTTCTGGTCTGAAACAATCTATTTCATAGTCTGTCCTCGGTTAAGAGAACTCAAATAACTTGATGAAACTGAGTCAGTAGTTAAAGACTTACCTTCTAAGAAGAGACTTTGATGGTTGAAGACAGTATCACTAGCAAACTTGCTATTAAAAAAGTATTTCCAAATTCATGAAACTCTATCAAGTAGCTCTGGTGGGAAGTAGCTTAAACATTTGGCTTAAGCTACTCATGAGGAATCTGTACCTGGACCAAGAGGCAGTTGTTCAAACAGAACATGAGAACACTAAATGTTTTAAAATTAAGAAGGTGTGTGACAAGGTTGTATTCTTTCACCATACTTATTCAAACTGTATGTTGAGCAAATCATCTGAGAAGCTGGGTTCTATGAAGAAAAATGTGGCATCAGGATTGGAGGAAGACTCATTAACAACCTGCGATATGCAGATGATACAACCTTGCTTGCTGAAAGTGAAGAGGACTTAAAACATTTACTGATGAAGATCAAAGAGCACAGCCTTCAGTATGGATTACATCTCAATGTAAAGAAAACAAAAATCCTCACCACTGGACCAATAAACAACATTCTTATCAATGGAGAAAAGATTGAGGTTGTCAAGGACTTCATTCTTCTTTGATCAACTATCAACGTTCACGGAAGCAGCAGTCAAGAAATCAAATGAAATATGACATTAGGCAAATCTGCTGCACAAGACCTTTTTAAAGTGTTGAAGAACAAAGATGTCAGCTTGAGGACTAAGGTGCACCTGACCCAAACCATGATATTTTCAATAACCTCATATGCATATGAAAGCTGGAATAAGGAAAAAGTGAATAAGGAAGACCATAGAAGAATTGATGCTGTTGAGTTATGGTGTTGGAGGAGAATATTGAAAGTGCCATGGGCTGCCAAAAGAACCAACAGATGTCTGTTAGAAGAAGTGCAGCCAGAGTGCTCCTTGGAGGCCAAGATGGCTAAACTTTGTCTCTCATACTTCAGGCATATTGTCAGAAGGGACCAGTCACTAGAGAAGGATATCATGTTTGGTAAGGTGGAGGGTCAGAGAAAAAGAAGACCCCCATCAAGATGGATTGGCCAAGTGGCAGCATCGATGGACTCAAGCGTGGCAATAGTAGTGAGGTTGGCCAAGGATCAGGCAGTGTTTTTCGTTCTGCTGTGCATAAGGTCATTATGAGTCAGTACCAACTTAATGGCACTTAACAACAACAACAACACCATCCAGTTGATTCTGACTCATAGTGAGTCTATATAGTAATTCTGATACTATCAGTCTTTATGTGAGCAGACAACCTTCTCTTTCTATTACAGAGCAGATGGTAAGTTTGAACTGCCCACTGTGCTGTTAGAAGTCCAATACTTATTCCACAGCTCCACCAAGTCTCCTAAAATTCTGAATGGGAAGGGATACTTCTGTTTATGTTTATATGTGTGAGCCTCTAAGCAGCCCTACAAGATAAGGATGTGTATGTGTGTTTGGTAGAGCATCATCAAAAGAGATAGAAACCCTCAGTGAGATGAACGGGCACAGTGACTGCAAGGATGGGCTCAAACAGACCAACAGTCATAAAGATGGTACTGGGTCAGGCAATGCTTCCTTCGGTTATAAATAATGTTGTTATGAGTCTGAACAGATTCTGCTACAACTAACAGCAGTATATGAACATGGAAAGGGAAATATGCTCTTTAATTGGTCATAAAATATAACTGTTTTCATCAAAATTTCAATGCGATCTACAAAATGAGTAAAATTAGTAAGTATTTAATTGAGCTCTGGATGTAAGATCAATGAATGCAATGAACATTTCTATAAATCACTAAACATTTCTATAAATAAGCAATACTTAAAATGTAACCCTTCAAAGACATCCAGAATAACACTGAAACATAAGAGCCATAGGGAGAAAGCTGAAATCCTTGGATGGCACAACTGGTGAATGTGCTCAGCTGCTGGCTTAGTTGGAAGTTCATATCCACCCAGAGACTCCTCAAAAACAACAACAACAAAAAAGATCTGGTGATTTGTCTCTTGAGAATCAGCCACTGAAAACACTATGGAGTTCATTTCTAATCTGACACATATGGGGTCGTCATGATCAGGGTCAACTCAACAGCCACTGGAAGAAGAAAAATCTAACAAAATTCATGTAAGACTTCACATTTGAATATGCATGACTTCAAATCATTGTGTTCACAAATGTCCCTAACTTTCTAGGGCTACCTCTGGTCTCTTCCTGGTGAGTGGCCCTCCCCAGTGCCCTCCCCTGGCTCCTGCAGATACCTCCGTTGCTTCATGATAGGTCCTTTATGGGAGATGCCGGGAGCTCAAGTCAGCCCTGAGGAGGCTGATCAAATGACTCATCGTTACTATGACTGAGTTCAATTTAGCGCTTAATTGCCTTCTATCATCCATTTCTCTGTAATTAGTTTATGAGCCTTCCAAATTGGACTGTGAACTCCTTAACAGGAAGCTGTGCTTCCTCTTTGTGTCCCATGCACCATTTAGCTCAGGGCCAGGCTCTGTCAGTGCCTAAAGATAACTGGACAGGGATGGAGAAAGAGTCATCCCCAGCTTAGCATCTCACACACTCGCCTTGTTCTTCATAGTCTGAGATAAAGTGGATAGGTACAAAATCCTAGAGGACCTTCTGGGATCTAACACATTGGTGGGACCTGGCACTTCCAAACTCTGTTCTCTTGTTTCCCAGCGTGAGATCCCTGAAACAACAGCAGTAGCAGCATGTGGTGTTTCCTGTTAACTTCTGACCAGTCTGATCCCATCACAGCTCTGTTCTGCACCATCCTCCTCATTGTTGGTATGTTTGAGTCTTATGAGACTTCCAAATTGGACTTATTATTGTGCTTATGAGCTCAATCCCTCTTGTGGAGGGTTTCTCTTATTTTCTGTGACTTCACCAAATAGGATGCTGTTAGTAAGTGCCATTGGGTCAGTTTCCACTCATAGCATCATTGTTTAGGATTTCTGAGAAGCAGCTGGTGGATTTGAACCCTCAACTGTTTGGTTAGCAGCCCAGCTCTTATCCTATAGCATTACAGTAGAACTCCAAAGAGTCAAAAAACAGACTCATGTGATATCATAAAGCTTCACAGGAGGTGCTGGTAAATGACCAGATTTGAGAATCCTAGGTGTTCTCAGAGGGTAGGGGTATCTGTAGGAAGGTTTTAGGGAGGGACATGGGCTTACTTTGGATAGAGGTGAAAAGTAACTAGGGATATTTTGAAAAAGCTAATGAGTTGGAACTAACTCAATGGCATTTAGCAATAACAACCTTGACTAAAAGGAGAGAATACCAGAAATATGTATATCTGTGATTTAGTGACTATGCAAAGACTTGTGGACAATGACATGCTATGGCTAAAGTTACAGAGAATGAGTATTCCACAACACTTAATTGTGCTTATGAGGAACCTTTACATAGATTAGGAGGCTGGAGTTCAAACAGAACAAAGGGACAATGAATGGTTTAAAATCAGGAAAGGTGTGTGTCAGGGTTGTGTTCTTTCACCATACTTATTCATGATGTATGCTCAGCAAATAATCAGAGAAGGTGGATTATATGAAGAAAAATGTGGCAACAGGATTGGAGGGAGACTCATTAATAACCTGCAATATGCAGATGATACAACCTTGCAAAAAGGGCTTAATATACTGATGAAAATCAAATACCACAGAGCAGTGTGGGTTTCACCTCAATGTAAGAAAACAAAAATCCTCACCATTGGACCAATAAATAGCATCGTGATAAGTGGAGAAAAGATTGGAATTGTCAAAGACTTCATTTTGCTTGAATCCACCATCAACACTCATGGAAGAGAAGTCAAGAAATTAAATGACATATTGTATTAGGTAAATCTGCTGCACAAGACCTCTTTAAAGTGGTCAAAATCACAGATGTCAGTTTGAGGACTAAGGTGTGCCTGACCCAAGTCATGGTATTTTTCAATACCCTCATATGCATGTGGGAGTGCTGGTGTGGCACTGTAGGTTAATGCGCTAGACTGTAGTCAGTTTGAGTTGCAAGGTCAGCAGTTCAAACTCACCAGTCACTCCTTGGAAATCCTATACAGGGTCACTATTGGTCAAAACTGACTCAATGGCACTAAACAACAACAACAATACATATGTATGAGAATGTTGGACAATGAATAAGGACTATGGTAGAAAATTGATTCATTTGAATAATGGTTTGGGAGAAGAATATTAAAAATATTATGGACTTCCAGAAGAACAAATAAATCTTTGTTGGAAGAAGAATAGCCAGGATGCTTCATAAAAACCAGGATGGCCAGACTTTTTCTCTCATACTTAGGACATATTATCAGGAGGGACCAGTCCTTGGAGAGAGATATCATGCTTGGTAAAATGGAGGCTCAGTGAAATAAAGGGAAGACCCTCCAATGAGATGAATCAGCATAGTGGCAGCAGCAATGAGCTCACACTCAGCGATTGTGAGGCTAGTGAAGGACTAAGCAGTGTTTCCTTCTATTTTGCAAGACGTTGCTGTAAGTCAGAACTGACTTGATGACACCTAACATCAACAATAGATTTATCTGGCTTAAGTAGGATTCTTTGACAGGAGTTTTGGGAGTTATCTGGAAAGGAAATAGGAAAATGTTGTGGATTAAAGTCAAGATAATTACAGACCCAGGTTATACCACATGGAGCTGAAAAAACCACCCAACTTATCCCAGTGTACCCAGAGAACTGTGAAAGATCATAAAACATGGTTTTTGTTTAATTGTAGATTTGGTGGTGGTAGTACAGTGGTTAAACAGTGTGTATCTTGTCAGACATGAAGACTCATTGACTTGGAATTTGCATGTGAACAATACCACAGATGACTTACATACACATCATAGTTTGAGAAACTGCATTCCTTCTGAAGACATCTTGTCTGGATAGGTCTGGTGAAAAGAGATGGATATAAGAGTCTTAAGATTCAATAGTGAGTAAATATTAACATGACTAATTGTGACTGTCACATCTGTAAATGTAGAAGTTTTGTAACAAAAAGGGGGGGATAGTTAATCTTACAATCCAGGAACAAAGGACCCTAGGACTATCAAGGGAAAAGAGCATGAACAGAATGTGGGCAAACCAAGATGTCTCACAGACACCAAAGACCTTGT
>NW_006408615.1:2011202-2025458 GCF_000296735.1 Chrysochloris asiatica | reverse complement strand
CAAATGGGTAATTTCTGCAGGTATGCACTTTCTTATTAATCTTCCCTCACTTCATATCAGCTAGATTCTCCACTCTCAGCTCTAGCCTTCTGTGGCTATGTCCTTGTCCATGGGCTCAGGAGACCCCAGATCTCACCACACTTTGGACCAAAGAGTCCTTCCTCTTCTCTCTATCATTTCTAGGTTAACGGGGGTCTATGGAACACGGTTGAACTCAGCCCATAACTTCATTATTGCCTTTCCCCCACTTTCACTCCCCAGTAGACCAACGTGATCACCAGCAGGCTTACATGGCTGCTCATTTGATCCTTTTGAGTTTCAGTTTTGGAGAGGTCTCACGAGCTTTTGAAGCATCATCAGACTTGGAAATCAGTGGACTTGGCAGTCAAGTCTCCCTCACTGAGAGCACAGAATGAGGCTGTGGTGAGGAGGCTGCAGACAAGAAAGCTTGTTTCCAAGACTCCAAACTGAAGCTTTCTCCACCCATGAGCCCAATACTGGTCATAGGCATTGATGGTTCATGAATCAGCCCCAGGAGGGGTTGCTGAAAAACTTTCTTCTTCAACTATTTGTTCTAAGAGTGTAATATACTTTGCCTGGGGGTTCATAGATGATGGGTGGACTTTTTATAGTCAGTGTCTATGAGGAATGAAAAAGACAGGCCTGAGCTCTGACTGAAGCTGAGCAGTCATGCTAAAAGGAAAGTAGCCAGCATACAGGGAGAACTGGGTTAGCTGCTGGGATCTGGTTGTCCAAATATGAGTCTTTGACCTGGACTCCTGCTTATCTAGCTTCTCATTCAGATGCGATCACACTTTGAAACTTGATGTGGCACGAAGATATTGATTCCAGGAATAATGTTCCTTATCACAGAGGGTCAGATAGTAGTTGGAGCAGTCATTCAGAACCTGTGCATACACCCTGAGGTACCCAGTGTGCCTTGACCATCTTAGAGTTTGGTCTGGTCATTGATGACGAGGAAGATGCCCAATTAAAGGTGGCTTGGGCACTGATGGAGAGAGTGTGCCCGGTTGAAGGTGGCTTAACACTCAGGGCACTCCCTAAATGCCATCGATGGCCAAATTTAAACAGTTGTTTACTTCAGGTTAATGTCAACTCTTGCTGCTGTCAGATGTCCTTTAATCACTTCTGATTCAGACTCATAGAGCTCACAGTTCTGTACTGCCCTATAGGGTTGCTATGAGCCCAAATCAGTATAGAACTGCCCTATAGGGTTCCAAGTCTAAAATCTTTATGGAAGCGGACAGCCTCATTTTTCTCCCTTGAAGCGGTTAGGGAGTTGAACCACCCATCTTTTTGATGAGAAGCTGAACACTTCACCACTGGGCCGCCAAGGCTCCTTTGTCAACACTTAGGCAGTTTTTAAAGTTCCACACTTTTCAGGGTCTTGGGTATAGCATATCTATCATCTAGACAAAGATATTCAGGGTCAATAAGTCATGCTTTCAAACCTCATTATTTAAAACCTCCAGAATGCCAGGCTCATCCTAACATGGAAACAACCAACTGGCTCTTCCTTCTGCACTGTCTATGAAGAAAAGCTTTTCAAAGGCATCGGGTGACTGTGGGAAGAAGAATAAAGACTGAAGGCTTTGCTGAGGGGAGAAACAAGGCTTTAAAATCATTTTCTAGAACAAAGACAGACAGGACCGACTACAAGGATTCTTATCTAATCACTGCAGCAGCAGGCCCTGCAGGACCTTCCTGATAATGCCGTGCCTTTTCAATCTTTGCAGTGTGTGCTCAGAGGGAGCAAGACTGCCTTTCTGGAATAATAGACGATAATTGAGATCTCCCATTGAAACCCATGACTTCTCCCTCGTTCTTTCTTCTACACTCAAGTATCATTTCTCTGTGTTTCGTCAGGGGGCGATGGGCTGCACTAGATGGTCAGCATGAAGGCAGAGAACTCAAAGCCCAAATCTCCAATATGTCTTAATGAAGAAGCTTTAGGATGGAGAGGACTTAGTTCTACGTGCTTCTATAAGGCGCCCTAGTGGTGCAGTGGGTTAGGCACTGGCTACCAACCACAAAGTTGGCAGTTCAAACTCACCAGCTGATCTGCAGGGGAAAGATGAGACTGTCTTCTCCTGTGAAGATTTACAGCCTTGGAAACCCTATTCTGTCTTACAGGCTCACTAGGGGTCAGAATTGGCTCCCTGGTACTGGGTTTGGCTAAGGTTTTCAACTAGATAGGAAGTTCTTGAGATGCTGGTTGTCAACTGTGTTCTTAGGGCATGGGGAGGATGGCTGTGATACCCATTAGCTTGACCAATTCTCCTTAACAGTATGATCTGATGGAGACTGGCGTTCTCCAAAGACTATGGCCCTTAGTTACCCTTCAACCCTGAAATAGAACTCACCCCCATGGTCAACTTTCAGCGGAAGGATGGATAGGCCTATAAGAAGAACAATAGCACCAGGGAGGAACACACTCCTTAGAACATTCAAATGCACAAGGCAAGCTCAGAAGCCAAAAAGGGACAGTAAAGAAGGGACAAAACACCGGGAAGAAGTGGGAAGAATGTTGTTACATTGTAGAATTGCAGTCAATGTCACCAAGCAAAATGTATGCAAAATGTTGAGTGGAAAACCAATTTGATCACCAACTTTCACCCACATGACAATACAATTTAAATAAGAAAGTGCCTCAGGGGTACTCCCAAGAAACAAATTACATCTCTTTCTTTGGGACCTTTACCAAATGTAGTGTTCATCTGTGAGTTTACATCTCAGGCATGGTCAACAGAAAGACATTGAATGTAAAGGGGTTGTTGGAAGGGCTGGGGAATACAGCCAGGCAATTGTATGTGAAGGCATACACCCCCAATTACCATTAGATGCCATCATGAGACATGAAAGGAATACTTTATATATGCCATAGCATTTTCTTTTTTTAGTGGATATCAAAATAAAATGATTTGACCTTATGGAGGAAGGTCATTTAAAAAAAAAATGGTTTTCCATTCAACAATTTACATATATTTTGCTTGATGACACTGGTGACACACCCAAGGACCTAAACTGGACTCTAGAACCAAATCTGTCTGTCACAACTTCCTCAGACACTTATGTGTCTTAACTTGCCCAAAGTAGGAAGAAAACAGCCTCCATCTCTCCCCTGCTTTCCAAATGCCAGGCAAGGGCAACTACTTGGCAAAATGCTGTTTATAACCTTTTAGGGTGAGGTGGGAGCTGAGAAGACCCAGCTTGTCATGGTACACAGCCCAAAAGCTGGTGATTAATTGAGAGCACAAGAAGGTGCAGTGGAGTGGGCATGTGCATTCTGCAAGTGATTCCAATATTGAAATGTGGACACGTCTGCCCTAACCTTGCACTGGAGACGTTGGGTATCCACAGTGACTGACCATGGCCCTATTTCTCTTCTCTTGCCCCCCTTTCTGCCTCACTTGCCAATTGGAGGCTAAATGTGATATGTTTTAACAACTAAAAGAAACCCTGTGACTAATTTTGCCCAAGAAATTCTCAATCTTCCTCATATAGAACCATTTGAATAGGTAAAGGCCAGCTCCTTGGAGAAGCATTGCGTGCACTTAGAGGTTACACAAAATCAAATTCAACCTCTTGGACCATTGCCAAAGTAACTATAAACACACCCTGGTGGCAGGAATTTCATTAAGGGCAGTGTGTATGATATGGCCCATTTGTTGACGTCTTCCCCTTTTCAGAGCCACTTTCCTACGTGAAAAAAAAGTCCTGGGAAGCTGCCAAGGAGAGAATATTTTCATGTGCATTTGAAACCACTGGCATTGTTGGTGGGGCTAGAACTAGCAAAAGAAGCAGCCCCTATGGAAACTCCATCTTGAGTAGCCTGTCTTATCATGTGAGATCATGAAATCTACTGTCTTAAGCCACCTGGGTTTCCTGTTTGGATCCTGATAAGGCTCTCTGTCAGTGTATGTCAAAGTCAGTTAACCCATCTGTGGTGCCGACTGAGTCTCTGGCTGTTACCAAATGTGCCATTAGACACTACAAAAATATCTGCAAGTTTTGAAAACGTGACTGAGTCAGAGACTTCAAATAGGAAATGAGATCACAATGTTCCCTGTGTTTCAGGGTGCCAACAAGGAACACTAGGCCTTCCCAGGGGTCTCAGGGCAGGTGGAGAGGGCAGTCTCTGCATACTGCATGCTCAGTCCTGTCTTAGGAGCCTTCCTTCTCTGCCTAGGATAGTCAGCCACTCCTCCCTCATCAGAAGGGATTGAGTACCTTGACTACCTCTGTCCACCAATCAGGCTGCTAATTCATGTGACTCCAAGACCATCTTCATTCCCTAATCTTGGCCAGGTCACCTCCTGGGCAGCCACCACCAGTCTGTCTATGGAGACGTAGGAGTTTCTGTAATGCTGAACAAGTTTTGGTGGTGTGTTCAGACTAAGACAGACTAGAAGGAAGGTCTTTCAGATCTACTTCTGAAAACCACCCAATGAAAACCCTGTGGAACATATGGACTGGATCCCACACTGAACGTGGGGTTGAGCAGGACCAGGCAGCCCTGCCCCTTCTCTTCCAAGAGTATCTTTTCCCAAGCAGTAGAGAGAGAAGATAGCTGGAGTCCTGCACCTACTGTGACCACTACTACTATACACATTTAGGGAATAACAAAAGTGTCTCCTCCATCTTTGTCCACCTCTCACCCAACCATGCTCAGGCCATTTACCATCATCTGGTCCTTCCTACAGATACCGTCCACCCCACACCCAGTCCTACCTTGTCCTTTCCTGCAGGCACCTGCCCCTAGAATGCACTTGTGACCAGACGATCCCATGGTCAGTGACCTTCCTGGTTCTCATTGGCCACAGAATGGATCCCCGATTCCTGAACTCTCTCTCCAACTCAGAAGTTGCTAAATTCTGACCCAAAGCTGATACCCCAACCCACGTCAGCCACTAGATTCATAGATTTGTTGGTCAGGTTCCAAACAGGTAACAGCTGCGTGTCCTAGTGGGGGAAGTGAATGCAGTTCTTCCTGTACCATCCACCCCTCAACTTTATTTTTTAACTTTTTATCGTCATTTGGGTGACATTTTGCAAAGCAACTTAGTTTCCTATTCAACAAATTATGTTGTTGCTGTTAGGTGCTGTAGAGTTGGTTCTAGCTCATAGTGACCCTATCTATGCCCAACAGAATGCTACACTGCCCGATCCCGTGCCACCTTCACAAATGTTATGTTTAAGTTTGTTGTTTGCTCCACTATGTCAATCCATCTTGCTGGGGGTCTTCCTCTTTTTTGCTAAACCTCCACCTTATCAAGCATGAAGTTCTTCTTCAGGGACTGGCCCCTCATGAAAACATGTCCAAAGTATGAGAGATAAAGTCTTTGCCACTCTGGCTTCTAAGGAGCGTTCTGATTGTACTTGTTCCAACACAGATATAGTTGTTCTTCTGGAAGTCCGTGGTACTTTTAATTTTCTCCTCCAACACCATAACTCAAATGCATCAACTCTTCTACAGTCTTCCTACTCATTGCCCAACTTTCACATGCATATGAGGCTATTGAAAATGCCATGGTTTGAGTGGGGTGCACCTTAGTCTTCAGACTGACACCTTTGCTCTTGAACACTTTAAAGAGGTCTTTTTTGCAGCAGATTTGATTTTTTTACTGCTTCTTACATGAGTGTTGATTGTGGAGCCAAGCAAAATGGAGTCTTTGACAACTTCAATCTTGACTCCATTTACTATGTTATATATTGGTTCTGCTGTGAGGATTTTTGTTGTCTTTACATTGAGGTACAATCTATATTAATTGTACATAATTGTACACAAATGATGCACACCCCATTTGTGTGATTTTAGGTACAATGCTCTTCCTGATTCCTCCTTGTGCTCTTCATTTCTGCTTGTCCTTCTTTTCTACCCCTTTCTGACTTCTAAGCTTGGCTTTTGGGAATATGCTGACCTTTGGTCTCCTATGGTTCTTTGTTCTGAGTCTTACATTCCTCGTGGATGTTACTATTTGCTGTATGTTGTTGCTCTTAGGCGCTATCAAATCAGTACCAACTCATGGCAACCTTATGCCCAACAAAACAAAACACTGTCCATTCCTGAGCTAACCTCACAATCCTTGCTACGTCTGAGCCCATTGCAGCTGCCACTGTGCCAAATCTGTTTACTGTACGGGCCTGTCTATTGCTTGGTAGAAAGTTGGTCTCAGGGTGGGTTTTCCAGACTTTCAGGGTGTCTAAGGGTCACCATCTCAGAGGTTTCACCAGATTTTATTAGACCAATCGGTATGGTCAGTTTTGCTTTTGGAGTTTATTCTACTTTTTTTTTCCTTCCACTTTATCTGTTGTTGAGTACCATTGAGTCAGTTGCAAATCATAACAACTTTGTTTCCAAGAGGACTGGTTGCTTTGAACTGTCAACTTTGTGGTCCTACAAGTCCACACTAGGGCTATCCACCCCATCTGGAACCTTCTATTGCGATCCAGATCAGAGCAGTTGGAAGTGGTAGCTGGGCCTTATCTAGTTCTTCTTGTTTCAGAGTTATGGAGATTGATGTTCACTTGGTCTATCAATCCATTGGACTACTTGTTTCCTTGAGGGTTTTTTTCCCCTTCATTTTTGTTTCCTCCTTATATGGACAGACCAATAGTTGCATTTTAGATGGCTGCTCTCTAGCTTTTAAAAGCCTAGTTGCTACTCACCTTGGTATTATGTATAGCATTATTTTTATGCACTATTTTAAAAAATTGACCTTGATGTCTTCAGAGACTGTGATTCAATGATTGTTGATTCATGGATGAGGTTTGAAGTCACTGGGCTTTTTGAAACACTCTTGTCTGCCTACACAACCTCCTTCCACCTAACAGCCCCTGGTATGGTTCTCATTCAGTCTTCCCACTGTGACTGAGAGGCCCAGGGAAGGGCACTAGAACGCGCCTCCAGAAGTGTGTCTTGCTGAGTCTGTGGCAACCATGTCCCGGAGTTTGGCCTGGCAATGACCATGAGAGAAATGCCAGACCACATCAGTTGTCATTCTTTGCAGTCTGACTCCTGCTGACCCCATATGTGCCAGAGCTTTTTTCCAATGGCTGACTTTGGAGAACTAGATTGGCAGCCTTTCTTCCTAGTTGCCACTGGGTGGACTCCAGTCTTTCAGTAACAGTTGAGCATGTTAAACATGTGTGCCAGCCAGGAGGTCCTCATAGGATGAAACAGTCAGCTCATCTTCTAGAAAAACTTTGCTGGTGGAGATACAGACAGAAGATGGAGGCCAAGCTCAGCTCGAAGGCAAGAGGTCCCAGAAAGTAAAGGTCTTTGGAGGAATAGGGAAACATCCTCCCACATGTCACATCTTCTCTGCTCATGAACATGGTCACCTAGGACACTTGGTACTGTGACCAGTCTGCCGCACTGGATGAGCACTACAGCATGCTGGGAATACTGGTTCTGAGCATAGGACTCAGACGGCAACTTCAGCATGATGCCTGCTGGGTACTCAGGAACTGCAGGAGAACTGGATCTGGGACTGGGGTAGGGTACCCTTCACTGTCTGCCTTAGCCCCCTCCAGCTGTTAAGCTGACTCCAACTCACAACGATCCTGGACACTACCATGTTTGAACTTTTGTGGTCCACAGCGTTTCCATTGGCTTCATTTTGGAAGTGGCTCACCAGGCCTGTCTTCCTAGTTTTTCTTAGTCTAGAATCTCCACTGAAACCTGCTGAGCGTCACAGCAGCATGCGATGCCTGTGCAATAGGTACATTGACTGGGACTTGAACTCGGCTTTCCAGCATGGAAGGTGAGAACCCTACCACTGAGCCATCTCTGCACCCAATGCCAGTTCACCGCTGTCTTGAGTCTTTAATTACAGCAGCAGGTCAGCGCTGTGCAATTCATGAGCCAATGTGGAAACACATCACAGAGACTGTGTCCAACACAAATACATTGATGCCATGGGAAGATTCATCAAATGCAAATACAATTTATTCAAATGCTTAGCAATTCAGAGTCAGCAAGACCTATCCCCAGATGCTCACTTTGGGGCATGCTCTGTTCCACAGAAGATAAAAGAGCTGAGGATTGTTCCAAAGTTAGAGACTTCCAGGTGAATTATAAGACGAGAATGCGTCTTTCCTTAATAATAAAAACTTACCCTGCAGCATGTTTATATTTCCTAAAACGAAGCCACACACACACACAGAAAATATCACCCACTGCTTCTTCTAAATTGACTTATAAAGCTCGTGTTGTGAATGGCAATGCTTAAATATTTTCATTCAAGACATTTTTAGTGGACCCCTACTAAGAGTACAGTCATTTGCTGGACATGGAGGAAGATGCTTCAAAGAAACTCCGGAAGGGGCTGACTTGCTGGGCTTGAGTGCCAGAAAGGAACCCAGGACCCAGGCACATATGTGACTGCTATGTTTCAAAGGTGGGACAGTCCCTTTCTGCACGTGAGTCTTCATAGCTGAGGCTCACTCTGCCCACTGCACTTTGCTTTCCACATGGAGTCCAGTGTTCCAGGACTATGGGTTGACTCTCAGGGTATTTCTATAACTACTAGCGGTTTCCTCATTCTTTTCCTACTCCCTGGAGTGAGCATTCCTGACACAGGCTAACAACCTTGAGTACCTCCAACCCAGATGCAGAAAAAAAATGAATTCCCCTCCCCTTCGCAGTGAAGAGATAGGATAAAAACTGGATTTGACTATTGGGCTGTGCCTACAAGGGACATGCAGAACACCGCCCTTTTGTGGCAGTAAAGAAGGCTGCGCTCCAGCTAGGTGAGATGGAGTTCCATCAGCATGAGACATGGAGGGATGGTGTAGAACAAGGGCCATGCCAAATTACACAGGGCAAGTAACATGAGCAAATAGTAATGTGTGTCTGTGTTCCAGACACTAAGAGCTAATGGTTATTTGTTATCACAGCACAATTTGAATTGTTGCTAGTTGCCATGGAGTTGACTCTAACTCATGATGATGAGCCCAAGCATGGTCTAGCATCACCTTCATGATTGTTGGTATGTGTGAGCTCATTTCTGTAGCCTTGTGTCAGTCCACTGCCTGGAGGGTTCCCTCATTTTCATTGGCATGTCCCTCTTTCCTCTACACCTACATCTACCACATGGCAGCCCCTTCTCAAGCTCTTAATGCCAGAGGGAGATAGCAACTGTACATAGAGAGAGACGGGAGTGGGAGAGTCATGAGTCTGGATTTGTTTTCATCTAGGACTCTTAGACATTATTCTCAGAGACATAGTAAATTTGGTTTAACCCTATTATAGAAACATTTATATATTTAAAAAATCAGAGATTCTATGCTACATTGAAAGTGCATAAAATAGCACTCTCTTGTATAATCTGAGCTTGGATCCTTTGCCCTGTTACAGCTGATGATCTGACAGAACACTTCAATATACTTTTGAAAAGTTGATATGATGTTAAGTGATGTCGGGTTGATTCTGGCTTGTAACTATCCTGTATAGGGTTTCTGAGGGATGGCTGGTGGGTTTGAACCACTGTCCTTGTGCATAATTCTGCAGCACCACACCAGGACTGAAAGTCAGTTACTTTATATTGTCCCTCAATTTTTGTTTATTGGATATTTCTTCATGAATCCAGTTACCGTGGAGTTAGCTAACAGCCATAGCAACCTCAAGTGTGTCGTCAGAGTACTACTGTGCTCCACTGAGTTTTTCATTGGCTCATTTTCCACAAGTAGATCACCAGGTCTTTCTTCTAAGACATCTCTGGGTGGATTCAGACCTCCTCCCTTTCAGTTAGTGCCTGATCACATGAACTATTCACACCACCCAGGGAACTCCTTCTTAATGACTTGACTCCAATTGGAAATACAGGGTTTGTTTTGGGAGGACATACAAGTGCTGGTGAAAGAGCCCTGGTGACATCACGGTTAAGCACTTGTCTACTGAACACAATGTTGCTTGTTCAAACTCACCCAGCAGCGCCACCCAGCAGGAGGAAGACCTGGAGTAGAGTTCATCGTCTCCTGTTGAATCAGTGCTGACTAATATGCACCCACCCTGTATTCAACAGAACAAAACACTTCCCGCAGGTCTGATGCCATCCGTTCAGGGGTTGATATGTTTGAGCCCATTGTTTCAGTCACTCGTCAATTCATCTTCCCCTTATTTGCTGACCTTCTATTTTACCACACATGATGTCCTCCAGGGACTAGTCCTCCTGATATGTTCAAAGTATGTGAGGTAAATTCCCCCAACTGGCTTCTAAGGAACATTCTGACTGTACTTCTTCTAACACACATATGTTTGTTTTTCTGGCAGCTCATGATATATTCAATATTTTTCTCCAATACCATAATTCAAGTACATAAACTCTCCCTGTCTTCTTTATTGATTATCAGATTTCATATACATAAGAGGCCATTGAAAATTCCGTGACTTGGGTGAAGTGCCTCATAGTCTTCCAAGCGACATCTGTGATTTTTATCATTTTATGGAGATCTTTTGCAGCAGTTTTGTCCAGTGCATTACGTTGTTTGACTTCCTGACTGCTGTTTCCATAGGTGTTGATTGTGGATCCAAGTAAAATGAAATCCTTGACACCTCCAGTCTTTTCTCTGTTCATCATAATGTTGCTCGTGGGTACTGTTCTGAGGATATTTGTTTCCTCTATGTGGAGGTGGACCCCATATGTAACCTTGTCACCTTTGATCCTTTTCTTTAAGTGCTGTAAGGATGAAAGTATGGAGCAATGCTACTGGACACCGTGGCCCATAGCCACAACACTCCCATCCCATGACGCCTGCTTGCCCTTGGTAATGTGAGTTACGATCACTGCTTCAGAAGTCTCTATTTTCACACTATGCAGTTATTAGTACTCATTTCAGAAGTAGTAAGTGAGGTACAGGGAGATTCTGAGACTTTGTGACCATCTTGCTTCTCAGCAAACACCAACCCCCTTTGTAGACTTATGAAGCATCCATTGATGCTTCTCCCTGAAAAATGATTACTTTTGTGATTGAAAATGAGTTTTCAGCTTTATCTCTTTCAGCATTTACTAGTGGGCATTTCAGTATCAGGAAGAGCCCTCTACTGACTTATTCATTTATATATTTATATGTATTTACATATTTGTTTTCACTGTGAACTTGTGGGGTCTTATCTTATTGAAAAGGTTATAATTCATTCCTTGCTAATTATTTTGATGATCAAATTAATTATCCCAAACTTGGTAACTGGGAGTTCCGTTATTTTTTTGGATGCATCTCATCACTTCCATGAGTGTGGCCTCAATCCCTGGCCCAACAAGAGATTTAAGACTCAGCCTGGACTTCCTGCCTCAGCTCCCAGGTCAGCTGTTCCTCCAAGATGTCTTAGTCCTCTTTATTGAGGAATGTCATGGATTGAGAAGCAAAAGGAAAGCCCCATAGTAACCCTCCCCAGCAAAAATAAACCCCAAACCATTGCTATCAATGCAGTTCTGACTCATAAATACCTTAGAGGACAGAGGAGAACTCTTCCTTAGGATTTCTAACTATAAATCATTGTGGGAGCAGAGAGCCTCATCTCTCGCCATTGGAGCAGCTGGTGGGTTAGAACTATCTACCTTGTGGTCAGCTTACCAATGCTTAGCCCATAGTTGCAGATTAAAGAAGGCTAAGCTCTCAATGTCAAACCAAAAGTTTTGATGTTCAAATCCACCTAGCAGCTTCGCAGAAGGAAAAATTAAAGACTGACAGACTTGGAAAGACTGTGGAGCTGACCTGTCATTTAGGATCACTGTGAATCAGAATAGACTCAACAGCAGTGGGGTTTGGTTTTGTGTTCTAAAGGCATCGGAAGGAGCCCTGGTGGGGCAGACGTTAAGTGTTTGGCAGATAATGAAAAGATCAACAGTGTGAACCCACGAGCAGCTCATCTGGAGAAAGATGAGACAGTCGGCTTCCAAAAGATTTACAGACTTGGAAACCCTATGGGAGAAGTGCTTCTGTGTCCGATAGGATCACCATGAGTCCAAATCAACTTGAAGCAGTGGGTTATTGTTGTTGCATACACCTTCGAGTCAGTTTGACTCAGCAACCCTAGTACAATGGAACAAAATACTGCCCAGTCCCATGCCATTCAGGACAGTGTAGTGTTTGAACATAGAGACACTTAAAAGAAGTCTTTTGCAGCAAAATTGCCCGATGCAATATTTTGCTTGATTTCTTGACTACTACTTCCATGGCATTGAGTCCAAAAAACATGAAGAAATTTTTGGCACAATCTACATCTTATTATATACACTTCTGAAGGTAGTGTTTCTATTTTGCTAATCAATCCCAAGAATTGTGGGCTCTTTGATTTACACCACGTGAAAATGGCACTTTGGGCATCCTCAAGGGGACTCAAATCGCATACTTTTTCAAGGTTCTTTGAAGTTTGAGAACACAAAGGAATCTGGAGGGGCAAGTTCAGGACATTAGGGTGGATGAGGTATGTTTTCAATGAAATTTTTGTAGGACAACCCTTGAGACCCCCCAAAGAATGAGCAGATGTATTGTTGTAATGGAAAAATGTCAAGGCATAACTTTCCTGACCTGTTCTCACCAATGTAGTTTTCAATTTTCATAAAACTTCTTCCTAGTAAGTCCCCAGATCAGACTGCATCCTTTAGGAAATTCTATCAAGACGACCCCTTCAGAATTCCAAAATACAACCATCATAGTCTTTTGAGCTGACCTGTCTACCTTAAATTGAACAGAAACAGCAGATTCCCTCTGAAGCCACTGTTTTGATGGTATCTTTTTTTTTTTTTTAATGGGACTAAAACAAGTATATTCTCCTCCAACACCATAATTGTGGCCAAACTTTGTCTCTCATACTTTGGACGTAGTGTCAGAAGGCAACAGTCACTAGAGAAGGATCTCATGCTTGGTAAGATGGAGGGTCAGAGAAAAAGAGGAAGACCCCCAATGAGATGGATTGGCCAGGTGACAGCATCGATCAACTCAAGTGTGGCAACAGTAGTGAGGTTGGCCCAGGATCGGACATTGTTTCCTTCTGCTATGCATAGGGTTGCTATGAGTCGGTGCTGACTCGATGGTACCTAACAACAACAAGACAAGTGTATTCCTGAAATAATTTGTCTGCAGCCATCCACTGATCACAGACATGTCCAAACGCATTAAAAATAAATAAAATTGTGCATGTATGAAGTGGAACACTAATAATAATACCTTTGTATATTAGTAAAAATAGAAGTGTTTATGGAGGTCCTCACCTGGCATCCTTCTCACTCTGTTCCTCTCATCCTGCCCTGTGGCACTATCCACCTGGGAAGGTAGCACTGCTGCATCTTGAGGACCCCTAGTAGTGCATGAATTCACACAGAAGTGTCCAGGGCCAAAGACTCAGAGCTTCCTCAAACCATGGCTTCTAAACCCCCACAGAGATCCTGGGGGCTAAAACTGGACAGAATGTTTGAAAACATTTCACAAGTAAACAATAAATTCAGTATAATCATGGAATAGTCAAAGTCAAAATGAGGCTGCTTCCTGATGTCCTCTTAAGTGTCTTCATCAATATACCCTCCAAACTCAAGACACTGAGAGTAGAAGGACCACAAGTTACAAAGGGAGCTTTAAGCTGAACATGTCTGAGTATGAATCTGACTCAGATGACAGATGTGAGTCCCATCAATCAACACGATGGCTTCCCTTTCTATCACCCCCTCCCTTCCATTTTTCTCCTTCCTTCTTTTCTTCCTTCCCTCCCCTGTTCCTCCCTCCCGCCATTCCTTTCTTCCCTCTTTTGTACTTTATTTTCTGTCTTCTATCTCTCCTTCTCCTTCCTTCTGTCCTTTCTCTTTTTCCCTTTCTTCCTGAATTCCAATTTCTTTTTCTTTATTATCTTTCTCTCTCTTTTTCATTTTCCTCCTTTTTTATCTCTCCATCACTCTCTCTCTAATGTGTGTTCTTTTTATTTACTATGTGGAAGGTCATATAGTAAAAAATTAAAGGCACTTGTATATCATCACATCTCCATTTGAGTCCTGGCTCAGTGTTTAGCAGTGATTTCATCTTGGATTGCCCACTTCTACTCTCTAAGCCAGTTTCCTCATCAGTAAACAAGTACAATGACAAACACTATACTGTAGGGTTGGTGGAAGCCCTAGGCGTTGTCTTTCATGCTGCGGCCCAAAGTGTGGGTTCTAGGGAAAGCCTTCTAAGAGGTCTATTTCCCAGGGAACAGATCAAGGAGGGTTGATGAGAACGTTGTTCTTGTTGTTGTTGTTGTTG
>NW_006408615.1:2006909-2008177 GCF_000296735.1 Chrysochloris asiatica | reverse complement strand
ACTGAGAAAGTAGGCCCTGAATTAAGACCACATGCTAGGCAGATATAACTGTTGAAAGTTTGTGCCTTTCAGCAACACAAACTTTTCCAGGAAATACATATACATCCACAAAATATTTGAAATGGAATAAATGTATTTAAACAGGAGTCTTGGTGTGGCATTTTAGGATAAGCACTAGATGGCTAACCTCAAAGTTAGCAATTCAAACCCACCAGATGCTCCTCTGAAACCTATACAAGGTCACTACACATCTTAACTAACTCGAAAGTACTTAACAACAACAAAAAATAGGCATGACTCCAAAAACTTGCTTCCGACTTAAGCAAATGGCATTTAGTATGACGTTGGCAAATTCTTACCTGGAGTTGTATTTTGGAGTGGTTTTGGGCAGTCTTGCTCTTAGAATAAGTGTCTAAATAAAAATTCTTAATTCATCAGCTTCCAGCTTTGCTCACCTTGAGCCTGACTCCCAAGATAAAAATGAAGTGAACATTTGAATAACTTACTTCCCTACAAGGATATTTAAATTAACTCTTGAGCAGCTGTGAGAAGATCCTGTGATCCTTTTCAAATGGGGCAGGCCTTGTGGTGTGGGTTTGGCACAAATTCAGTTCTGAGCTTCACAAACATGTCTGCTAAGGATGCCTATCAGGACAAAGGAAGTTGTTCATGAGCAAACAGAACGTTCTGTTTCCAACCACCAAATGCAAAGGACTTACCATGTACATAGATAAATACCTGTGTTATTATTTTAAATGCAAACTTTTGACTGGGCTTGGAAGAGATCTCCTTGAGCACAGGCAATGGACTAAGACTGGTGCAACTGGGAGCAGGGTCAGCGCCTCTCCATGCTCCCCACATGGTCTTTCATTCATGACCCTGCGTTGAGTTGTCTCCTTCCTTAGTTACAAGACCTCAAATGCACATATGGGCTTCTCCTCTAGGCATCTTCCCATTTAGGCCCACAGGTCCTATGACTTGGAGGTGCACAGGGGTAAGTGCACAAAGATAGTCACAGAAGGATGTTGTTGTTAAGTGCCATCGAGTCAGTATCGACTCATACCAACCCTATGTACAATAGAATGAAACACTGCCCAGTCCTGGGCCAACATCACAGTTGTTGCACGCTTGAGCCCATTGATGGTGTCACTTTGCCAATCCATATTGCTGGGGATTGTACTCTTTTTCTCTGACCCTTCACCTTACCAAACATAATATCCTTTTCCAGCAACTGGTCCCTCCTGACAATAAGTCTGAAGTATGAGAGA
>NW_006408615.1:1961655-2006041 GCF_000296735.1 Chrysochloris asiatica | reverse complement strand
TATTCTCTGCTTTCAGCCAGGATCCATCGCACATCAGCTATGGTATCCCTTATTCCATGTCCTCTTCTGAATCTAACTTGAATCTCTGGAAGTTCTCTTTCAATGTATGCTAGCAGCCATTTTTGTATTACCTTTAAGAAAACTTTACTCACATGGAATATCAAAGATATTGTCCTATGATTTCTGCATTCCATTGGGTCACCTCTTTTTGCATTGGGCACAAATATGGATCTCTTCCAAGCAGTCGGCCAGATTTCTTCCAAATTTCTTGGCAGAGATGAGTGAGTGTCTCCAGTGTTGCCTCACTTTCTTGAAAGATTTCAATTTTCATTCCATCAATTCCTAGTGTCTTTTTCTTTGCAAATTCCTTCAACACAGCTTGGATTTCTTCCTTCAGTATCACAGGCTCTTGATCATATGCTGCCTCTTGAAATGGTTGAACATTAACCATTTCTCTTTGGTACAATGACTCTGTATAGTCCTTCTATCTCCTTTTGATGCTTTCTGCATCATTCAATAATTTGCCCAGAGGATCCTCCAATAATGAAAGTCAAGGCATGATTTTTTTCTTCAGTTCCCCCACCTTGAGAAATGCTGAGCATGTTCTTCCCTTTTGGTTTTCTGATTCCAGATCTTTGCAGATTTCATTGTAATATTTGACTTTGTCTTCTCGAGCTGACCTTCGAAATTTTCTGTTCAGCCTTGTACCTCCTCATTTTATTCATTTGCTTTAGCATCTCTACACTGGAAAGCATGTTTCACAGAAGGATGGGACACTGGAATTTCAGGTATGGGAGTTGAACCATGAAGTGGAATGGAGTTCAGGCTTTTGTTTGAGATGTCTACTAAACATCTGTGGATTAAACAGTTGTGCATACAGACAAGGAGCCCTAGTGACTTAGACCATTACTTGTTGGGCTGCAAAATGCAAGGTTGCAGTTCAAACCCACCAGCCTTGCTCCGGGGGAAAAGGGTGAGGCTTTCTGCTCTCATGAAGATTTACAGCCTAAGAAGATTTACAGCTACACAGGGTTGTTATGAGTCAAAAGCAACTGATAATACACTTTTAGAATAGGAATTCGCATATGTTTTGTTGTTGGGTGACATTGAGTTGATTCTGACTCACATGGAGTCTATATAAAACTATGTTAGAACTGTCTCCATAGGGTTTCCTAGCACTGTGGGTTAATGCACCAGACTGCAAAGTTGATTCAAGCAAAAAAGGTCTGTGGTTCAGGCTTACCAGCTTCTCTTCAGAAATCTGATACTGGATTGTTAAGGGTTGGAGCTGACTTGACAGCATTTAATAACAACAATCTTGGCAGGACCTATAGTCAGGTCTTTCCTTTAAACAGCCAGAGGGTTCAAACAGGCAACCTTTTAATTAGCACTTGAGCTTTTGACCTTAATGCTACTGGGGCTCCTTAATTTGCATATTTGCATATAATAGTAAGGAGTCCTGGTGGCAAAATGGTCAAGCATTCTGCTGCTAATCAAAGTCCTGGTTCAAACCCATCAACTGCTTTGCATGAGGAAAGTCATGATGAATTTTGCCCATGAAAATTTCAGCCTGAAAAGTCCTATTTTTTGTTAAGTGCCATCTAGTCATGTCTGACTCACACTGACCCTGCACAGGGTTTCTGAAGAATAGCTGGTGAATTTATACTCTCAACCTTGCAGTTCAAACCTTGCAGTATAGTGCATTAGCCTACAGCACGATGTGGAAGAAAGAGCCCCTCTGGGGTAGTGTGTTAAACTTTAGGCTGCTAACTGGATGGTCAGCAGTTCAAATCCACTAGGCACTCCACTAGAGTAAGATGAAACAGGCAGAAGCCTGTGTCCTGTAGGTCATTATGAGTTAGAATGGACTAGATGCCAATGAGTTCGGTGCTTGGCTTTTGTGTTGGAATGGACTCAACAGCACACAATAACAACAGACACTTAACAAATAACTTTTTTTTGTTGTTCAGTGCCATTGAGTTGATTCCAATTCATAGTGACCCTGTATAGGGTTTCTGAGGAGCATCTGGTGGGCTTGAACCACTGACCTTGCAGTTAGCAAGGGAAGGGGGGAGCAGGGAGGAGGAAGGAGAGGGGAAGTGCCTATCTCGTACAGAACCACACCAGGAAATACTTGCTATCTCACAACTGAATAAGGAAACACTTGACTGTATCCTGAAAGAAGTTGGAAACCCTGTTCTGTGGTGTAAGAAGCCTTCTGTCTTGGGTCCTCAGAGAACTGATTGACCTCCCACTTGTGGGGAAGTAAGGAGTTGAGTGTGGTCAGATGCTGAGTGGAGGGGAAGTCTGTGGTCAGGTAGGAGGGAGGGATGGAGGGATGAAGGGAGGGTGCAGTTGCTGGTTCTTCATCCTCACATTACCCTGACGCCACATCTGAACCTCTCACCTGTCTGCTCTCTAACCCTCCACAAGGCATTTTAGCTGTTTGTTGGGAACTGCGGGGACCAAGTGAGCATTTAATAGAATAATCACAGCTTCCTATCTGTGAACCTCACTAGCTTTGGTAAGCATGAGTTGACACTTTCAGCTGTGCCTGTGTGATTTCAGAGCACTGCCCCAGTGTAACCTCATTTAAAACTCCCCTGTGCTCCTAGCTACTGAAATTTATCTCTTTCTCTCTCCAGGGAGAAGTGTGAGTGTTTAGGCTCCTTAAATAAATAAGGGTGTGTGTTAGCATTGTGAATGAGTCCAGGATGAGGAATCGCATACTTGAGTTGGCAGTCCAGAAATTGTGTGTCTTACTCTGCCATTGGAGATGGGGGCTGGCAGAAGTCTCTGATTCACAGCCAGGGACCCCAGCACCCTGTTCTGGAACAGTCAGAATAGTTACCACCTGAGAACACAGAGGACATCTCCTTCCAGAATCACCAAGGAGTACATTTTAATTTGGGTGTTGTCTTTGTTGTGAGTCACCATGGAGCTGACCCCAACTCAGAGATCCCATGGGGTCAGAGTAAATCTGTGCTCCAAAGGATTTTCAAGACTGTGACCTTTCAGAATTAATTGAGCAGACACAGTGGGTTTGAACCATCAATCTTTCGATTAGTGGTGGCATATGAACCATCTGCATCACCCAAGGACTCCAATTTGACTTGAAATAATGCAAACACACAAAATAAAACTATACGAAAGCAATTACACCATAAAAAATATGTAAATAGCAAAGTAAGTGACAATAAAAGTAGAATATCTATAAAATCCAATAATCCCCAGCCCTGCTCTGTAAGCCATGTGACAGGGTGACTTCCTTCCATTTCTGAGACTCAGTACCTTCTCTGGGACAATGATGAAAACATTTTCTGCCTCCAGGAGTTGTAAAGAAAATTCTTTTTTTTTTTTTTTTCTCATTAAACTAAAATTGTCCATGTGGGCAATGGTGGAGCTGGTCGGGAGTTCCAGGGGGTTCTTGGTCAAAGAGGACTGAGTTTTGGAAGGAGCTAGTGCTTTTTGAGAGTTCTGGTGAGGCACTGTGGGATAAGCACTTTTTAACTGCGAGGTCAGTGGTTCAAACCCACCAGCCACCATTTGGAAAGCCTACAGAAGGTGACTGTAAGTTAGAATTGATTTGATGACACTTAACAACACCAACAGAGCTTTTTACGAAATTGTATTGACCCTCAAGTTGGCTGTGAGTCATAACAGACCCATGTACATTGGAGACAAATGCTACCTGGCCCTGTGCAGTCGGCACAATCACTTGTATGTTGTAGTCACTGTGTATTTTATGACTCATGACAGTCCCATGTACAATGGAGTAAAGTGCTACCTAGTCCTCTGCCAACTTCATAATCACTTGTACATTGTAGCCACAAGTGCCTTCTAATTTAGTTGGTTCATCTTCCAGAAAATATAATGTCCTTGCTATGATTCCAGGATTTTCATCCACTAAATTTTAGAAGGTCTTGTAGTGGGTTATGAGTTGTGCTTCTAATGATAGGGTCAGCAGTTCAAATCTATCAGTTGCTTTCTACACAGGATCTCTATGAATTGGGATCAACTCAATGACACAACAACCGCCAACAACCAATTTTCAGATATAGGTCACTAGAGACCTTTCTTCCTAGTCTAGAAACTCTGCTGAAACCTGTGTCCACCATAGATGATCCTACTGGGTATTAGAATTGCTTCTGGCATCAGAGAAGCACGCAGGACACTATAGTACAGTTCATGGAAGACGTATCTCAGTAGTGGTTTTGTTGTTGTTGTCTTCAAGTCAGTTCCAACTCATAGCAACTCAGTATAGGGTTTTGAAGGAACAACTGGTGGGTTTGAACTGCTGATGCTTTCGGTTAGTAGTCTAGTGCTTATCCTACAATGTCACACAATAACTCCACCAATAGTAATTTAGAGAAGGCCAGATGGTGTATTTGAGAGATCTTTGTAGGCTCTTTCACTCTTTCTCAAGAATATAGACTAGAGAGAAGACACAAGGCGGGATGGCTGATGGCGCCCACAGGGCCAGAAGAAAAGCCAGCCAAAGTTTTCATATAAGGATCTGCACGTACGATCCTTGTTGAGGACAATCCATCACCGCCATGCCAATCAGACCCAGACAATCCCAAACCAGCATCTAGAACTATCTAGGACGTGGGTCTACTCCAAATGGAAGCGCCCACCCAGCCACTCATTAACAATGCTTTGCCAAAGGCAGACCAATGTCTTAAAAGAAACAACCAAACTGCCTTTTCAAAGACATTTGCTAGACTTAAAGTCCCAGGTTGGCCAATGTTCTCTCTAGTGGCAGACCATGGTCTTTGCTTTCCCCTGGCATGTAGACCCAGGTGGCCGTGCAAACTGCCGGACTATTTTTCCTGTGGCCCTGCACATTGTCTGTGTAAACAAAAGCCAACATTTTCCTGGATTTCTCCACTTTGCCTTCTGACAGCCACTGATTGGGGAAGTCCAGAGACAAATGATCCCTGGGGCTGAGCGTGGCATTGTGCTTTGTCACAGAAGTTGTTCATTCCAACGGCTTTCACTCCAGCTCCCTCCTAACCTTGATGAGGCACAGCCTCCCTCTAGTGTGGCTTTGGCCTTCTCGGTTGGACTGCCCACTGGGGACAATGAATTTTCTCACTGGGGAGCCAAAAAGTTGCCAGAATACTGCAGCAATCCAAGCAGTGAGAAAAGACAAAAATATATATCCAAGCTCAAGAGGTTTTCTCTAATAGGCTGAAACACAACAGGCTCATATTAGAAACTGAAAAAGGTGACAAATGGGGAGTCAGAAAATGAAGGATCAAGTTTAACGTGACCATAGCAAACAGCATGCCCATGAACACATCATATAAACACCTTCCTACTAATTGGGATAATAGCCCTAGCCCAAACGAAAGGGAAAACTTTTTGTTCCTTTAGAAAACATCAATAAAAAACTTGCTATAAAATTAATCTGAGAACCTACTTAATGAGTACATTGGTGATGCTGGTGAAAATGTTGACTATACTGTATGGTGCTGCAGGATAATGTGCTGGACCTCGAGATGAGTCTGAGTCTCAGTGTTGGTGGTTCAAACCCATGAGCCACTCACTGGAAATCTTCTACAGGGTCACTATGAGTCAGAACTGACTTGACGGTATTTCAAACGAAGAACAAGCAGGAAAACAAACAGATCCGTCTTAGAAGGAATACAACAGGAATGCTCTTTAGAAGTGAGAGTGCGAAGACTTTGATTGGCTTACTTTGGACATATCAGAAAAGAACACTCACTGGAAAAGGGCATCATACTTGATAAAGCAGAGGGTAAACAAAAATAAGGGAAACACTCAGTGAGATGGATTGATACAGTGGCTACAACAAAGGACTCAAACATACCCAAATCATGAGAATGGCATGGGACCAAGCAGCAGGTTGTTCTGTTGTACATAAAGTAGTCATGAGTTGAAGCCAACTCAATAGTGATGGACAACAGCAGGACTGCAACTAAACTTTAGGTACCAACTGTTAGTGAGAGTTCATCTCCACATCTGCAAATTCAAATCCACCATAGAGATGGAGAAGAGACCAACACATGGACAATTAGAGGAGGCACACTAAATGTGCAACAGAAGAGGCCACATGGATGGAGTCCAAGTCCAGGATTAAATCTTACCCATTTCTGTCTCCTCAGCCCCACCCCCACCTCAAAATCTGGCTGTCAGTTTGTTGTACTGTGGTGGCTTGTGAGTTGCTGTAATTCTGGAAACTATGTCACTAGCAGGGTCATCTATTCATTCTTCTTGGATCAACTATCAACACTCACAGAAGCAGCAGTCAAGAAATCAAACAATGTATTGCATTAGGCAAATCTGCCATACAAGACCTTTTTTAAGGTGTTGAAAAGTAAAGATGTCAGCTTGAAGACTAAGGTGTTCCTGACCCAAGCTTTGGTGTTTTTAATAACCTCATATGCATGTGAAAGCTGGACAGTGAATAAGGAACACCATAGAAGAGTTGATGCTTTTGAGTTATGGTGTTGGAGGAGAATATTGAAAGTGCCATGGGCTGCCAAAAGAACCAAGAGATGTGTGTTGGAAGAAGTATAGCCAGAGTGCTCTTTGGAGGCCAGGATGGCCAAACTTCGTCTCTCATACTTCGGACATATTGTCAGAAGGGACCAGTCACTAGAAAAATATATCATGTTTGGTAAGGTAGAGGGTCAGAGAAAAACAGGACGACCCCAGTGAGATAGATTGGCCAAGTGGCATCAGCAATGGGTTCAAGAGTGGCAACAATAGTGAGGATGGCCCAGGATTGGGCATTGTTTTGTTCTGCTGTGCATAATGTTGCTACAAGTGGTACTGACTCGACGGCACCTAACAACAATAACAACAACAAAGGCCACCCATGGTGGACAGGCTTCAGATGAGTTTCCAGACAATGACAGATTAGTTTCCAGACAATGACAAATTTCATGTCACTAAAAACCTTACGTATAGCAAAGACACACTGTCAGATATAGTGCCGGAAAATGATCTCCTCAGGTTAGAAAGCAATTTAAATGCAACTGGGAAAGAGCTGCCTCCTCAAAGTACAGTTGACCATGATGACTTGAATGGAGTAAACCCCGTGGGAGTAAAACCCATGGGACCTTCATTTGTTGATGGGCACAACTCAAAATGAAGAGGAAACAGCTATAAACACCCGTTAATAATCAGAACATGGAATGCACGAAGTATGATTCTAGGAAAATTGGAAATTGTCAATAATGAAGTAGAATGCATAAACATCAATATATTGGACATTAGTGAGCTGAGGTAGACTGGTGTTGGCCATTTTGAATCTGATGACCACGTGGTTTACTATGCCGGGAATGAAATACTGAAGAGGAATGGTGTTGCATTCACTGTCAAAAAGAACATATCCAGAGTAGTCATGAGGTACAATGCTGTCCATGACAGGATAATATCCATGTGCCTACAGGGAAGACAAGTTAGTAGCACTATTATTCATATTTACACACCAACCACTAAAACCAATGAGGATGAAATAGAAGAATTCTACCAACTTCTTCAATTTGAAATTGATCAAATATGAAATCAAGATATATTGATCATTACTGGTGATTGGAATGCAAAGGTTGGGAGCAAAGAGGAAGGATTAGTAGTTGGAAAATATGGCCTTGGTGATAGAAACGATGCTGGAGATTGCATGATAGAATTCTGCAAAATCAATGATTTCTTCATTTCAAATACCTACTTTAGACAGCATAAGAGACGATTATACACATGGACCTTGCCAGATGGAATACATAGAAATCAAATTCACTACATCTGTGGGAAGAGATGATGGAAAGCTTCATATCATCAGTCAAAACAAGGCCAGGGGCAGACTGTGGAACACACCATCAATTATTCATATGCAAATTTAGACTGAAGCTGAAGAAAATGAAAACAAGACCATGAGAGCCAAAATATGACCTTGAATATATCCCACCTGAATTTGCAGTTCATCTGAGAACAGATTTGACACAGGACACACTAAAGACCGAAGACCAGAAGAGTGTGGAATGACATCAAAAACATCATACATGTAGAAAGAAAAAGCCATTGTTCTCCAGCATAGAGATGCTAAAGCAAATGGATAAAATGAGGAGGTAAAAGAGTTGAACAGAAAATTTCAAATGTCAGCCCAAGAAGACAAAGTCAAATATTACAAGAAACTGTGCAAAGATCTGGAGTCAGAAAACCAAAAGAGAAGAACACGCTCCGCATTTCTCAAGTTGGGGGAACTGAAGAAAAAATTCAAGCCTTGATTTTCATTATTGAACGATTCAGAAAATATCAAAAGAAGATGGAAGGAATACACAGAGTCACTATATCAAAAGGAAATGGTTGATGTTCAACCATTTCAAGAGGTAAAATATGATCAAGAGCCAATGATACTGAAGGAAGAAGTCCAAGGTGCATTGAAGGAATTGGCAAAGAACAAGGCACCAGGAGTTGATGGAATAAAAAATCAAATCTTTCAACAAAGTGAGGTGGCACTGGAGGCACTCATTCATCTATGCCTCGACATTTGGAAGACAACAATATGACCAACTGATTGGAATAGATTGTGCCCAATTCAAAGAGAGGTGACCCAATGGAATGCAAAAATCATCAGACAATATCTTTGATACCCATGTCAGTAAAGTTTTACTAAAGGTAATACAGAAATGGCTGCAAGCATAAATTGACAGAGAACTTCTAGAGGTTCAAGCTGGATTCAGAAGAGGACATGGAACGAGAGGTTCAAGATGATATCTGATGGATCTTGGCTAAAAGCAGAGGATACCAGAAAGATGTTTACCTGTGTTGTATTGACTACACAAAGGCTTTCGATTGTGTGGATCGTGACAAGCTATGGACAACATTGCGAAGTATGAGTATTTCAGAACACTTCATTATACTCATGAGGAATCTGTACATGGACAAAGAGGCAGTTGTTCGGACCTAACATGGGAACATTGAATGATTTAAAATTTAAAAAGGTGTGCAAAATGGTTGTATTCTTTAACCATATTTATTCAACCTGTATGCTGAGCAAATAATTCAAAAATTTGGGTTATATGAAGAAAAATGGGACATCAGGATTGGAGGAAGACTCATTAACAACCTGCGATATGCAGATGATACAACCTTACTTGCTCAAGGTGACAAGGACTTAAAGTATTTATTGATGAATATCAAAGACCACAGCCTTCAGTATGGATTGCATCTCAATGTAAAGAAAACAAAAATCCTCACCACTGAACCAATAAACAACATTGTTATCAATGGAGAAAAGACTGAAGTTATCAAGGACTTCATTCTTCTTGGATTAACTATCAACACTCATGGAAGCAGCAGTCAAGAAATCAAATGACATATTGCATTAGGCAAATCTGCTGTGCCAGACCTTTTTTAAGTGTTGAAGAGCAGAGATGTCAGTTTAAGGACTAAGGTGTGCCTGACCCAAGTCATGATATTTTCAGTAACCTCATATGCATACGAAAGCTGGACAGTGAATAAGGAAGACCATGGAAGAATTGATGCTTTTGAGTTATGGGGTTGGAGGAGAATATTGAAAGGGCCATTGGCTGCCAATAAAACCAACAGATCTGTGTAGGAAGAAGTGCAGCCAGAGTGCTCCTTGGAGGCCAGGATGACCATCTCTTATACTTTGGACATATTGTAAGGAAGGACCAGTCTCTGAAGGATATCATGTTTGGTAAGATGGAGGGTCATAGAAAAAGAGGAATATCCCCAGCGAGAAGGGTTGTCAAAGTGGCAGCATCCATGGGCTCAAAAATGGCAACAATTGTGAGGTTGGCCCAAGAGCGTGTAGTGTTTCATTCTGTTGTACATAGGGTTGCTATGAGTCGGTACCAACTGGATTAAACCTAACAACAACAACAACAACCTCACCACCCAGTGCAGTCTGACACATCAGGTGAAATGTACTAGAGCAAATGTACTAGAGAATATGGAAGCCACTGGAAAATTGCATGTAGATGCTGTACTCCATAAGAGTTTGCTAGAGACAGCTGGGGAATGACAAGAGTGAGATAAACATATTGCATATTTATATATTGAGGCGTAAGTTCTCACAGCCTCTCGAGGCGGAACAAGAAGAATCAAGATGTATGCTATTGTCTGGTCCTGACTGATGTGTTGATTGTGGATTCTGATAAAAGTTGACCTCAAGAAATCCTATTTGGCATTCTCTGCAGAGTTTCCTTTGTGACTACTACATCTCTAGGAACTAGAATCTTACAAGTCTCTCATCCCCTGGCCTCCGTGCACAGCCTGGTACTCATGGACTATTACCAATTTCACTACATTGCCATTGCTTCTTCAGAACAGATTTGGAGAAGGTAATCATCAACCACTTAGCACCCAGCTCCTTTCTCCTTATAGTATGTGGGGATCCTTGAACGTGTTGTTACTTTAAACATCTGAGTAACCCAGATGGGTGTCGTCTGTCATGAGGTAGGGTTCTCCCAGATCCATTAACACCCACATATTCCAAACCCAACGTTGCACAAAGCTGACTCCTGTTAGAATTGTTGTGTGCCGTTTCTATGGAAACAATCTCCCCCACTGCCACTCCCTGGTTTTAGGTTTAATTTTGTAAAAACATGCAATTCCGCTGGCAGGAGCTTTCACATTTAAATATAGAGATTGGTTTAAATTGGCGTTGAAGCAGCGTTAGAATCCATAGTGAGAGAAATGAATAAAATCTGAAAATGTTATGGAATGTGGTAGAAAACTGAGATGGGGAATTTAGAACCACATCAGACACCTCCTTCAATGTCAAATAATGCTCAATTCAGTCTTAATTTGTAGTGTTTCTCTAACGTGATGTTCAGACATCTTTTAGGGTGTTTTGTCAGTTTGTTTGTGTTAACTAAGACATGCCTAACTCATTTTTCTGTTTCAATCTGTAATAGATTGTAAAAATAAAAAAAGAATGGCCTTGCTTATTTTCTCCTTTTTTTTCCCCCAAAATTGGGCAGGCTAGGGGATATGTTTTGTCCAAGGAACTGTGCAAAGAGATGTGCAAATTTTAACCTGGGCCTTGTGAGGCCATGCATGCTTTGATTCTTTTAAGAACCTGAAACTACTACCATGTGAGCTCACTCCAGCTAGCTATCAGGGTGGTGAAATACACAAAGCTTAGCCACATGATCACCCCGCCAACAACCATCAATTGGCTAAGCACAGACATGTTAATCAGCTATCTAGCACCAGAAGAACTACCCAGCTGAACCTAGTTCAAAGAACTCTAGGCTAAACAATTGTTGTTTGAAATGATGTAATTTGAAAATGTTATGTTGTGCAGCAATAGTTAGCTGCTACATAGCCCAGCAATGGAACATTGTTGTTGTTGTTGTTGTTGTTAAATGCCTTCCAGTCGATTCCAACCCATAGCAGACCCTGTATAGGGTTTGCTATCATCTTAAATGGACTGAACTGCTACTGTCTCCCACGGCTATACTAGGTGACAAGGGGCTCCTGAAGTCAAATCCTAATGACCCCATGATATAAGAGACGTCTAGCTCTGGCACAGTTGATTGGTTGGTTCAAGCATTGAGTGGAAATGGACTACCATCAGGTTTAAGAATCGTCGTGAATTGAATTGTGCACCCCAAAATGTGGGTCAACTTGGTCATGATTCTTAGTGGTTCATAAGTTATTGTGTCATGATGTGATGTATTGTTATAGACCAATAAGATTATGAGTGGGCTGTAAGATCTTAATCCCATCACAACCCTGACACAATATAAGTGGAGTTCTCCAGGGTGTGGCAAGCAACATCTTTTATTTTACAAAAGATCAAAAGAGAAAGGAATGAGCAGAGATCAGGGTGACCTACTGCCACCAAGAAAGAAGAGCAAGGAAGTCACTGCATTCTGTTAACCTCCAGTCCCTGCACTGTGAAGGTCCTAGATTCAGGGCAAGACTGGTTCCGAGGTGCATGGAGATTTCTGAGAAATGCTGAGTCTACAGAAGTTAGGATGCAAGGACTTTTCCCTGTAACTGACAGAGAGGAAATCTTTCTCTAGAGCTGCCATTCTTAATTCCGACTCCTAGCCTCCTAAACTGTGAAATAATATAGTTCTGTTTGTTAAAAGTACCCACTTGTGATGTTTTTGTTACAGCAAACCTAGAGTACCAAGGAGACAGGAATGAACACCCCTTATAGAGCAATCTGAATGTTTTATGCAGAATTAACTGTACACTGACTTAACTGTCCAAGGTGAATGTAGTAAAGCCACAAAGTTACATGAATGATGCAAGTGTGTATACAGGACACACGGCACATGTGTAGGAGCTTGCATTGGTTATATGAGTGAATGCCAATATGCCTGCCATTGGCATGTATTGATTACCAGCAGAAGGAAATGAACTTGGGATTCCAAGGTCTTTGTGAGCTCCAATTTTCTATTGACTACTCCTGAGACAGTGGCTCAATTCTTGTTGTGTTGTTGTTAGCTGTCTTCCAGTCAGCTCCAACACATAGCGGCCATATTTACAACAGAATGAAACACTGTCACATGCATAGGTTGTCAATGCCAACGCAAGGAGACCCTATGCACAACAGAATGAAATACTGTCTGGTCTTGAGACATTCTCATAATTGATATTACACTTGAGCCCATTGACAATGCCAGTATGCCAATCCATCCCATTTTGATGCTCCACTCTAACAAACATAATGTCTGAAGTTTGAGAGACAAAGTCTCACCATCCTAGCTTCTAAGGAATATTCTGGCTGTATTTATTTCAACACAGATTGTTTGTCTATGGCAATTTCCATGTTCTCCTCCAACACCATAATTCAAATGCATCGATCCTTCTATGGTCTTCTTTATTCATTGTCCAACTTTCACATGCAAATGAGGCTATTGAAAATATCATGGCATGTGTCAGGTGCACCTTAGTTTTCAAACTGACATCTTTGCTCCTGAACCCTTTAAAGAGTTCTTGTGCAATAGATGTATCTAATGCAATAGGTTGTTTGATTTCATAATTGTAACTTCCAAGGGCATCCAAGAAAAATGAAGCCTCTGAAACCTCTAACTTTTCTCCATTTATCATTATGTTATTTATTTTTCCATTTGTGAGAGTTCTTATTGTCTTTACAAAGGTGCAACCCATACTGAAGGCTGTGCTCTTTGATCTTTATCAATTATTTAAAATCCTCTTTGCTTTCAGCAAGCAAGCAAATATTCATCTGAATATTGTTGTTGTTGTTAAGTGCCGTCGAGTCGGTTCCGACCCATAACGACCCTGTACAGGGTTTCCGAGGGTGTAAATCTTTACGGGAGTAGAAAGCCTCATCTTTCTCCCGCGGAGCGGCTGGTAGTTTCGAACTGCTGACCTTAAGGTTCACAGCCCGATTCGTAACCACTACGCTACCAGAGCTCCCTTCATCTGAATATTACAGGTTGTTAATGAATCCTGATGCCACATTCTTCTTCATATAATCCAGTTTCTCAGGTTATTTGTTCAACATACAGATTGAATAAATATGATGAAAGAATATAACGTTGGCACACACCGTTCCTGATTTCAAACTATTCAGTGTCCCCTTGTTCTGTTTAAATGACTGCCTCTTAGTCTATGTACAGGTTCCTCATGAGCACAATTAAGTGTTCTGGTATACTAATTCTTTGCAGTGTTATCCATACCTCTCAGTGATCCACACAGTTGACAGTCTTTTGCATAATCAATAAAGCACAGGTAAATATCTTTTGGGTATTCTCTGCTTTCAGTCAAGCTCTATCTGACATTAACAATGATATCCCTCATTCCATTTCCTCATCTATACCTGGCTTGAATCTCCAGTTGATGTACTGTTGCAGACATTTGTGAATTATCTGTAACAAAATTTTACTCACATGTGATATTAATGATATTGTCAGATGATTTCTACATTCCACTGAACTGCCTCTCTTTAAAATGAATTCAAATATGGAGCTCTTCCCATCAGCTGGCCAGGTACCTGTCTTCCAAATTTCTTGGCATAGGTGAGTGACTGCCTCCAGTGCGACATCAGTTTGTTGAAAGATTTCAGTGTGTATTAGATTAATTACATGATTCTTCTTCTTTACCAATGCCTTCTGTACACCTTGGACTTCTTCCTTCAAAAAGAAATGGTGGAACGTAAACCATTTCTTTTTGATATAGTGACTCTTTGGATTCCGTCCATCTTCTTTTGATGCTTTCTGCATCATTTATCATTTTGCCCAAAGAAAACTTCAATATTGCAAGTTGACACTTGATTTTTTTTCTTCAGTTCTTTCAGCTTTAGAAATGTTGAGCATGTTCTTCCCTTTTGGTTTTCTCACTCCAGGTCTTTGCAGATTTCATTATAATACTTGACTTTGTCTTCTTGAGCTGCCCTTTGAAATTTTCTGCTCAGATCTTTTATCTCTTCTTTTCTTCTTTCTCTTTAGCATCTTTATGCTGAAAGCAAGATTCAGAGTCTCTTCTGACATCCATTTTTGTCTTTTCTTTCTTTCTTCACTTCTTAATAACCTTTTTCTTTCTTCCTATAGTATATACTAGACATCATCCCACAACTCTTTTGTCCCTTGGTCATTAATGTGTAATGCATCAAATCTGTTCTTGAGATGGTCTCTATATTTAAATGGGATATGTTCAAGGTCAAACTTTAGCTTTCGTGGACTTGTTTTCACTTGCTTCAGCTTCATTCTGACCTTGCATTTGAGCCATGGATGGCCTGCTTAATATTCTGCCTATGACCTTTTTTTGGATGATGACATTGAGCTTTTCCATCATCTCTTCCCACAAGTGTAGTCTATTTAATTTCTGTGCATTCTATATGGTGAGGTCCATGTGTATGGTCATCTTTTATGTTGTTTAATAAAAGACCCCTGGTAGCATAGTGGATTGTGAACTCGGCTGCTAACTGCAAGGTTAGCAGTTCAAATCTACCAGTTTTTTGAGGGAGAAATGAGGCTTTCTGCTCCCATAGAGATTTACAGCCTCAGTAACCCTATATAGGTTTGCTGTAGTCAAAATTGACTCAGGGACACACAACCACCAACTAATAAAGATGTGTGAGATGAATAAGTTATTGATCTTCAAAAGTCTATCATTTCTATCACCAACACCATATTTTCCAACTAATGATCCACCCTCTTTGTTTCCAAAGTTTGAATTCCAATCATCAGTAATTATCAATACATCTTGATTGGTCAATCTCACACTGAAGAAATTAGAATAATTCTGTAAATTCAACATCACTGGTCTTAGTGGTTGTTGCATACATTTTGAATAATAATGATGTCAACTGGTCTTCCTTTTAGGAATATGGATATCATCCTATCACAGACAACATTGTCCTTCAAAACACATCTTGAAATGTTTTCGATGATGAATGTGACGCCATTCCTCTTCAATTTGTTATTCCTGATATGGTGAACAATGTGATTGCCAGATTCAAAATGGTCACTACCAGTCCATTTCAACTGTGTAACGTCTCCTGGTGTAGTGCTGTAGTATAAGCACTGGACTGCAAACCACAGGAGTGTCAGTTCAAACCCACCAGTTGCTCCTTGGAAACACTATACGGTGTTGCTATGAGTCAGAACTGACTCAACGACACTTAGCAGCCACAAAAACAAAGCCTAGGGTATTGATCTTTTTTATTCCATTTCATTTTTGACAACTTTCAATGTACTTTGTACATTCCATGTTCTGATTAACAAGATATAACCAGCTGTTACCCTTCATTTTGAGTTGTGCCCCATTAGAAAATGAAGGTCCAGAAAGCATTATTCCATTTGCATTATTATGGTCAACTCTACCCTGAACTGACACATCTTGTGTGTCTTCCAACCTGAGAAGATCATCTTTGGCATTATATCTGACAGTAGTCTGTTGCTATTCATAATGTTGTCATCTTCTGACACTATATCTGACAATGTTCGGCTTCTGTTTGTAAGGTTTTCAGTGACTCAACATATTCTTCTTCCTAGCCTTTGTCTGAAGGCTCAGATGAAACCTGTCCACAATGGATGACAATGTAGTTAAAATGCTGACGATATAGCTTCCGGCATCACAGCAACACACAACCCACCACAATTCAGTTAACTGACAGACGAGTGGTGGCATACACACATGAGGCAATTAAAAATACCATGGCTTGTGTCAGGTGTACCTTTGTCCTCAAAGTGATATCTTTCACTCTGTAAAACTTTAAAAAATGTTCCTTAGCGACATATTTGCCTAAGGAGCTTGAGTTTTAGTGCGTGTGTAAACAGGGATACAAGTTGTCATGAAAAGCCCACAGGTGGGAAACAATATCATGCTTTGTAAAGTAGAGTATCATAGAAAGAGTGGAACCCTCCACATGATGGATTGACCCAAATGCCACTCAGACATCCCCAACAACGTGACAATGGAGCAGAAGTGGACCATGTTCTGTTCTATTATACATAAGGTCACCATGAGTCATAGCTGACTTAATGGTAACTCACAAAAATGAGGAACTGGGATAATGATCGCTGTGTGTCTAAGCACTTTATAACAATTACTCAGCACCTAGCATGTGAAAGGTTTTTAAAATAATAATAAGAGCTCTTATTATATTAATAGTTTAAATGTCACATACAGAATTAAAATGTACACAGAAGTCCTAGCATTCCCACACTGGGCTTTCCACATCATAGATTTGAATTGCACATAGTTCTTCCCCAAGTTCACTTTGCATCATGCCCCATTTCTGTTGCATCTGGTGGTGAGCCTGGCTCTGTTTCCTTGTGCTGGTTTCTCTGAGCGATACTTTGAGACCTGAACCCATGACCTTTCTCATGCACTTGTCGTCTCGGCTGTCTTAAATGCTGGAGGTGCATACGGTGCACCGTTCACACTTGTAACCACACGCAGTCACTCTGGCAGCTCTTCCAGGCACATGGCATCATCCTATTTTAAAGATTTCAACACCAGGTCTCTGAAAGGTAAGAGCATTACCCAGGCCAAAGGCAAGAAGAGACAAACCAATATGTAAACCTGCTGCTCTCTGACACCAAGCCCTTGTTTGTCTTCAGTGCACTGTACTGCCTTTCCAAAGCCTCTCATCCAGACGACTCCAGACAAGACAGAACATACTGTTTGCATGTTTCTTAAAGACAAACCAGCCAAAGTTGTACAAAGTATTCAGAGTTCAAATCGGCATTTCAAACGGATTTAGTAAAGCGTGTTCATAAAATCCCAAAACACTTTGTCAGGATGAATGTGCTGGGCTAGTATTCAGGGACCACCGTAGACCATCTGCCATGGGGGGGACCCATGCCAGCTAATAAACTGCGCATGGCTGTTAATACCGTGGCAGGAAAATATATCACCATAATTCTATACTGCCATTAGTACGTCGCACATTTCTGTGTTGGCCACCGAAACATTGAAATGTGTCTCTTACCAATTTCCAGGGAAGGCTCCAGACTCCCCAAGGCATGTTTAATTCACATGGGCAACGCCCACATTCCAGTTATTTTTATAAGTCTAAGATATTATTACCAAGTAGCAGAACAGTCAGCTCTAATTATTGCTTGCTTGAGTTGCCTGCCTTTGTCATTAAGGCAGAAGTAACATCTTGCTAATTCCATGTTTAATTCCAAGAAGCCTCCGTATGCACCTGCTTGCTTTCACAAAGGGTGACTTGAGCAAATCCTCCAATTTCTTAATGGCAGCGATGAACCTACTGTGTGCCTGCAATTAAAGGGTTTCCATTTGATCCCAAGAATCTCTGGTCCAGCTGAGATGCTTAATGACTTCCAGATCTTTACAACGTGTTCTTGTCCTCCACCCAGCTGCAATCATCTTTTTACTGTTCATTATCTGATTTTATTTTACTTTGTATGTTTTTTATTGTTGTGTGTGTATGTATCTTCAATGCTCTTCATTCCCCTTTGCTTCAGGTGGGGAGCCATAACACTAGGGAGGCATACACTCCTTAAAGTAACCTTTTGAGATCAAAAGGGCAGCATTTGCCCAAGGACAATGTTTGAAAAGGCTGGGAAGGATAGAGGAATGGAAATGGGAAGTTCAGAGAAGAAATGGTGTGAGATGAAATGTATGTGAGTTGTTGAATGGAAAGCATATGCTCTGTAAAGCTTCAACCATTCCAGAATAAAAGGTGAAAAATATATATACAGAGCAAAACACACACCGATTTAAGAATGTCTAGGTGCATATTTCAGTGATGTTAATGGCATTTTTCAACTTGTTTCACTTTTTCTACTGTTGTTCCTCTTCCTCTTTTTCTACTGTTGTTCCTCCAGTAAAATAAGCTCACCAACCTCCAAGCTTCCTGTCCAGGCTTTGGAGTTGCTCTTGTCACTTGGATCCCATAGAGATAGATATGGAAAGAGATCAATGCTCAAAGCAGATTTCTTTCCAGATGAAAAACCATCTTCAAGGGGAGATTCCCTGCAACATGATTAATTCCTCTGTGCAGGGCCATCTGCACCATACCTAGGGAGAGTATGGAGAGAACTCTTCGCAATGCCTTTCTCGTGGTGGGGTCTGAGGATGAAGCAAATTAGTGCAAGTGAAGCAATTAGGACAAGGACACTAAATAAAATCCAGTTCTCATTGCTTTTGTCACCATCAAAGGCTGAGCTTGGGTCCCGTTCCTGCTGGCCTACATGCTCGAGGTTGCATTGGAAAGGGGAATCTAATTCCCTCCCCTAGAATCTGGGCTATCCTTAGAGACTTAACTGATCAATAGGATGTGGAGAAAGTCACCCTGTAAGAATTCTAAGGTGAGGTCACAAGAGCTGCCACATCTGGATATTTGGGATGCCGTCTCTCATGTTGTCTCTCTGGACTCAGCCACTGTGTCTGTGAGAAACTGGACTGCATTAAGCATTAAGCTCTTTTAAGTTCTGTTTTTAAAAAGTCAAATTCACAAAGACAACAAGAAAGGCTAGATAAGAAGTCTGAGTGTCAGTGAGCTGGAGGTCATGTGGACTCTGGTGGATTACCCAGCTCAACCAACAGAAGAGATAAGTGTAAAGTGTTGTTTTTAAACATCAAATGTTGGGATGTTTGGGGAGGTTTGCACAATGGGGTTTGAGTTGTCCAAAAGCTGGAATTAATGTCACCTCTGTGTCACCTGAGGAGAAAGACCTGGTGACCTGCTTCTGAAAAACTAGCCATGGAAACCCTAAAGGGGTACACGTTTATTGAGTCTTCAGTTGAATACATCCAGTGACGCAGCTCAGCCTTTCTCTGCCCATTCTGATCAACAAAGATGTTCTCTTATCCAGAGAATGGGACTCTGCATTCTCCCTAGGATGAGAACGGTGGTTATATGTCATGGAGTCCGTTTTGACTCATAGTGACCCTGTACAGGGTTTCTGAGTCTGTAAATCTTTACAGGAGCAGAAAACCTCATCTTTCTTTCATGGAACATCTGGTAGTTTCGAACTGTTGACCTTTAGGTCAGCAATCTGATTTGTAACCACTACCAACTAGAGCGAGGGTCAGTGAAAAGCAGGAAGATCCTTGATGAGACGGCTTCACACAGTGGCGTGCTCAAGCAGGGCAGTGATTGTGAGGATTACACAGCACTGAACAGTGTTTTGTTCTTTTGACTCACTGGCCCCTGACAACAACAACAACCCTTAAAAATGGAGCCTTGGGAATGAGGCTTCTTGAAAAATAACTTCCATATTTGATGAAGTAGACCTCAGTCCTAAACATGGAGGGATTGTGTATTTGAATACTGGAGGTCCAGATGTGAATGGAGAGTTTAGCACCAGTCAAGAGAGGCAAAGACCTCAGTATGCTTCGTGGCATATGACATTCTCATGCAGGACACCTTCACCCGGGAACACGGGTCACCCTTGCAAAATCTCTACAGACAGCACCAGCACATTTCTCTTCCCACACATGACCTTTCTGATAAAACCAAAATCTGTCAGATTCTCCACCCAAAAGGGGAAGGAAGTGAGACTGGAGAATACACTCAGCTGTTGAGATGAGAAAACACGTTGGAACCCGAGAGCTGTTAGCCTTCTAAAGCAATGGTAGCCACAGATAGCGGATTTCTGAAACGCATCAGGAGGGAGAAGCGCCGCCATGCCCATCGCATAATCATAATGCCATAAATGGACAACTGTTGCTATAATTAAAATGCTTTTACTAATAACAGGCCTTGATACTTGTCAAACAGTGAAGTGCATTTTATTAGTGTCATAAAATGTGTCGAATAAAGGGACACTTAATTGTTCATTAAATCCTAGAATGCACTAGTGCTGGGATAAGTAATTTTAGGACAAATAAAATTAACCAACCAGCCAACAAATATTTCCTATGTACAGACAAGAGAAAGTCGGCAGTTGGGTGAATTCTACACTATAAAACCATCATACCCAAAGGCATACATATTCAAACTGAGCCCTTGTCTGCGACATAAGGATTCTTATTAGTATTGCTTGAAGATTTGCTTAATAAATATGTTTGCATACACAGAATTAAATGGATGCAGAATTAATGACTGGTAACAAAGATGGTCTGCATTGTAGGCTGCTGGAAAAGATGCAGGAGAAAGGGCAAATGTGCATGACAGAATGAGGAAGTGAGAATTCAAAGTGGCCTCAACTAGTTGAAGCAATGGGCCAATCTGGACAAGTTGACATTAAGCAGGTCATTCTATAGACCTATAGAATGGATATAGGGCTATGCTTGAATCTAAAGCTAACAAATAAAACTTGTTTCTATCAAGTGGAGAATTCATTCCATTTCAGTAGCTCTTGTATAGGTGGCCTGACAATATGAGCCCACAGTTTGATCACACTGATAAACTCATGCACACACACATACTCACACAAACACACTCACACGCTCATCTGCACACATACACACATCCACCCTCATACACCAACATGCACATACATACTTGTGAATATTCAAACTCAAGCTCACATACAGGTATGCACGAATACACACATGCTAACATATGCACTCACACACATACACCAACTTACATATTCACACATGCATATGTACACTAACACGCACATTCATGTACACACACACACATATATAGTCATTCAAACACACATGCATAAATGCACACTCTTGCACATATGCCCATGCTCATCACATGTGCACATGTATGCACATGTATTACATGTGCACACTCACACACTCGTAGAAAAACACCTATATACACTCACACATACCTACACCACTCATACATAAACATACACAAAACCAAACCAGAACCAAGTGCAGCCTTCGATTTTCTGAATATTGACTTTCATTCTTCATGAACAAATCATTCATCCTATTGAAATGACTGTTGTTGTTGTTGTTGTTGTTGTTGTTGTTGTTGTTGCTAGGTGTTGTCAAATCAGTTCCCACTCATAGTGATCCTATCTAGAGTTTCCAAAGAACAAATGGTGGATTTGAACCACTGACTTTGAGGTTCAAACCAATCTCGTGGTCCAGTGTATTATCACAAAGCCCCACACCAGGACTCCTTTAGAATGATGTTGTTGTTGTTAAGTGCCGTTGACTCGGTTCTGACTCACAGAGACCCTGTATAGGTTTCCAAGGATCCTGCGGTAAATTTGAACTGCCAACTTTATGATTCAAACAGTGCATTTTCCTGCAGCCCCACACCATTTGCCTCCTAGAGTCCTTGTAGGATATTTACATTGCTATAGTCTCCAATCCTCTGAGGTGACCATGTATGGGATGATCAGGAGCATGTTCTAGATAAAGAGATGGAGAGCCTGCAATAGTACATGACCTGGCTGAAGTCCAAAGCTCACAGATGGTGCTGCTGGGAGTGGATACCTGCCACGTCTCATGTTTTCCATGACTTGTCTCATTAAACGTTGTCAAGAACCCACGCGGTTGTGTTTCATTTTCTCCATTTTACAAATGTGACACTTAGGCCCAGGGTTACACCATCAGCAAGCAAAGAAGCTGGAATTTGTGTGTGAACCTGTCTAGTTTAAAAGTCCACATCATTTTACTCTGCCTTCCAACCCCAAGGTCAGGCTTCTGAAGAACACCAGATGAGACAACAAGAAGGAAGGAAGTGATCAGAGACTCTCCAGGGAGCCTGGGACTGGGCAGCAGCCAGCTGGCCAGTCCTCTGGCCCTCAGCTCCGAGGTCTCAATCAGTGCCAACTGCAAATCTTTCATGAAGATTTCCTACCTCTTCTTACTTGTCTTGGGATGCTGCTGGCCCTCCTTTCTGAAGTCTCCAAGACAAATGTTTGCAGTGCTCATCACTAACCTTATTATGTCTCAATAATGCCATCAACCCAAGCCAAGCCCAATTGCAGAATGGGCAGAAAAGATCTTTTTGCAAAAGAGAGAAGTGATATTCCCAAGTCTAACAAGAACTCCCGAGTGCAATATCTGCTAATTTTGTGATGATGGTTTGTTTGTGCCACCTCGAGAGCTGACATCTACAGCCCTGGCAGAGGCAAACATGGCCACCACATTGGCCATGAGGTTCCACTGGTTACGCATAAATCATTCCTAGAGAAGTGAGCAGAGAACTGCTGACACCAATCCAGGCGGCGGCCTGACAGCCTCCCCTACCCCCTTTGGGTAGCATTGTAGGAAGCAAGCTACCCCAAGCAGCCCTGTCACTACTCCACCCTGGACCATTCCCTGGGAGTTTCTCAGAGTGCATTTTCTGCATCTTAAAGACAAAGGCATTGACTAAGTCTCACTATGGACAGCTAAGAAGTCTCTCATGCATTCATTACTGAGCTTCCTCGTATTATCAGCTACTATGGAGCTGATTCTGACTCATAGCACCCCTGAGTGTGACAGAGGAGAACTGCTCCACGGCGTTTTCTTAACTGAAAACTTTATGAAAGCAGACTGCCAGGCGTTTCTTTCACTGAGTCATTGGGAGGGTTTAAATCATCCTGGTGTCGAGCAGATTCTGAATGTTTCATTGTAAAATCCTGGTGAATGCTTCAGTGAAAGGGATTAGGAGGAAACATGGGAGGAAATAATGGTATGAAAGAGAGTTTACTATGCATTCAACACCCACTAAAGAATGCCTTCACCTTATGGTTGGGATGGTTCGGAAATGGTTCAAAAACCTCAGATCAAGAAAGTGCCCAGCCTGTGTGTGGGCAGAGGACTCGGGTGAAGCAGATGGGAAAAGGGTACATCCAGTGCTGAGGGCAGAGAAGAACCCCCAGAGACAAACTTGGAAGCAAAATGGAGATGCACACTATCTGTTGGCTTGTTGCACTGTGATGATTTGCATACACCCTGCGATGTTGGGAGTTCTGCCATCAGTATTTCATATTCCTGCAGGCTTCCCCACGATGGGCAGATTTCAGCAGAACTTACAGACTAAGACAGACAAAGAAGAAAGGCCTGGCAACTGACTTCCAAAAATTTGCAAATGAAAACCCTATAGACCACAAGAGCACATGATTTAATATACAGGCAAGCCTGCAGGTTCAGTCCCAGACCACGGCAACAGTAAAACCAATCACATGATGGTTTTTAATTTCCCAGTGCAGATTAAAGTTATGTGCCCACCAGACTGTGGTCTATGAAGTATGCAATAGCATTATGAAAAATCTGAAATATTGTGAGGTTGACCAAAATGGAACACAGTGACTGAGTGAGCACTGTTGCAGGGAAAATGGCACCAATAGATTTTTTTGAAATGGAATTAGCACAAGAATCCAAGCTGTGAAACAAGTTAAAGACACTCCGAATCCAGAGTCACAACAGTGGACTGGTACATGCCAAACATCACAAAGATGTCACGAGACCAGATGATGCTATGTCCTTTTGTACATGGCGTCAGTATGAGTTGGCGCTAACTCCACCGCAACAAACAAGAACAGTAAAGATGGGACGGGGAAGGGACCATGTAATAGTTGCAAGAAGAACTTGGCTGAAGGGAGCTGGGAGAAACCAAGCAGAGGCAGAGAGGCATGAACTTAACAGGTAAGCTCCAGTGACAGTCCCCAAATGAAAGCACCTAGGAATTGCCTGAGTCAGAGAGCTACCGTCACATATGGGGACACTGCTCCCAGTGTTGTCATCATCCCTGAGCAGGGAGAATCCGTGGTGGAAGAATTCCATCTGCACAGGTTACAGATATGGCCTGACCCATGAGGACAGATAGGGGGAAGTGTGGACAGGAAGGGAAGACATCTACAAGGGGAGCCATGTGCCCCACCCACAAATGAAGTTGAAAGAGATGGTCGGTGTGGAACTGAAGAAGGATGTGGACAGTTGCTCCCCAGTGTTCTCCATGCAGAGAGGTGAAGACTGCTTTGCAGTAGCTCTGAATGTTTTCCCTCATGGCTGTACATCAGTCAGTGTTCAGCCAAAGATGGACATTCTGGGCCTCCAAGTCAAGGGCACTTGAAAACACAATTGCCACAATCCAACCACAGTGATCCTGCTGCTCAGCAGCTGGTTAGAAATGAAGAAAGTTCAACCTTCCTAAATGTGGACAAGAGGCTGATGGAGACACAGCTCAAGGTGCAGAGGAAAGATGGGAGCTTGGAAACAGTGCTGCTGCCATCAAGAGCCCAGGTCCAGTTGAAGGTGTGGACAGACACATCTGGGAGAGCATGTGACAGAGATACTGATGCTTAGCAGGCTCCCTGGGGTGCATACTTCAACAACATCAAAGATGCTGAAGCTCAAGAATCTGGGCAGAGTGTCTCCAGTGAGATGAGTGTGAGAAGATGAGTGCTGGAGTCCTTGGCAGTGCTGGAGCAAGATGTGCTGCCAGGGGCACTGTAGACATGAAAGTGACCATACCGGCTACACGGGCTCACAGGGGAGTAGCAACAGTACATTCTAAGGACACCATCGGACCATCAGTTTGCCATACTGTGGTGGCTTGTTCGTTGTAGTTATCCTTGAAGCCATGCCACCAGTGTTTCAAATAGTGCAGACTCACCCCTGGTAGACCAGTCTCAGCAGAGTTCTCAGACTGAGACAGACTTGGAAAAAAACCCTGGAGATCTAATTCTAAGAACCAGCCGGTGAAGACCCTATAGGTCACAACACAACATGGGTTGCTAAAGTACTATAAGATGAACCTCTAGCCTGGAAAGATCAGGTAGGTGGCAGAGGACTGGGCAACGTTTCATTCTATTGTATGTAAGTCAGGGTATCATGGGTCAGAGCAACTCAATGACCACTAGCAACAACATGGACTAAATACGTAGTATGTAAAGATGTCACAGTAAGATGTGGTGACCAAGGAGGGCACATCACAGAACTTTACCCAAGGAGAGTCCTCCCACCCAACAGAAGCAAGCACCCACGGTGCCATACTAGCTTCCTGCAGAAAGGTTTCTTCAGGGACCACTGACTCCAGATAATTGGAACTGACTGGCATCTGACTAGGTTAACCACAAGAACCCATCTTCTTCTTTCAGATTCTTCATCGCTTTTTCTCTCATGGGTCAGTGAGACCTGCTGGCCCCAAGAAGGTGGCTTTCATTTGCCTCCAGCATTAAGTTCTAGTTTTGTTTAATAACTGTGCAGGTGGCTGGCAACTCTGTGGATGTTTTCTAAATTCTCTGACTGTGGGACAGGCATCACTCACTTAAGAATGGGGCATGTGACAGAGTTGGATTTAGACTCCAGAAATCAAGTGATCCTAAGGTGCCACAGTTCTTCCAAGAGAGCCAAGCCTGACTCACCTGTTTGAGGAAACCAGAGTCCATCCCAACATGGAGGGAGTCCCCTGAGCAGAGCCAGAGTTGCAAAAGGAAGGGATTTGAACATTCAGTTCTTTGGACTTAAATGTGCAGTTTGCCCTTTACTTTAAAAAGAAAGAAAAGAAAAGAAAACAATTTATTATTTGAACTTTGGTTTTCCCCAAAGTCTCTCACAGTGAAGACTGTTCCCTTTCTTCAGGGTTGGCACATTTTGACTTTATATTATTTGAAAGCGTGGAGTCCATTATATAATCTCTGCGATTTGTATTGGCAAGTTCAGCTAAGGATAATTTGAAATGGCAAATAAAATAGACACAAAGCCTTCAAAATGAGGAACATGCTTTGATCATGTTGATCCAGCCATATTCAAATCTTCTGGAGGGAGAAGCTGGGCTCCTTGCCAAAGATCATGGAGAGGGTGCTCCAAGGAACCCAGGGTTATCAGAGTGGCCACCTCAAATTGGGAACAGGGTCCCCTGTCAGATTGCACATCCCCTGTCCCAAGTGATAAGTCAACCATGACTCTGCTTAATTACAGTACAAAAATAATAACAAATAACCCAGCCCAGTTCTAGTTAGCTGATTCCAACTCACAGCAATCCTATGTAGGGTTTCTGTAAATCTTTTCAGAAGCAGAAAGCCTCAACTTTCTGTCATGAAGCAGCTGGTGGATTTGAATAATCAACTTTGTGGTTAGTAGTCTAATGCTTATTCTATAACACCACCCTATTAGTCCAAAGGTCTAAAGAAATACAGACAGACTTGAGAGACACCATGGCTTTAGTTCCTGACAACTGCAATAAGGCAAGTGTTACAATTGTTGTTGTGTGCTGTGGAGTTGGTTCTGACTCATAGCGACCCTGTACAGGGTTTCTGAGACTGTAAATCTTTACGGGAGCAAAAAACCTCAACTTTCTTCCACGGAACAGCTGGTAGTTTCAAACTGCTGACCCTGAGGTTCGCAGCCTGATTCGTAACCACTACGCTACCAGAGCTCCTTAAGTGTTACAATAAAGCAAGTCAAATCTATGTTTTTATTCCCAGGGCATTGTTAGGTGCCTTCAGGTTGGTTCCCACTCATCGTAGCTCTCTGCACAATGGAATGAAGCACTACCCAGTCCTGACTCATTCTTACAATTGTTGTTATGCGTGAACCCATTATTGTTACCAGTATGCCAATCCTTCTTGTTGAGGGTCTTCCTCTTTTTCACTGCCCCTCCATTTTACAAAACATGATGGTCTTCATGGGCTGGTCCCTCCTAATAATATGTCCAAAGTTGTTGTTGTTAAGTGCCATTGAGTCAGTACCAACTCATAGCGACCCTATGCACAACAGAATGAAACATTGCCCAGTCCTGGGTTAAACTCACAATTGTTGCCGTGTGTGAGCCCATTGATGCTGCCACTCTGCCAATCCATCATGCTGGGGGGTCTTCCTCTTTTTCTCTGACCGTCCACCTTACCAAACATGATCTCCTTCTCCAGCAACTGGTCCCTTCTGACAATATGTCTGAAGAATGAGAGATAAAGTCTGGCCATCCTGGCCTCCAAGGAGCACTCTGGCTGCACTTCTTCCAACACGGATCTGTTTCTTCTTTTGGCAGCTCATGGTATTTTCAATATTCTCCTCCAACACCATAACTCAAATGCATCAGTTCTTGTACAGTCTTCCATATTCACTCGTCTGTGAGTTTGCTGTACTGTGGTGGCTTGTGGGTTGCTGTGATTCTGGAAGCTATGCCATGGGTATTTTAAATACCAGCAGGGTCACCCACAGTGAACAGTTTTCAGATGAGCTTACAGATGAAGACTGACTAGGAAGAAAGAGAGGCGAATTACTTCCAAATACTTAGTCATTGAATACTTTATGTCCAAAGTAGTAGAGATGAAATCTAGCCATGTGACTTTTGAGGAGCATTCTGAATATACTTCTTCCAAGACAGATTTCTTTGTTCTTCTGGCTGTCCATAGCACTTTCAATTTTCTTCTCCAACATCATAATTCAAACACATCAATTCTTCTAAAGACTGTTATTCACTGTCCAACTTTCACACATATCCAAATAAGGCTGTTGGAAATACCATGACTTAGGTCAGGTGAACCTGAGTCCTCGAACTGATATCTTTGCTCTTGAACACTTCAAAGACATATAAATAAACATGCCCTTTAATTTCTTGGCTACTGTTTCTATGAGTGTTGATTGTGGATCTAAGCAAAATGAAGACTTTGACAACTTCAGTCTTTTCTCCGTTTATCATGATGTTGTTTAATGGTCCAGTGGTGAGGATTTTTGTTTTCTTTATATTAAGGTGAATTCTATTATGAAGGTTATTGTATTTGGTCTTCATCAGTAAGGATTGTAAGTTGTTTTTGCTTCCAGAAAGCATGGTTGTATCATCTGCATGTCGCAGGTTGTCAATAAGCCTTCTTCCAATCCTGACGCTATGTTATTTTTCATATAACCAGCTTCTCTGATTATTTACTCAGCATACAGATTGAATAAGGACGGTGAAAGGATACAACTGTGGGCTATCAGAAGAACAAACAAATCTGCCTGGAAGAAGTACAGCCAGAATGCTCTTTAGAAGGTAATGTGTCATACTTCAGACATGATCCAAAAGGACTAATTCCTGTAGAAGAACATCATGCTTGGAAATTGGAAGGTCAGCCAAAAAGAGGAAGACCCCTAATGAGATGAATTGGCACAGTTACATCAGCAGTGGGCTCAGGCATCACAATGATTGTGAGGATGGTTCAGGAGCGGGCAGTACTTCATTCTTTTGTACATAGGGTTGCTATGAGTCAGAAGTGACTCAACAGCACCTAACAACAGCAATAACAAATACTAGTCCATAGGAAAGTTATATTGACACTACAGTGTAGTCTAAGAAGTGGAGAAGGCAATTATTAAAAGTTTGAAATATTGTTAGAATAAACACGATGAGGCACAGAGAGACAAAGTGAGCCCATTTTGAGGGTCAATGACACTGAGAGATTCACTCAATGCCTGGTTGCCAGAAGCCTTCCATTTATAAAACAAAACAAACACAGCATCTATGAAGCACAATGAAGCAGGGTGTGCCTATAACTGGTGCTCTCTTCTCCTATTGCTTCTGTGATAGAGAGTCATAAGTGAGTGGCTTTAACAATCAGAAATGCATTTTATCATAATCCAGGAGGCTGGACGCCTGAATCGAGCTTATCCAGAGCCATCCTGATTGCTCAGACATCATTAGGAAGACAGAGGAGAGAGGGGTTCCTGGACCAGGAACACACCTGGGAACTTCATCCCATTCACAACCACCCTTGTCTGTCTGTTTAAAAACCATGACCACACAGATCCATCCAAACACCTGCCTCCAGTTAAGGCTATCCCAGCTTTGCCACCTCGCCTGGCTGAGCTTTGCAGACATGTCCCTAAGCACTTGCAAATCAGACCCTTGTGGCCCAGAGGACAGTTGGGTCTGGGCCCCAGAAGCTCCCCAAGAGGATTATTCCCCAGTCCAGCCCATGGGGCAGCCTTCTGGAGCAGCCCTGCTCACTCCAGACCCTGGGAGGCTGTCTCTTGCTTTTTAATTAAATGCTTTCAAGTTTGTACTTGAGCCTGGAGGCAAAATGCTCTCACAGGGCATGACTTTACAAATTGGAAAAAAATAATAATAAATAAATGAAAGGTCTTTTTATCCTTTCCCTCATCTTATTATATTTTGTGACTAGATGGATGAGACACCTGTATTCTGTCTTGGAGAAGGCCTGTGGATTTCAGGCATAGACAAGGGTTGCATGGTCCCTTTAAAACCCACTGGTCTGCACATTTCTGATGCAAGGGATCAGGACCAGGGAGGTGACTCACCCCATCTAAAGCCATCCATCAGGTCAGTGGCAGGACTGGGATCAGGATCCAGTGCGCCTGACCTGAAGTGGTTCATGGTCTCCCAAAGCTCCTGCTGTCCTGTTACAAACAAACACAGTGTCTGCCAAATACACCGGAATGAGCACATGGCAGCTGCTACCACCAGCTCAAACAGATCTGGGCAACATTTTGTTGTTTATACTTAGGGTCTCTAAGGGTCAGAGCTGAATCAACAACACCTGATAACAACAGAAGCAGACAGAAGTGAAGCTGGATGGTGGCTCACAGTGGCCTTCCCAATGACCACTGCCCATGAAGTCTCTTTGATAAGAGACTCAGTCGCTTGGCTCTCTACAATTTGTCCAAACTCACCAGCCTTGTTCCTTGTTGCTAATCCTCAGGGCTTGGTACATGCCTCAGGTTTGACCAATCAGAAGGGTTATCTTTCTTCTCTGGTTGTGGAAATCTGACCTTGATAGCTGCTTGTTGCCTGATTCATGCCCTCCCCACCCAATCTCAGAGGAGCACCCACTGGAAAAGATGACATCCGAGGATCTGTCTCCAAGCCACAGAAACCCTGAAAGTATAGAAGCTGGAAGAATAAGGAAGAATCTTGCCTTAGAGAAGACAATGAGAGCTTGACCCTGCTGACACCCTATGCTTGTACTTCAAATTCCAGAACTATGGACAGCAAATTCCTGCATCTTGTGGCTCAGATCTGAGGAGTTATAAAACAAAGACCTAAGGTGCATCTGGAGTCCTGGTGTGGTGCTGTGGGTTAATGCACCAGACTGCAAAGCCATTTGAACTGCAAAGTCGGCGGTTCAAGCTCACCAGCTGCTCCCCAGAAACCCTATACATGGTCACTATGGGTCAGGAACTGACTCGATGGCACTTAACAACAACAGCAAAGGTGCATATGGGAGTCCTGGCGTGGCATTATGGATCAATGCACTTGACTGCAAAGTCAGTTTGATCTGCAAGGTTAGTGGTTCAAGCTCACCAGCTTCTCCTCGGAAACCCTATATGGAGTCACTGTGGGTCAGGAACAACTTGATGGCACTTAACAACAACAACAACAATGTGAGTCTGACTCAAGTCATAGTATTTTCAAACATCTCATATTCATGTGAAAGCTGGAAAATGAATAAGGGTGATTGTATAAAAACTGATAGCTTTGGATTATGATACTGACAAAAGTATGAAATACACCATGGATTGTCAGAAGAATTAACAAAACTGTCTGGAAAAAGAAGTACAGCCAGAATGTTCCTTAGATGTGAAGATGACAAGACTTTGTTTCACAAAAGTGCACTTTAGACATGCTACAAGAAGAGACCAGTACCCAGAGAAGGACATCATACTTGGTAAAATAGAGGGTCACTGAAAAAGAGGAGGACCCTCAATGAGATGGATTGACACAATGATTGCAACAGTGGATTCAAATGAAGTAACAATTGTGAGTATGGTGTTAAAGCAGGCAGTTTCCTTCTATTGAGTATAAGGTCACTACGAGTTATAATGATTACGTATTTGTCAGTTTGCCAATACTGCGGTGGTTTGTATGTTTCTGTGATTCTAGAAGCCAGGTAAATGGTATTTAAAATGTTACTAGAATCACCCATGGAGGACAGGTTTCAGATGAGCTTCCAACTAAGACAAACTAGGAAGAAGAAGAGACAGACAGCTTCTTAATATTTAGTTACTGAAAACCTTCTGAATAACAGTGGAACACTGTCAGCATCAGAAATTGAATATGTAAACATGATGAAGAATGTCAGAATATTGTAAGATATAGTGCCCGAAGATGAGCTTCTTAGGTTAGAAGTCATCAAAATACGACTGGGGAAGAGCTGCAGATTCAAAGTAGAGTTGAAAATGATGACTTGAACGCAATAGAGCTTTCAAGAGCTTCATTTACTGATGGAGGTGCTACTCAAAATGAGGAGAAACAGCTGTAAACATTCATCAATAACTGGAACATGGAATGTACAAAGTATGAATCTAGGAAAATTGGAAATTGTCAAAAATGAAATGGAATGCATAACCATCGATACCCTAGGTATTAGTGAGCTGAAATGGATTGGGATTGGTCATTTTGAATCTCACAACCATGTGCCAGGAATGACAATTTGAAGAAGAATGGCACCAAATTCATCATAAAAAAGCACATTTCAAGATCTATCTTGAAGTACAACACTGTCTGTGATAGTATAATATCCATATGTACACAAGGAAGACCAATTAGTGTCACTACTATTCAAATTTAGGCACCAACCACTAAAGTCAAGGATGATAAAATTGAAGAATTCTTCCAACTTCTTCAGTCTGAAATTCATCACACATGACATCAAGATGTATTGATAATTACTGGTGATTGGAATTCAAAAGTGGTATGCAAAGAGAAAGGATCAAACACAGCCTGATATTATAATAAGATATGCAAAAGTCCGGAGTTAGAAAACCAAAAGGTAAGAACATGCTCAAGATGCGAGAACTGAAGGAAAAATTCAAGTCTCAACTAGCAATATTGAAGGATTCTATTGGCAAAATATTGAATGATGCAGAAAGCATCAAAAGAAGATGGAAGCCCAAAGTGCAATGAAGGCATTGGCAAAGAACAAGGTTACAGGAATTGATGGACTACAAGTTGAAATCTTTCAACACACTGAAGCATCACTGGAGGCACACACTCATCTATGCCAAGAAATTTGGAAGAGAGCTACCTGGCCAAATGATAGGAAAGGATCCATATTTTTGCCCATTCTAGAGAGAGGAGACCAATGAAATGTAGAAATCATTGGACAATATCACTAATATTGCATACAAGTTAAATTTTGCTTAAGATAATTAAAAAATGGCTGCACCAGTATACTGAGAGGGAACTGCCACAGATTCAAACCAGATTCAGAGAAGGACATGGAATAAGGAATATCATGCTGACATCGGTTGGGTCTTAGTTGAAAGCAGAGAATGCCAGAAAGATACTTACCTGTGCTATATTGACTACGCAAAGGCTTTCAATTGTGTTGATCATGACAAGCCATGGACAATACTGGGATGAATAAGTATTCCAGAAGACTTAACTGTCCTCATGGAGCACCTATACATAGACAAAGAGGCAGTAGTTCAAATTGAACAAGGGAATGGTTGTTGTGGTTATGTGCCGTCGAGTCTGTTTGGACCCACAGAGACTCTGTATAGGGTTTCTGAGGAGCAGCTGGTGAGCTTGAACTGCTGACCTTGCAGTTCAAACCGACTTTGCAATCCAGCGCTTTAGCCCACAGCACCACACCAGGAGTCCACTGAATGGTTTAAAATTAGGAAAGGTGTGTGCCAGGGTTGTTCTCTTTCACCATACATTCAGTCAGTGTGCTGAGCAAATAATTCGAGGAGCCAGATTATATGAAGAAAAACGTGACATCAGGGTTGCATGAAGGCTCATTAATACTCTGAGACATGCAGATGATTCAAGCTTGCTGGCTGAAAACAGAGAAGACTTAAAATGCTTACTGATGCAGATCAAAGTCCAGAGCTTTCACTATGGGTTACACTTCAATGTAACAAAAACAAAAATCCTCACCACTGGACCAATAAATAACATCAATATTAACAGAGAAAAGGTTTACATTATCAGAGACTTCATTATGCTCAGATCAACCATCAACACTCATGGAAGCAACAGTCAAGAAATCAAACGACATATTGCGTTAGGCAAGTCTGCTGTATGTTGTTGTTGTTAGGTGCCATAGAGTCAGTACCGACTCATAGCAACACTATGCACAATAGAACAAAACACTGCCCGATCCTGGGCCAACTTCACTATTTTTGCCATGCTTGAGCCCATTGATGCTGCCACTTGGTCAATCCATCTCACTGGGAGTCTTCCTCTTTTGCTCTGACCCTCCACCCTACCAAACATGATATCCTTCTCCAGTGACTGGTCCCTTCTGACAATATGTCCAAAGTATGAGAGATGAAGTTTGGCCATCCTGTCCTCCAAGGAGCACTCTGGCTGCTCTTCTTTCAACACAGTTGGTTCTTTTGGTAGCCCATGGCACTTTCAATTTTCTTCCAACACCATATTCTCTTCCAACACCATAACTCAAATGCATCAATTCTTCTCCAGTCTTCCTTATTCACTGTCCAGCTTTCGCATGCATATGAGGTTATTGAAAATACCATGGCCTGGGTAAGTTTCACCTATATCCTCAAGCTGACGTCTTTGCTCTTCAACACTTTAAAAAGGTCTTGGGCAGCAGATTTGCCTAATGCCATTTCTTAACATCATTTGATTTCTTGATTTCTGCTTCCGTGAGTGTTGATAGTTGATCCAAGAAGAGCGAAGTCCTTGACAACTTCAATCTTTTCTCCATTGACAAGAATGTTGTTTATTGGTCCAGTGGTGAGGATTTTTGTTTTCTTTACATTGAGATGCTGTTTGGAGGCTGTGATCTTTTATCTTCATCAGTAAATATTTTAAGTCCTCTTCACTTTCAGCAAGTAAGGTTGTATCATCTGCATATCGCAGATTGTTAATGAGTCTTCCTCCAATCCTGATGCCACGTTTTTCTTAATAGAACCCAGCTTCTCAGATTATTTGCTCAGCATACAGATTGAATAAGTATGGTAAAAGAATATAACCTTGTCGCACAACTTTTTTGATTTTAAACCATTCAGTGTTCCCATGTTCTGTTCGAACAACTGCTTGTTGGTCCAGGTACAGATTCCTCATGAGCACAAATAAGTGTTTTGGAATACTCATACTTCCCAATGTTGTCCATAGCTTGTCATGATCCACACAATCGAAAGCCTTTGTGTAGTCAATAAAGTATAGTAAACATCTTTCTTTTATTCTCTGCTTTCAGCCAAGCTCCATCAGACATCAGCAATGATATCCCTTGTTCCATAGCCTCTTCTGAATCTGGCTTGAACATCTGGAAGTTCTCTGTCAATGTATACTTGCAGCCATTTCTGTATTACCTTTAGTAAAATATTACTCGCATGGGATATGAAAGATATTGTCCAATGATTTCCGCATTCCATTGGGTCACCTCTCTTTGGAAAGAGCACAAATATGGATCTCTTCCAGTCAGCTAGATAGTTGTCTTCCAAATTTCTTGGCGTAGATGAGTGTGTGCCTCCTGTGCCACCTCACTTTCTTGAAAGATTTTAATTTTTATTCCATCAATTCCTAGTGCCTTCTTGTTTGCCAATTGCTTCAATTCACCTTGGACTTCCTCCTTCAATATCATTGTCTCTTGATCATATGCTACCACTTGAAACGGTTGAACATCAACCATTTCCTTTTGGTACAGTGACTCTGTGTAGTCTTTAAAGTGTACAAGATCAAAGATATCAGTTTGAGGACTAAGGTTCACCTGACCCATGTCATGGTATTTTCAATAGCCCCATATGCATGTGAAAGTTAGACAGTGAATAAAGAACATCATAGTAGAATTAATTCATTTGAATTAAGGTGTTGGAGGAGAATATAAAAAATGCCATGGACCATCAAAAGAATAAACAAATCTGTGTTAGAAGTACAGTCATCTTGCTCCCTAGAAACCAGGATGGCTAGACTTCATCGCTCAAACTTCGGACATATTATCAGGCAGGGGAAGTCCATGGAGAAGAACATCATGCTTGGTAACGTGGTTTGTTGTTGTTAAGTACAGTTGAGTCAGTTAGCCTCATAGTGACCCTGCATAGGGTTTCCAAGGAGCAGCTGTTGAGCTTGAACTGCTTAACTTGAAGTTCAAACTGACCATACAATTCAGGGCATTAACCCATAGTGCCAAACCAGGACTCCTGTTAATGATGAGGGTCAGCCCAAAAGAGGAAGACCACCATTGAGATGGATTGGCACCATTGGTGCAGCAACGGGCTCAAGTATATAGCTACTATTCGTACGTTGGTGCAGAACCGGGCGGTGTTTTGTTCTGTTGTGAGTAAGGTCATTATGAGTTGATACTGACCCGATGGCAACTAACAACAACAGCATGAATCAGAACTGACCGCGTAGCATCTACCAGCAATAGCTACCTTGCAATTCAAACTGACTTGAAGTCCAGTGCTTTATCCTACTGTACCACAAAGCCTCAAGCCTACTGCCAACTTCGCCATAGACCTGCATATATCACTGCCTGCTTAAAAACTAAAACTGGTTTTCTATCATTTTAAGTGCCAACCTTTAATTATCAAATTACTGCCTTTCTCTCAAATTTCATCTCTCTTCCTCACCCCTCCAGACATCCTGAATCATGTGCAAAACTCTGAATGTCCTGTCCAATTTATGTTTCCAAGATGAGAGCCCTTCTGCAGGATAAACACCTAGTCATCCCTCAAAACCCAGTTTGATTCTCTGCAGTGCAGATTCCTCCTTCCTCTTCTCAGCAGGATTGACAGATCTCAGCTTCGATGTGCTCATCTCCTTTTCTATCATTCCTAAACCACAGAGGCTGTCCTCCCAATGGACCACATGCCCCTCCAGCGCAGGAATGACCTCAGCTGATACTACACACCTGGGGCCTTAACCCTGCTCCCACCCCATGCCAAGTGCTCAGGAGCTATTTGTTGAATGAATGCATGACTGATTCCACATTGACCCTTACAGAGATTTAGCTCAAAGCTAAAACCTCCAAAAATAAAGCCTTAGTTGCAGATATAAATGGAAAGACTGAGGTGACTTTCCCAAAGAGGATCCAAACCCATGTCTACTATTGGCTAATGCTGTTTAGAGTTTGTGACTTTAACCAATACTTATATGTTGCTTTTTATTTGGGCTGTAAATGGATGATGTTCATGTACTTGGTAGTACCCTCCTCTCTGTTCTGCAAAGTGCTACCCAAGTCTGCTGTGAGGCCGGCGAGGTTATACCCTATAAATCTTTTATCAGGGTGTGTGGATGGCTGAGGGAGATGAGGGCATACAAAAGCTCTGACAAAGTGGACTGGATGTGGCAGGCAGGAAGTAACACGTGGCACCATTGTTCCCTCCTTTGACAAATAAAAGAGATATTCTGAACCCAGATGTTTCAGTCAAATGAAGAGAAGGAAATTAGCTTTTTTCTTCTGTCACAGACAGATGATGAAGCACCTCCTCAGGTCTTTTCTGCACAGCCCTCAGTGAGTCTGTGCTTTCAACCAGGCTCTGTTGCAAGCAGGAGGTGAGTAGGACTGAGAATCGAAGTGACCGAGAGCAGGGGTGGGTGGGAATTTCCCTGCACATCTTACACTTCCCTGAAAGAGAGATCGCAGCTTCCTTGAACCGTCTAGAGTGTGTCCCTGGGTATAGTAGTTTTGTTTTGTTTAGTCTTATTGCTTTTTATGTAGAAAACTGAGCAAATGGGGATGAAATTAATGGACTTGGAGCTGGAGTAGGCAGAGTCTATAGGTCTGGCTGGAGATGGTCTTCTCTCCTCTCCTCGGAACACTACACTCCATGCAATGTTCAAATAATTACTAATAATCACAGGTATTATTTGCGGAGTTCTTTGTATGTGCCCGACACTGGGCTGAGTGCCATACCTGCTCCCCATTCCCTTTCAACCGTCATCGAGAGCTCAGTATTATTATTGTTGCTGTTGTTATTATTGGCCATCAAATCTATTCCATCACATGGCAACCCCATCTGTGGAAAGAAGAATTACTCTGTAGGGTTTTCTAGTAGTTGAATGCTTAACAATTGCGCCACTTATGAATTGAGAAGTGAAGATTCTGAGAGGTGAAGTGTTCTGCTGGTAAGAAATTGAACCCTGATAAAGTTACACACAAATGCCAACAAAAACAGGATTCACATGCCTATTACAAGCATGTTGTTGTTGTTAAGTGCTGTTGAGTCAGTTCCAACTCATAGCAAACTTTTAAGGATTTCTGAGTTGCAGCTGATGGGTTTGAACTACTGACTTTGCAGTTCAAACTGACCTTGCAGTTCAGTACTTGATCCTAGAGTACGAACCAGGACTCCGTTACATTCCTTATGCACTATGCTATCTCAGGACTTCTGTTGTGGCACTGTGGATCAGCACTGGACAACAAACCACAGGGTTGGCAGTTCAAACCCACGAGTTGCCTCTTGGAAACCCTATTCAAGGTCACTATGAATCGGAAATGACTTGATGGCACTTATCAACAACACGCTACTAAAAGCATAGTGCATCAAAAACTGGCAGAAAACAACATCGCATAGTTTGCAAAATGATGTACAACATGCTCAGAGTCCCGGTTTGGTGCTGAAGGATGAGCACTAGACTGCTAACTGCAAAGTTGGCAGTTCAAACCTACCAGCTGCTCCTCGGAAACCCTATGTTGTTGTTGTGTACTGTCTAGTGTGTTCCAGCTCATAGTAACTCTGTATTGGGTTTCCAAGGCTGTAAATCACTTCAGGAAAGATGAGAAAGCCTCATCTTTCTCTCATGAGCATTTGGTAGGTTTGAACTTCTGTAACCACCATGCTACCAAGAAAACCCTATACAGAATCGCTATGAGTCAGTTCTACCTTGCCGGCCCTCAGTAACCATAATATGTTCATTATCAGGCTAAAATACTGAGCTCGCTGGCTCATTCTTCTTAGTTCATCTTAGTTCACAAGCCTCATTAAAAGTTATGCAGCATCATGGTGGCTCCACATGAGGAGCATCAGCTAGGAATTGAACCTGGGCCTCCCATTTGGAAGGTGAGAATTCTACCATTGAGCTAAGAAGATTACCTCCTGCACCTGATTTAAATTGAACGAAAGCATCTGGTCCCAGCCCCTTAAGCAATGGAGAAAACCCAACCACAGAACTGGGAAGGGGCTTACCCAACCTCTCACGCTCCTGGGTAGCAGAATAAAGTCCATAACCAGACATGAGATCGTCTTGGATCCACCCCCAGATGGTTCATGGTGGAAGAGAAGGTTCTGAACAAGTTGACGCAGTACTTTCACTCCCAGAGCTTCAGGGACCAGGCCTAGCACCCACTGGCAGCTTTATCCCTGACCCATGGTGAGTGGGCAGGGACTCTCCCAGATGACTCTCCCTGAAAACCAGGCTCATCTGGACACAAAGCCCCTTCCCTCACCACTCCTGCCAAGCAGGACCCAGGGCTCCGGTTAATCCTGCTTGTAAAGGGCCGGGTGTATGTTTGGGGTTTGGCAATCACTGAAAAGCAGTCTTGGCTATTATTCATGTCCTGTGTTGAGAAATCTCCATAAAGTTTTATAACCACAAATGTAAAAGGGTTTCCTTTGCCTTGTTTTGAGGTAGTTTTTGTTGTTGTTGTTTAACGATCCTTCCAACCTCTTCCCCTGCCCCCACCCAGAATCTCCGGTTTTGTTTCCTACCTTCTGGGGATGAAAGAGTCTACAGACATCTGCTTTTTTTTTTTTTTTTTGGGGGGGGCGCTGGGGGGCTTTAAAGGATCACACATGGGAACTGTGGTGAAGTGGCCACACTTCTAATCCCCCTTCCAAATATGCTTCCATTTGCAGCCATCCCAAAGGCCCATGACTGCACCAGCCTCGCTCAGTAAATGTGCTCAGAGGGCTGTCTGTGAGTTAGATAGATACCCCTTCAGGTGCTAAGAACATGGGGATGAGCAGCAGACAGTTGGTTGATTGCTGAAGATGAGAGAGGAAGAGAAAAGAAGGAAGAAAGCAGGCAGGTACACATGAAAGGACAAGGGGCCTCTGACCTTAGAGACATGCAGAGGCCCCATGCAGAAAAACTCCCTTGGTTCAACACTCTTCTCTTGCCTCTGAAATGCTTAATTATCTTGAACAAGGATCCTGGGTTTTTATTTTGCATAAGCTGTGGCAAAGTCTATAGTGGGTCCAAGCAGTGTGAGTCAGCAGGGTGTGAAGGCAGAGGGTCTGGGGAGGTGTAAAAGGTGACTGTCTCCACCAGTGATTCACAGGGGAGCTGGATGTGTCAGGAGAAACCTGAAGAAATCAGGGTGCCTGGGAGGGCCCAGCCCCGGGAAGTATCCTGGGGTGGGGAGGACAGTGGCATCCAGTGGGAAGGAGGGGCTGAGGTAACAAGAGGAGAGGGGTAGAATCTTCCTGCTCTTGTCTAGTTACAGGACATGTGAAAGCTGCTAGAGGGGGAGCAGGGGGCAGTATCAGGAGAACATGTGTCATAAAGTTCACTCTTGCTGCTCTGGTTCTTAGGGACATAGGGACAGCAGGCACTTCCAGCAGAGACCAGGGATGATGTCTCATTGGTAGTGAGGGGCCCAGTGAAGGGACAGTCTAGGAGTGTGCTGAGCTAACACCAGTATTGGACAGCCTAGTGTGGAAGGCAAACACAATGTTCACTCACTAATCTGTAGTGAACAGTTTCTAATTTTTCTCCACAACAAAGATCCTGCTTATAAGTCTGGCTGGCATATGTCTCTTTTCCAATCCCACAAGACCTTCCTACAGAACCAAAGTATCTTCTAATTTACAATCCCTGACAGGGATGAACTAGTCTGTAGGCAAGGTAAGCATAAACATGGGCCTACTAGTGTTTATCAATCTGTTGTGAACAATCTTGCTAATCGACAGTAAACAGTCATATTAAAATACATGTGCAACTATTCATGATAGATTAGTAAGTAAGCACAGATAAACTCATGATTACTTTACTTATCAAGTCATCCACTCACACCCATCAACTGCCCTGACCGAAGTCCAGTGCTCCTCCACAATGACGGTCTGTCCTTTGTGTCCACATAAAATTCATCTGCAACACCAACCAGGCTGATCTTTGAAAGGTATCCCAGTCTTTCCTTGAAAGACATAGCTATCAAAACTCATTCCACAAGAAACAGACCTTCTGTAAAGGACCATATCTACCAGAGGAATTGAGCTGATAATTAATATCCTTCCAAAAGAGAAAACACTAGGCTGAGATGGTCCCATTGATGTTTTCAGCAAGCAGTTAAGGTCAGTAATACCAATCTTCTATGTTCTTATACAGAAACTAGAAGCCCAGGAGGGAAACATTTCCTAACTCCATGTGAGCAACCTTGATAGTGTTGTTAAGTTCTGTGGAGCCAGTTTGGACTCATAGCAAGCCTGTACAATGTTTCTGAAGAGCGGTTGGTGGAGTTGAATCACCAACCTTGCATTTCAGACCAACCTTGCAGTTGTACACCAGCACTCCAACATGACCCTAATTCCAAATAAAAATGTCAGAAAAAGGAAGAGTACAGACAAATATCTTTCATGAACCTAGACACTAAAATCTTCACATTAGCAACTTGACACTAGCAATGTGTAAAACTGATGAGAAGCCAAGAGCACAAGGGATTGACTCCAAGTATGCAAGGTTGGCTCAACATTCAAAAGTCAATGACCACAGGCAATGAAACAATATACGATAGGATGACTGTGAAACTAATGTTCGCCTATGGAAACTATCACATAATTCACAATAAAACATTAAAAAAAAAAAATCAGTGACCATAACCCACCCCATCAGCAGGCTAAAGAAGGAAAAATGTATGATCATATCAGTAGATGCAAAAAGAGCAACTGACAAAATGTAATGTGTGTGATGATTAGAGACTCCTGGTGTGTTGCTGTAGGATCAGCACCAGACTGTGAACTCCAAGATCAGTAGTTCAAACCCACCAGCTGCTCCTCGGAAACTCTTTGCAAGATTGCTATGAGTCAGAACAGACTTGATGGCACTTAACAATAATAACAATATTATGATTAATAAGGGGAGAGCAATGACTCCATTAACTGCTAGGATTGTCAAAAGAACAAACAAATCTGTGTTGAATGAAGTACAGCCAGAGTGTTCCTTAGAAGCCTGGGAGCCAGACTTTATCACTCATACTTCAGATACATTATCAATAGGGTCCAGTCCCTGATGAAGGCCATCATGCTTGGTAAAAGGAAGGGCCAACCAAAAATAGGAAGACGCCCAACAAGATGGACTGAAACAGTGGCGGCAGCAGCCATGGACTCAAGGCTAGCAACAATTGTGAGGTTGGCACAGGACTGGGCAGTGTTTCATTCTGTTGTGCATAAGGTCATTATGAGTTGGTATCAATGCATAACAACAACAATGGATCCATACAATAAGCACTAGACTGTGAACTACAAGTTTGGAAGGTGGACCCTACCAGCCACTCCATGGTATAAAGATGATGCTTTCCTCTCCAACAAAGATGTAAATCCTCTGAGGCCCTCTGAAGCTCTGAGGAGGTATTGACTTGATGGCACTTAACAACAGCAACAATGATTAATAAAAGCAACAAAAATCTCTTTGCAAATTAAGAATAAAGGGGTTCACCTTCAACTTGATAAAGAACATCTACAAAAAATCCCCACAGTAACATGATGCTTACTTAATGTGATAAATTAGATGTATTCTCTGTATGACATAGAACAAGATAAGTATACTCCCACTCACTGGTGACAATAAAGAACATCTACAAAAATAAACTCCACATCTATGAATGTGGTGGAGCATACAGAGGACAAAATTATGAAAATTCTTAGGCATTACCAAATACCTTGAGGCAATGAGTTGTTGGGTCTGGCAGCTCAGGACCATAGTCTCAGGTAACACCATGTTCATTTGGCAAACATAGTCCACAAACATTATGTTCTACATCCTACTTTAGTGAGGAATGATTGGGATCTTAAAAGCTTATGTGTGGCCAACTAAGGGGCAACTGTCGGTCTCTTCATGTGCAGAACAAAGAATGATGAAAATTGAAGATACTTGCAATCAAATTGTCCACCGGGCTAATAGAGTACGTGAACCCTAGTATCCATGATTCTGAGACCATAAGAACTAGACGATATCCAACTACCACTACCAACTGCTCTATGAAGGATCACATTAAAAGGCCCTACAGAGAGGGGAAGAAAATATGGAACAAAACTCAAAATTATATATATAAAAAACCAGACCAGGCTTACTGATCAGAAAGAGTCTAAGGAACCCAAGACTATGGCTTTCAGCCACCCTTCAGGTCTGCTATGGAACTCACCATCATGGTTTAATTTTCAGCTAAGCAGTAGAAAGGTATATTGGGAATCAAGAGCACTAGTAAGGTATTGTTGTCGTTGTTGTTAAGTGCCATCGAGTCGTTTCCGACCCATAGCGACCCTGAATAAGGTTTCCGAGGCTGTAAATCTTTACGGGAGCAGATCACCTCATCTTTCTCCCGTGGAGCAGCTGGTTGTTTCGAACTGCTGACCTTCCTGTTCACAGCCCGATTCGTTACCACTAGGCTACCAGTAAGGTATATTCACGTAAAATGCTCAATGATTCAAGATCAAAGGGGAAACATTTACCTAGGAACAAAGTTCAGAAGAGTGGAATGGAAATAATAGCTACAGGGAGGGTTAGGGTAACTGTTGTCACATGGAAGTGATTGGAATCATTGAGATGAAACAAAGTGTATGATTTGTTCAATGTAAAATAGATGATCTGCTCTATAAACCTTAACTCAATCCACAACACAAAATTTACAAAACAGAAAAGCGCAGTAGCATCATAATGTGAGAAATTAGATGTATTGTCTCTATGATAAATAACAAGACAGGGGTCCTCCCATTCACCAGCAACTCCCATTCAGTTTCCTATAGAACTTGACAAGAAAAGGAAAAGAAGGGTGTGTTTCTAGGATGGGAAGGAAGAAATTAAATGCTTTCATTCATAGACAGCATCATTGTCTATGTGGAAAACCCCAAAGAATTGATAAAAGGAAATAAACCAAAAAAAAATGCCAGAAACTAATAACTGATTATATCAAGGTTTTAGGATGGAGCACTAATATACGAAGTCAAGTGTTTTGTCATATAATAGCAGTGAGCAGTTTGATTTTGAAATTTACAACACAAAGCCATTTATATTATCTTACAGATCTAGATGCAATAAACTACAAACTTGATCAAAGAAATGAAAGATGATCTAAATAAATAGGCTATGCTCCACCACTCGTCTGTGAATTTGTACTGCGGTGGCTTGTGTGTTGTGATTCTGGAGGCTATGCCACAGGTATTTTAAATACCAGAAGGTTCACCCAGGGTAGACAGGTTTCAGCTGAGCATCCAGACAAAAACAGACTAGAAAGAAGGAGAGACAAATACTTCAGAACATTAAGAGAAGTGAAATACTCAGAGACCAGATTACTGAATACTGAAACATGATGAAGAGCACCAGAATGCTGTCAGATAAAGAACCAGAAGATGAGTCTCTCAGGTTGGAAGGCACTCAAAATGATACAGTGGGAGAGCTGTCTCCTCAAAGTAGAGTTCACCGTGATGATAGTAATGGAGTAAAGCCCTTGGGACCTCCATTAGCTGTGGGGCAAAACTCAAAATGAAGAGAAACAGCTGTAAACATCATGTAATAATTGGAACATGGAATGTACGTAGTATGAATCTAGGGAAATTGTAAATTGTAAAAAATGAAATGGAACGTTTAAAAGTCAATAGCTTAGGCTTAGTGAGCTGAAATGGATTGGTATTGGCCATTTTGAATTTGACATTCACACGGTTTACTATATGGGAAATGACAAATTGAAGAGAAATGCTGTCACATTCATTATCAAAGAGAACATATGAAGATCAGTCATGAGGTACAACCCTGTCTGTAACAGGATAATATCTATATGTCTACAAGTAAGATCAGTTAATACCTATTATTCAAATTTACACACCAGCCGCTAAAGCCAACGGTAATGAAATTGAAGAATTCTATAAACTTCTTCAATCTGAAATTGATGAAACATGCAATTAAGATGTATTGATAATTACTAGCAATTGAAATGCAAGATTGGAAACAAAGAGGAAGGATCAATAGTCAGAAAATATGGCCTTAGTGATAGAAAAAATACTGGACATAGGATGATAG
>NW_006408615.1:1957842-1959302 GCF_000296735.1 Chrysochloris asiatica | reverse complement strand
CTGAGAAATTTCAAGATGCCACTGTTGGTCGCTGTGACATAACTCAAGATTTAATTTTTGGCCTATTTCCTTTTTAGCTTGCCTGTTCCACTCCACAATCCCCATTCAGGCCTTTTTCCTAATGTTAAACAGTTCAGGGCTGGCTGTGGCTATTTTGCATTGCTGTTTAGTTTTAAGTGGAAACTATCACTTTAAATTTCAAGGAGCTCTGTGCACATGCGTAGTAGAACACTCCAGGGGTGTGGGTGGGGTGTCCACTCACTCAGGCACCCCCTCTAGTCACCAGAATGGAGGTGTGCAGTAAGCGAGAGACCAATAAACAGATATTTTAAAAAAACAATGTCCACACCTTTATCTCTGTGGTTCTGTCAGGCATCTGTGGCTGCTCTGATCCTTCCCCGGTTGGTCTCTCCCAAGATGGTGGCTTCTGGATCAGCTGAGCGTCTTGAATTAGAAAGCAATGGATTTCTTGCTTCTGCTACAAATTCCCCTAGTTGTAAACCTTCCAACCTTCTAAATATTTCTTTATATGTGGTTCGGAATTCTGGCACCATCCCCTGAGCTGGCTTGGTCCAGTATTCTGTGTTGTTGCTGATGGAGCTCCTCACTGCACTTCTACCCAATCCACCATCTTGTTTGTTCTCAGCAAATACCTTTTTAAATAACACTAAAGATGACTATACACATGAACCTCACCAGACTGAATAAACAAAAATCAAACTGACTACATCTGTAGAAAGAGACAGTGGAAAAGCTTCATATCATCAATCAAAACAAGGCCAGGGGCAGATGGAACAACTATCAATATCTCATATGCAGGCTGAAGCTAAAGAAAATTAAAACAAATCCATAAGAGGCAAAATATGACCTTGAATATATTCAACCAGAATTAAGAGAACCTCTGAAGAACAGATTTGATGCATTAAACACTAAAGGTCAAAGATCAGAAGAGTTGTGGGATGACATCAAGAACATCATACATGAAGAAAGCTAAAGGTCATTGAGAAGACAAGAAAGTAGGAAAAGATAAAAATGTATGTCAGAGGAGACTATGAAACTTGCTCTCCATTGTAGAGATGCAAAAGCAAATGGAAGATATGAGGAGGTACAAGAGTTGAACAGAAAATTTCAAAAGTCAGCTCAAGAAGACAAAGTAAAATATTATAACAAAATGTGCAAAGATCTGGAGTTAGAAAACCAAAAGGGAAGAACATGCTCAGCATTACTCAAGCTGAGAGAACTGAAGAAAAAAATCACACCTCGACTTATGGTATTGAAGGATTCTATTGGCAAAATACTGAAGCATGTAGAAATCATCAAAAGAAAATGGAAGGAATACACAGAGTCACTGAACCAAAAAGAAGTGGCAGATGTTCAAACATTTCAAGAGATAGCATATGATCTAGAGCCAATGATACTAAAGGAGGAAGTCCAAGGTGCATTGAAGTCACTGGCAAAGA
>NW_006408615.1:1947834-1956792 GCF_000296735.1 Chrysochloris asiatica | reverse complement strand
GCATGCGAAAGTTGTACAGTGAATAAGGAAGACCACAGAAGAATTGATGCATTTGATTTACGGTGCTGAAGGAAAATATTGAACGTTCCATGGACTGCCAAAAGAACAAATAGATCTATGTTGGAAGGGGTAAAGCCAGAGTGCTCCCTGGAAGCCATGATGGCCAGACTTCATCTTTCATACTTTGGGCATATTGTCAGGAGGTCACTGGAGAAGGATATAATTTGGGAGAATTGAAGAAAAAGAAGAATACCTCTGATGAGATGGAATGGCACAGTGGCAGCAGCAACAGGCTCAAATTATTTTCAGGACAGTGTTTCGTTCTGTTATGCATAAGGTAGCTATGTGTCATTACCAACTCGATGGTACCTAAAAAGAAAAACAATATAGGCTATGCTAAAGGATAGGTAAATCTAACATTGCTAAGACTTCAATTCTTCCTAACTTGATCTATCGATGGAACACATCCTAATAAAAAATCCTAGCAAGTTGTTCTGTTCTTTTGTGTATAAAGACAAACTAGCTCTAAAATTTACATGGAAAGGCAAAAAATCCAGAATAACAAACACAATAATGAACTAGAAGATAAAAGAGAGAAGACTGATACTAATGAACATCAAGACTTAACACACAGGTACTGGAATCTAGGTGTGTTATTAGTGAGGAAATAGATTTATGGAAGAACATTGGGAGCTCAGAAATGGACTCACCCAGACAGAGCAGATCATTCACGAAAGAACAACTACAATTTAATCGAGAAAGGGTAATCTTTTCAATAAATGGTGCTAGAAAAATTAGACACCCACATGTTTAAAAAAAAAAGGAGAGAGATAATAATCTAGACACAAACCTTACACTTTCACCAAAAAAATCATCTCAAAATAGATCACAAAACTAAATGTACAATACAAAACTATAAAACTTCTGGTAGATTGCGTGAGAAATATCTAGGTGATGTTGTCTTTGATGATGACTTTTTAGGTTAATACCAAAATCATAATCCATGAGAGGGTAAAAAATATATACACAGGGCTTCAGTAAAATTGAAAATTTTTGCTCTGAAAAATATACTATTAAGAGAATGAAAAGGCAAACTAAAGACTGAGATAGAATAATTGCAAAATATATATCTGATAAAGGGCTTGCATCCAAATTATACAAAGAACTCTTACAAGGCAGCAGCAATAAGGAAATAACCCAATTTAAAAGAAAATGTGCAAAAGTTCTGAGCAAAAAGCTTAGCAATGAAGCTAGACAGATGGCAAGTGAGCATATATGAAAAAATGCTCAATATCCTATGTCATTTGGGATTTATAAGATAAAACAATAGTGTCACACCATTACTTATGTATTCACCTATGAAAATGCCTGAGATTCAAATCACTGAGGACATCAAGTGCTGGTAAGGAAACAGAGTAATGAGAACTCTCTTTCACGGCTGCTGGAAAGGAAAATGGTGCAACCACTTGGCAAGAATGTCTGGCAGTTTCCTACAAAACTGAAAAAATTATGATCCTATGACCCAGTAATAATATGCCTAGGCTCCTTACCCAAAATTAATTGAAAATTAAATGTCCACACAATAATCTGCACAAGGACATGTAAAACAGCTTCATCCATAGAAGCGAACAAGTCATCCTCCAAGAAAACAAACAAAAAACAACCTGGAACACCATGAAATGGAATATTATTCAGAGATATAAAAACTGAGCTATTAAACCACAAAACTGTAAGAGTCTTAAATGCTTATTGTTAACTGAAAGAAACAAATTTGAAAAGGCTACACGCTGACTTCTACTATATGATACTCTAGAAAAGTTAAATTCCAGAGATAATAAATATAGCAATGTTTTCTGGGAGCTCAGATGTGAAGAAGGATGAAATGCATAGGTGAAGAACTGAATTATTTTAGGTAATTGAAACTACTTTGTATTATAATGTGCAGTGGCCACAAGACATTGTTCATTTGTCAAACACCACACAGAGTTAAAGCACAGAGAATGAGCCTTAACATAAGCTATAGACTTTGTTGTTGGGGTGGTTAAGTGATGTCAAGCTGGCTCTGATATATAGAAATCCTATGTACAACAGAATGAAACATGCCCACTCCTGGGCCATCCTCACAATTGCTGGTACCCTTCAGCCAATTGTTACTGACTCCCATCTTGTTGGGGGTCTCCTTTTTTGCTGTCCTTAATTTACCACGTATGATGTCCAGGGACTGATCCCTCCTGATAATATGTCCTAAGTCTGAGATGTGAAGCCAGACCACCTTGGCTTCTAACAAGCATTCTGGCTGTACTTCTTCCAACATAGATTTGTTTGTCCCTCTGGCATGTCATGATTCCTTAAAAATTCTTCTTCAACACCATAGCTCAAATGCATCAATTCTTCCACAGTCTTCTTTCTTCATTGCCAAACTTTCACATGCATATGAAGTTTTTTAAAATATCAAAACTTGGGTCAGGCGCACCTCAGTCCTCAAACTGACATCTTTGCTCTTGAATGCTTAAAAGAGGTTTAATGCATCAGATTTTCCAAATACAATATATCCTTTGATTTCTTGACTGCTGCTTCCATGAGTGTTGATGGTTGAGCCAAGCAAAATGAAGTCTTTGACAACTTCAATCTTTTCTCCATTTATATGGATGTTATTTATTGGTACAGTAGTGAGGATTTTTGCTTTCCTTACACTGAGGTGAAATCCTACCGAAGGCTGAGGTCTTTGATCTTCATCAGTAAGTATTTAAAGTCCTCTTCACTTTCAGCAAGCAAGGTTGTATCATCTGTATATCGCAGGTTGTTAATGAGTCTTCTTCCATTCTTGATGGCAGATTCTTCTTCATATAATCCAGCTTCGCAGATTGCTTGCTCAGCATACGGACTGAATAATATGGTGAAAGGGTACAGCCCTTTCAGTACATATGCCTTTCCTGATTCTAAACTACTCAGTGGCCCTTTATTCTGTTCAAATGAGTGCCTCTTGGTCTATGTGCAGGTTCCTCACAAGAATGACTACGTTTTCAAGCATACTCATCCTGCACAATGTTATCCGTAGCTTTTGATGATTCACACCATTGAAAGTCTTCGCATAGTGTCTGGTAGTCTCTGCTTTCAGACAAAATCCAGCTGAGGTTAACAATAATAGCTCTTCTTCCACATTCTTGTCTGAATCAGCTTGAACCTTTGGCAGTTCCCTGTCAATGTCCTGTTGCAATCATTTATGAATTTTCTTTAGCCAAATTTACTTGCCTGTTATATTAATGATATCATCTGATAATTTCTGCCTTTCATTGTTGTTGTTGTTGTTAAGTGCCGTGGAGTCGGTTCCGACCCATAGCGACCCTGTACAGGGTTTCCGAGGCTGTAAATCTTTACGGGAGCAGAACGCCTCATCTTTCTCCTGCGGAACCGCTGGGAGTTTCGAACTGCTGACCTTGCGGTTCACAGCCCGATTCGTAACCACTACGCTACCAGAGCTCCTTCTGCCTTCCATTAGGTCACCTCTATTTGGAAAGTACACAAATATCAGTCTCTTCCAAACAGTTGGCCAGGTAACTGTCTTCCAGATATCTTAGCATAGATGAGTGAGTGCCTCTAGTGCTGCATCAGTTTGTTGAAAGGGTTCAATTTGCATTCCATTAATTCCTGGAGCTTTGTTCTTTGCCAATTCCTTCAGTGTACCATTGGCTTTTAGTAGCATGCTACCTCCTGAAATGGTTGAACATCGTTCATTTTATTTTGGTACAGTGACTCTATGTATTCCTCCCATCTTCTTTTGATGCTTTCTGCATAAATTTAATTTTTTTTGTCCCAAGAATCCTTCAGTATTGAAAGTCAATAATAATGTAACAAAGGTTCCACATGCATACAAGATGTTGATAATAAAAAAGAAATTGTGCAGATGCATGATTATGTGAGATCTTTTTTTTCCCTCTGTTAATCTTTCAGTAAAATCAAAGCAACTCTAAAAACTAAAGTCTATTAAAATTCAAATGCTTGTGGAAGCAGCAGTCAAGAAATCACATGACAGATTTCATTTGGGCAAATCTGTTGCATAAGACTTCTTTGAAGTGGTCAAGAGCAAGTATGTCACTTTGAGAACCAAGGTGCTCTTGACCCAAGCCATAGTATTTTCAGTCACCTCACATGCATGTGAAAGCTAGACAATGAATAAGGACAACAGGAGAGGAATGGATGTATTTGAATTATAGTGTTGGCAAGAAATATTGAATATACCATGGTGTGCAAGAAGAATGAATAAATCTGTTTGGAAGAAGGATAGCCAGCTTGTTCCTTGGAAGCTAGGATCGTGAGACTTCATCTCACATATTTGGACACGTTGTCAGGAGGGACCAGTCGCTGGAGAAGTACATCATGCTTCGTAAAGTACAGTATCAGAGCAGAAGAGGAAGATGCTCTATTAGATGGATAACACACTGATAGCAACAATGGGCTCAAGCATGACAATTGTGAGTATGGTGGTGTTACCTTTTCTTGTGCAAGGGGTTGATAGGAGTTGGAACCAGCTTGATGGCATCTAATTAATTAAAGTATACATCCATACAATCATATGATTTAATTAATAGGTTTTACTTTTTAGAACCACTTTAGATACAGTGAGCACTTATTTCGGGTTTACAAAGATGAGAAAATTAAGAGACACAGCTCTGTCCTTTAACACTCACTGGCAGGTGTAAAAAATGACAACGTAGGTTTGTAGCTATGGAGACTAAGAACAGGTGTGTAATAGGAAGCATAGGAGATGGGGGCCATCATAAAATAAACAGTTAGCTCTGTGGGGAAAAGAGGTCAATGAATGAGTTCGGCACTTTCCAATATGTTATAAAAATATGAATCCCTTGCTGTTGTTGTGTTTGTTATTGATCTTATGGCATTTCATTTACTGAGGATTGAACACAAAATTTACCTACCGAAGTGTTTAGCTTGATAACCCCCCTTCAGTAGCTCCAAAAGTCAGGGGAACTAATTTGTATTTTGTTCTAAGTGTTACAGAAAGCCATTGGGTAATAGTTGTTGTTGTTGTTGTTGTTGGTAAGTGCCATGGAGTCGGTTCTGACTCATAGTGACCCTGCACAGGGTTTCTGAGGCTGCAAATCTTTACAGGAGCAGAAAGCCTCATATTTCTCCTGTGGAACAGCTGGTAGTTTCAAACTGTTGACCTTGAGGTTAGCAACCCGATTTGTAACCACTACGCTACCAGAGCTCCTTAATGAATTAAAAACATTACTTTGACTGTTCAGTGGATAAAGAATTAAAGGATCCAGAATATACTTAGAATACTATGTCTTTGATTAAAGAATATTGTATACACTGTACAAGGACTAAGGAGCTCTGATGAGGCTGTGGGCTGGGCATTGGGCTACTAACTGTACCGTCAGTGGTTCTAATCCATCAGAAGTTCCTTGTGAGAAAGATGAGGCCATCTGCTCCCGTAAAGATTTATAGTCTCAGAAACCCTATATATGTAGCCCTGGTGGCATAAGAGGTTACACATTAGACTGATAACTGCGAGGTCAGCAGTACAAATCCACCAGCCACTCGTAGAGAGAAAGAGGCTTTCTGCTCCTGTAAAGAATTACAACCTCAGAAACACTACACGTTGTCACTATGAGTTGGAAGCGACTCAGCAACATACAACAACAACAATGAGTCAAAATCTACTAGATAGCAGTGGATGTGATTTTTTAGGTTTTACACAAAGACTGCTAGAAGAATGAACAAATCTGTCTTGGAAGAAGTACAACTAAAATGTCCCCTGCAAGGGAGGATGGTGAGACTTGGTTTCACTGACTTTGGACCAATCCCTGGAGAATGACATCATGCTTGATAATGACGAGGTTCCATGAGAATAAGGAAACCACTCAGTAAGCTCAACACAGTGGTTGCAATAAACAGCAGCGATTGGGAGGATGGTGCAGTATTATTCTGTGGTACCCTGGGGCTCTCTGAGGCAGAATTAACAGCTCCATTGTCAAAGGAGGTTTCAAGAGTTTTGCACATTTTTGTGTCCACTTGTCTGTCTTTTTCTTATTGATTTAAAGGGGCCCATATATGCTGAATACCACTCTTCTACTCACACCACAGTTTTATTTTTCACTCCTATTAGGATCACACGTCATTGGATTTGGGACAGAGGTGGCTCTAGAGGACAAGCCCTGGATTATAAATAACAAGGTCAGCTTTGAGCCCACCAGCCACTCTGTAAGACAAAGACGAGGCTTGCAGCCTTGGAAACCCTACCCAGGGTATCCATGAGTCAGAATTAATGCAATGACACTTAACAACAGCGTCATTGGCTTGATCTTGCTGTTGTTAAGTTCATGGTCTTTTGATATTTATTTATTCATGAGCAAGTTCCCTTTCTTACACGGTTTGGCTCAGTTTTTGACATTACGGTTTTCCTAGTAAAGTAATTTGGATTGTAAGTGGATGTGTGTTTGTGTACATGCATGTGAGACAAAGAGAGAATAATGAAGAGAGATTGGGTTAGGAATTTATATATGTATTCTTCCATCTCTTCTATAATTTCTATGAATCTTTCAGTACTCTTATGTTATAGGTGTGCTTTTTTCTAACTGAAAATTATTTACTAGTTTCTCTTTCAATTATTCTGTAAACCTTGTTTTGTTTGTTTGTTTAAACAGACCATTTATTTCATACATGCCTATGTGACAACTGATATGCTGTTGTTAAATGTCATCGAATCAGTTTCAACTCAGGGAGACACTGTATAGGGTTTTCAAGGACTGTTTTGTGGATTTCAACCAATGAATGACCTTGTGGTTAGCAACCCAGTGTTTATCCTACAGCGCCATACCAGAACTCTGACAAATGATAGAATGAGGTATAAATATGCTATTTATTTTTGTATTTTCTTGGACTCTTCTTAACTTTCCTTCTTCTCTATGCTTTCTTTCTTTTGGATTGTTTGCATACTTTTTGTCATTCTATCTCTTTTAAGTTATTTTCATGATTACCATGAAACTCTTAAATTGCTAATGGATACATTTATCCTCCTTCTGGAAAATACAGGAACCTTGGAACTCTTTAACTCTACTTAATCCTTCCCGCCTGTTGTGTAATTTTCCCAGGCGTTTTGATGAAATGGATGTAATGTATTTGTCGCTACTCCTCTAGCCTTCTGTCTCACCTGTCCTTGCTAGTTATTGTCCAGTGATCCCGATTCACGGTGGCCCCTTGTGTTTAAGACTAGGATGGCCCAATAGAGTTTTCAAGGCTGGGGTCTTTCAAAATCAGATTACCAAGCCTGTTTTCCAAGATACCTCTGGGTGGGTTTGAACCTTTCAGCTAGTAGTCAAATACTTCAATGTTGGTTCCACCCAGCTGCCTCTGTCTTACCTAGGGAGGTGGGTATGATCAGCAGAAGAAATGGATTAAGAATTCTACAGGCAGAGAATGGAGTAGAGAGTAGAGGGCGAAGCAATACTACTAGAGAAATAAGTGTGATGGTCATAGGACCAAACACACACTCCCATTAAATAACAGAAATTTACTTTGAAGACTATAGAATTCTTCCCTCTTCCCGTACATTTATACCACATTACCGGGGCTCAACAAGGTGCAGGACCAGGCAGTGTTTCATTCTACTGTACACAGGATCACTATGAGTTGAAACCAGTTTGACAGCACCTAACAACAACAGGTATTAAGAGAAGAAACACAGGATTCATTTGAAAGAGCTTCAAAAAGCAGATTCTCTTTTAAGAAGGACTTCTTAGGGGAGCCCAAAGCCAACAAGTGAGGAAAAACACAGTCTCTGAAGAAGATTACTTATTGTGGTAAGATCCAACAGAGGTGGTTCTGACACATAGTGACCACATACACACAGACCAAACCACTGCCTGGTCCTGTGACTTCCTCACAATTGTTAGGTTTGTGACCAATGCTGACACTGTACCAATCCATATTGTTAGGGGTCTTCCTCTTTTTTTGCTGACCCTCTACTTTACAAACATGATGTCCTTCTCCAGGAACTGGTCCCTTCTGCTGGCATGTCCAAAGTTTGTTTTATGAAATGTTATCATTTCATTAAAGAGCATTCTGACTATACTTTTAGAAGTTCTTAGAAGATTACTTTGTTGTTGTTGTTAAGTGCTGTCAAGTCAATTCTGACCCATAGCAACCCTGTATAGGGTTTCCAAGGAGGAACCCTAAAGTTCAGGAGGGGAATGAAAACAAAAAACAATTCAGTGATTAGAAGACTGTGACATCAATAGCTACAGAAAACATTAAGCAGAGCCAACTCCTAGGCAGATTAATATAAATTGTAACATTAAAGGACAATTTACCACAATTCCTGTTACCCAATACAACATGTCTAGCTTTCAACAAAAAAATGACGAACGCCCTCTGTCAGTAATAGACATATTAAGCAAATCAGTAAGGATAAAGTTGATTTGAAGAGCACTATCAATCAACTTGATTTAATTGACATTTAAAGAATTGTTTCTTCAACAACAGTAGAATGCTCTTTTCTCTTGTCACATGGAACATTAAACAAAATAGACCACACATTATAAAGAATATATATAGAAATAAAACAAAGTGTGCTCCCAGACAGAAATGGAGCTAAATGAGAAATCAATAATAGAAATAACCAAAAATTGGAAAGTCCCCAAATACTTACATACTGAGCATCACACTCCTGAACAACACATGGGCAAAATGAGTCCACAGAGATGTTTGTAAATATTTGAATAAAAGAAGAATGACAATGAAAATTATCAAAAAGACATCCTACAAAATACTTGGCAAGTAGTCCTCAAAACTGTCCAGGTCATCCCAAAGGATGCCTAAGGTGACACGATAACAAATGGTGCCAAGGGGACCTGGAGGAGATCCCAGGGCAGATAGAGCACAGAAGGCAAAATAGACATAAAGATATTGAGAATAAAGTTACAGAATTTTGCTAAT
>NW_006408615.1:1944645-1946526 GCF_000296735.1 Chrysochloris asiatica | reverse complement strand
GCCAGATAGTTGTCTTCCAAATTTCTTGGCAGAGATGAGTGAGTGCCTCCTGGGCCGCCTCACTTTCTTGAAAGATTTCAATTTTTATTCCATCAATTCCTGGTGCCTTATTCTTTGCCAATTCCTTCAGTGCACTTTGGACTTCCTCAATGAGTATCATTGGCTCTTGATCACATGGTACCTCTTGGAATGGTTGAACATTAACCATTTTCCTTTGGTACAATGACTCTGTGTATCCCTTCCATATTCTCTTGATGCATTCTGCATCATTCAATAATTTGCCCAGAGAATCTTTCAATAACGAAAGGTGATGCTTGAATTTTTTCTTCAGTTCCCCCAGCTTGAGAAATGCTGACTGTGTTCTTCCTTTTTGCTTTTCTGATTCCAAATCTTTGCATATTTTATTATAGTATTTGGCTTATAGTATAATTAATGATTTACTCATTAATTATAACAAAAATACATTATTAATGTAAGATGGGGAGCCCTGGTAGCATAGTGGGTTATGTGTTGGGCTGTTTACCACAGGCTTGACAGTTCAAATCCATCAGTCACTCTTCAGAAAAAAAAAAAAAAAAGAATATTGCAGACCAATATACCTCATGAACATAGATGAGGCTTCCTGATCCCATAAAGATTTACAGCCCTGGAAACCATCTACAGAATCACTATGAATAGGTAACGACTGGAAGTCCACAACCAACAAACAAATGTAAAATGATAATAATTGGAAAAAAACTGGATGTGAGTTAGAGGGAAGTCTGTACTATCTTTGCAAAGTATTCTGTAATGCCAAACTCTTCTTAATTTTTAAGTTTATTTAATAAACACATGCCTATAAAATGCATGGGATACAGTGAAAGCAGTGTCGTGAGGAAAAATTGTTGCACTAAATATATATGTGAGAAAAGAGTAAGGAAAGAAAATCAATAATCTAAGCTTCCACTTTAGGAAACTAGTGAAAGAGGAGCACTTTAGGTTTTCTGCAAGCAGAAAAAAATAAATAGCAAATATTAGAATATAAATCAATGAATCTGAGAACTGGAAAACAACATAGAATGAAACCAGAAGTTAGTTAGCACTTTGAAAAATTCAGTAAAACTGATAAACCTCTTAGTGGGCTAACAAAAAAAGATGTAAAAAGAAAAGATAAAAACACCCCTGCCATCTAGTTGACTCCAACTCTTAGTGAGAATCTTAGACGGAGTGAAATTGCTGAGATAGTTTCCAAGAATGAAACCTTAGTAAAACAAACTGCCTCATTTTTCTCCAATGGAGCAGTTGGTATATTCAAATTGACAACTTTTTAGTTAGCAATCCTACACTTACCAGAAATGAAGAACGTAGACACAGATTTGTAATATCAGAAATAAAAGTGGGCCATTACCATCAATCCTATGAATATTTAAAGAATAATAAAATAATAGTTTTACTGACTCTCTGCAACCGCACTTGATAACAAATGAAATGGACAAATTTTTTGAAAGACAAGAGCTACCCAAACTCCCATAAAGAGAAATATGTAAAATGGATATTCTTATATTTATTTTAAAAATTGAACCACTGATTAATGTTGTTGTTGTTAGGTGCCATGGAGTTGGCACTGGCTCATAGTGACATTATACAAAACAGAACAAAACTCTGGTTCTGCACCTACATCACCATCTTTGCTACCCCTGAACCCGTTACTATTGCCACTGTGACATCCATCCTCTTCTTCTCCTACCCTCCACTTAACCGAACATGGGATACTTACTTCTGCAAGGACTTGTCCACCCTGATAATATGCCCAAAGTATGAAAGACAAAGTCTAGCCATCCTGGCTTCCAGGGAGCACTCGGGCTGGTCTTCTTCAACACTTCTGGTGGTCCATGGTACTTT
>NW_006408615.1:1940868-1941544 GCF_000296735.1 Chrysochloris asiatica | reverse complement strand
TTGCTTGTCCTTCTCTGGCAAGCCATGGTATTCTCATATGCTTCATCAACAGCTTAATGAAAACATCAATTATTCTTCTATCTTCCTTATTCATTGTCCAGCTTTCACATATATATGAGACCATTGAAAATACCTTGCCTTTGGTCAGATACCTCTTAGTCATTAAAGTGACATCTTTGTTTGTTGTATTTTTTTTTTAACACTTTAAAGACATCATTTGCAGCAGATTTGCCCAATGCTGCTTCTCTGGACATTGATTGTGGATCCAGAAAAATGAAATCCTTGACAACTTCAATATCCTCTCTATTTATTATGATGTTCCTTATTGATCCACTTGTGAGGAACTTTGTTTTCTTCATGGTCAAGTGTAATCCATAATGAAGCTTGTTATCTTTGATCTTCATCCATAAAGGTTTAGCTTTCAGCATGAAGGTGTGTCACTTTGTTACACCACCTTTTTCTTCATATAGTCTATTTTATTAGAGCATTTGTTCAGTATACAGATGAGTAAGTATAACGAAAGAATTTAGACCTAGCTCACCTCTTGACTGATTTTTAAACCACTCAGTATCCCCTTATTCTGTTTAAACGACTACGTTTTGGTCAGTGTATGGATTCCTCATAAGCACAATTAAGTGTTTTGGAATCTTCATTCTTTGCAATGTTATCCATAATT
>NW_006408615.1:1898098-1939728 GCF_000296735.1 Chrysochloris asiatica | reverse complement strand
TAGTCAATAAAGCACAGGTAAACATCCTTCTTATATTCTCTGCTTTCAACCAAGATCCATCAGACATCAGCAATGATATCTCTCGTTCCACAGCTTCTTCTGAATCCAGTTTGAACCTCTGGAAGTTCTCTGTCAATGTATGATTGCAGCAGTTTCTGTATTACCTTTAGCAAAGCTTTGCTCGCTTGAGACATCAAAGAGATTGTCCGATGATTTCCGCATTCCGTTGGGTCACCTCTCTTTGGAATGGGCACAAACATTGATCTCTTCATGGCATTCTTTCCTTTTAACCAAGATACATTTGACCTTGATAATGATACCCCTCATTCTACATCTTCCTCTGAATCCAGCTTGAATTTCTGAAGGTTCACTGTTGATTTATAACTTTTTATAAATTATCTTCCACAAATTTTTACTTGTATGCGCTATTAATGATACCGTTGGATATTTTTTGCATTCTAATGGATCACTATTCTCTGCAATGGGCACAGACACACATTTTTTTCTTTCAGTCGGCCGTGAAGTTACTTTCTGAATTTGTTGACATAGATAAGTAAGCACCTCTAGTGTTGCATCTATTTGTTTAAACTTCTCAATTGATATTCTGTCACTTCTGGAAGCCTTGTCTTTCACCAATGCCCTCAGTGCAGCTTGGACTTGTTCCTTTAATATCATTGGGTTTTTTATCATCTGCTATCTTCTGAAATGATTCAACATTCACTGAATCTTTTTGGTATATTTACTCTGCATATCCCTTCCGTCTTTTGATGTTTCCAGTGTATTATAATAGTTTGTCCATGTTGTTGTAGCTGTTGTTGTTGAGTGCTATCACGTTGATTCGGACTCATAGCAACTCTGAATAGGGTTTCTGTGACTGGCTGGTGCATTTGAACTGCCAACTTGGCAGCTCAAACTGACCTTGTGGTCTAGTGCTTATCCTACAGAGCCACACCAGGACTCCACAGAATCCCTCAATATTGCAACTCGACTTTTGAATGTTTTCTCAGTTGTTTCAGCACAAATTATGAAAAGTCTGTTCTTCCCATTTGGTTTTCTAAGTGCAGATCTTTGCATTTTTCATTATTTAGCATGGCTACTTGAACCACACTTTGAAATCTTCTGCTCACTTATTCTACTTAATCATTGATTACATTTGCTTTAGTTACTTGACATTCATGAGGAAGTTTCCGAGTATATTCTGACATTTTGATCTGTATTTTCTTTCTTGTCTTTTTACTGACTTTTAACTTTCTTCATTGATGATGTACTTGATATTATCCTACTCATCTGGTCTTTAGTCATTAATGTTTCTTGAATGTATTCTTGAAACGGTCTCTAAGTTCAGGTGATGTATTCAAACGTGCTTTAGATCATTTGTGGGGAAATGGAATAGGAAGAGTGGAATTTTTTGGTGATTTTTTTTTTTTTAATTTCTTCATCTTTAACATAAACTTTCATATGAGCAACGAACAGTCATTTCCACAGTCAGTCTCTGATGATACTGGGTTTCTCCATTGGCTCTTTCCACAGATGTAGCTGATTTGATTTCTGTATATTCTATCCAGTGAGGTTCACCTATCTTTTGTTGTTGTTAAGTGACATTGAGTCATTTCCGATTAATAGGGACCTTGTATAGTGTTCCCAAGGAGTGGCTGGTGGGTTTGAATTGCTCACCTTGTACTTAGCAGGTCAATGATTGTCTGAAAGCACCACACCAGGACTCCACCTTTATTTTGTTTTTGTTGTTTGATGTCTTCAAGTCAGTTCCAACTCATATCAACCCTATGAACAACACAAATACTACTAGGTCTGAGCCATACTGCAATTTTTGTGGTGGTGGAGTCCATTGTTGCAACCGCGGTGTCAATCCACCTCATTTGGGGTCTTCATTCCACTAACCCTTCATTTTACCAAGCATGATGTACTCTTCCAGGGACTAATAATATGTCTGAAGTATAAGAGATGAAGTCTCCCCATCATGGCTTCTAGGGAGCATTCGGCTGGATTTCTTTCAACATAGATTTATTTGTTCTTTTGCAGATCCATGGTACAATTAATATTCTTCTCCAACATCATAACTCTAATGTATCAATTTTTCAACTATCTTTATTCATGGTTCAGTTTTCACATGCGTATGAGGTTATTGAAAATAACAGGGCTTGAGTCAGACACAACTTAGTCTTAAACTGACATCTTTGCTCTTGAACACTTTAAAGAGGTCTTGTGCAGTAGGTTTGCCTAATGCAATATGTCTTTTGATTTTTTTTTTTTTTTGACTGCTGCTTCCATCAACCAGTATTGATGGTTAATCCAAGCTAAATGAAATCTTTGACAACTTCCATCTTTTCTCCTTTTATATGGATGTTATTTATTGGCCTAGTGGTGAGGATTTTTGTTTCCTTCACATTGAAGTATAACACAAGGAGAAGGCTGTGAACTTTGATCTTCATCAGTAAGTATTTTTAAGTCCCTTTACCTATCAGCAAGCAAGGTTGTGTCATCTGCACATCGCAGGTGGTTAATGACTCTTCTATCAACCCTGATGCCACATTTTTCTTCATATAACCCAGCTTCTTGAATTATTTGCTAAGTATAAAGATTGAATGCATAAGGTGAAAGAATACAACCCTGGAGCACACATTTCCTAATTTTAATCCATTTAGTGTTTCCTTGTTCTGATCAAACAACTGCCTCTTGGTCTATGTACAGGTTCCTCATAAGCACAATAAAGTGTTCCAGAATATACATTCTCTGTAATGCTGTCTATAGCTTGTCATGATCTACAAAAACAAAAAAGTCTTTGCATAGTCATAAAAGCACATCTTTCTGGTATTCTCTCTTTTGGACAAGATTCATCTAGCATCAGTAATTATATCCCTCATTCCATGTCCTTATCTGAAACTGACTTGAACCTCTGGCAGTTCTCTGTCAATGTGCTATTGCAGTCAGTTAAAAATTATCTTCAGCAGAATTTTACTTGCATGTAATATTATTGATATAATCCAATGATATCTGCATTCCATTGAGTCATTTCTCTTTGGAATGGGCATCGTATGAATCTTTTCCCATCAGTTGACCAGGTAGTTGTCGTTCAAATTTCTTGGCATAGATTAGTGAATGCCTCCAGTGCCACATGAGTTTGTTGAATGATTTCAATTTGTATTATATCAGTTCTGGGAAACTTATTATTTGCCAATGACTTCAGTGCACCTTGGACTTTTTCCTTCAGTATCATTGGCTCTTGAGCATATATTTCCTCATGAAATGGTTGAACATCGAGCATTTCTTTTTGGTACAGTGCCTCTGTGTATTCCATCTTATTTTTATGCTTTCTGTATCATTCAATATTTTGCCCATAGAATCTTTCTATATTGTAAGTCAAGGCTTGGATTTTTCTTCAATTCCCTCAGCTTGAGAAATGATGAGCGTGGTTTTCCCTTTTGGTTTCCTAAATCCACTTCTTTGCTCATTTCATTATAATATTTGACTTTGTCTTCTTGAGCTGATCTTTGAAATTGCCTATTTAGCTCTTTTGCCTCCTTTTTTTGTCCCATTTGCTTTAGCATCTCTATACTGAAGAGCAAGTTTCGGAGTCTTTTCTGACATCCATTTTGGTCTTTTTCTTCTTTTTTGTCTTCTAAGAGGCCTTTTGCTTTCTTCCTGTATGTTTAACTTGCACATGGTCAATTGATGGTCTGTTCCTCCATCAGCTTCTGTCCTTGTTTTGACTGATGATATGGAGCTTGTCTACCATATCTTTCCACAGATGTACTCAATTTTATTTCTGTGTATTCCGAGTGGTGAGGTCCATGTGTATGGTTGTCTTTCATGATATTTAAAAAGGTATTTGCAATGAAGTCATTGGTCTTGCAAAATTCTATCATGCAATCTCCAACATCCTTTCTATCCACAAAGCCATATTTTCCAACTACTGATCCTTCCTCTTTCCAACATTTGCATTCCAATCATCAGTAATTGTTAATACATCTCGAGTGCCTATTTGATCGATTTTTGGACTGAAGAAGTTGGTTGGTTGTTGTTGTTGTTGTTGTTAAGTCCTGTCGAGTCGTTCTGACTGATAGTGAGCCTGAATGGGGTTTCTGAGAAGTTGCTGGTGAACTTGAACCAGACCTCGCAGCCCTGGGCATTAACCCACAGAACCATACCAGGGCTCTGTAGTTGGTAGAATTTATGATGTGAATCTAGATGCTATGCCCCTGGTATTTTAAATAAATTACCCATGTTAGACTGGTTTCAGCAGAACATCCTGATGAAGCCAAATGAGGAGAAAGGTCTGGTGCTCTACTACAGAAAACCAGGCTATGAAAACTCTATGGGTTTCTTCTGGTATGATGCTGCAGGTTCATATGCTGGACTGCAAGGTTTGAACTTTAAGGTTGATGGTTCAAGCTCACCAGGTGCTCATCAGAAACCCTTTACAGGGTCGTTATGAGTCAGAACCGACTCAATGGCACTTAACAACAACAGTAACAAGTGAGCTTCTGATGAGTTCTGGTGTGACGCTGTGGGTTAATGCACTAGACCACAAGCTTGATTTGAACTACAAGGTCAGCATTTCAAGTTCACCGGTCACTCTTTGAAAACCCTATACAGGGTCGCTAGGAGTCGGAACCAAGTCAGCAGCACTTAACAACAACAGCAAATGAGCTTCTGAAATGTGAGACCTTTTCTCTTCTCATCACATGTAACTAGTGCTAAGCCACTCATTATAATCTGAGTTGAGGCAGCTGGAATTGAACTGAAATAGCTGAAGCCTGGTTGAGAAGGTGTATTTTTTCTTTATACAAATTGTGTGCTTTGTATCTAGTAAGCTGATTTGAGCTTGATTGCATGTATTAGATGAGAGAGGATTGAGAATGCACCCGGGGAGGAACCCCTGGGGGATGAACTTTGAGTCAAGATGCACTCTGAAAGCTGAATAGGGGATATATAATAGAGTGTTACAGAGGAAACCACAGGTACCAAGGCCCTGAAGCCAGACAGTGCACAGTGGCTGGGAAGTGAAACAAGGCCTCAGAGGTTGGAGAGTAGAAATGGTGAGGGGGAGTATTACGTAGCCTAGCAGGAGAAGCAGGTGTGGGCACATCATAAAAGTGCACTGAGCTTGAGGTCCCAGTAGGAGACCTAGGCTTTAACCTAAAAACTAGGGAGGCCATTGAAGGAGATTAAGCAGAGAGGTGGTCTGATTACATGGTTAGATACAGATGGAAACACATGACAGTGTTTTGACTGGCTTGGTTAAGTGGGAATGAAGGAAAAGTGGGAGGCTTTAGACACATGTAGGACATCAGCAGGCAGTTAATTGGATATTGGATATCATTGTCATCACAAAAGTCCTGCACTTGTGTTCCTTTGGCTCATGTCACACATTTGTAAACACTCACATATTCACTCTTATGCACTCTCACAGAGAAAGAAACATAGAAAAGGAAGATGCTAAGATTTATGTCAGGCGTCCCTGAAATTCACTAACATAGAAGACAATGAAGGAGGGGCAGGTTTGGGAAGATATGATGTTGACAAAATGACTTCAAGACACCGCGAGTTAGGAAGCATGTAGGTGTTGCGCCCTGAGGAACAAGCAGTTCCTGCTCTTTGTTGAGCTACAGCCATCAATGGGCCCATGTCCATTAAGAGTGAGCCACACTTCCCTGTCATGTGGCCCACTCAGATGGTGCTCAAGGGTCAGAGCAGGGCTCCAGACTGAGAAGTTGAGGAGGTAGAACCATGTCTAAGCTGTTTAGGGGATTTCATGGTAAGACCATGATGAACCGAAACATTGGAAAATGGAGACTGGTCTGAAGAGCCCATGAGGGTATCCACCTGAGGCATCCTGTTAGAAGTGTATCTTTTCTGGCAGTGACTAGAAGTGGTAAGACTTTGGGGAGCAGTCAACATCCCTTCTAGCACCATGATTAGTGGGTCAGCACCATCTGGTCTACAATGGGCTGGAGCTGACGCATATTGGCTCACAGGTGGGAAGGCAGATGAGGACAGGAGTCAAGGCTAGGTGGAGCATCTTCTCCCCAGAGAAGGGCCTTCTCGGAGCAAGACCTCCCCCAGCCCAGCTGCATAGCCAGCTGCCCCACCTGCTAATCTTCATTTGGGCTCTGGCTGGCCAAGGAGTGAACAGCCCACCCTGGGTGTGGGCTCACTGCCATCCCAGTAGATGGAATTCAAACAAGCTATCTACAGAGACCAGAGTAGGCAGGAAGCATGTTGTCTCTCCCAGTTTCAGGAACTGCTGGGTAACTGTCCTATGTGGCTGAGGGCAGACCTGCCTCTGGAAAGTCAGCTCTAGGGCTGACAGATGTTTCTGAGTTCCCAACTGGATGCCTTTTCCATCTTCCTTTCAGGATGGACTTCCCAGAAATGTCAAAGGTCCCTCTCGGGTCTCACACAGGCCTCTGTGACCTGTTCTGCTTGGACCAGCATCACCAGGACATTGAAGGTCTGCTGTCGCCTTCCTCATCCATCACTCAGAGAATGCTCTGGACACCCACTTCGTACAGGTCCTGGTGCAGTCACCAGGGAAAGTGAGGGCTGTTTCCAGGCCAGTGACCCTCACACATATCCACACCACTGAAATGTGTTTAAATGACACCTTCACAGAAAGGTCTTTCTGGACCACCCAATGTATCCCCCAAATCTACTTCCAGTCATCCCCAAGATACTACCTTCTTTTGTGTTCCCATTGCATGCATCACACTGGGGACTTATCTCATGTATGCATTCACACATTCATGTGCACACATATACTCACACACACACATTAACATATATGCTCATTTTGTTGTTAAGTACTGTTGAGTCAGTTCCAACTCATAGCAACCCTGACTTGGGTTTCTGAGGAGCATCTGGTGAGCTTGAACCACTGACCTGGTAGTCAAGAGCATTAACCCACAGCACCACACCAGGGTTCCATATACACTCATACACACATTCAAAATAAGCACACACATTGTTGTTAAGTGCTGTTATAACAACCCTATATAAAGTTTCCAAGGAGTGGCTGATGGATTTGAACCAACAACCCTGTGGTTAACAGTCCAGTGCTTATTTTACAGCACCAGGATATGCACTCACACACATAAATACAATATACATACTCAAATACATATATACTCATATGAACACACACATGCAGTTCTACATGCAAACATATATATACCAATCCTGATGTACACACATATAAACTAACACATATCTACACATACACATATGTGGCTATGAGCTCCTTGCAGAACAGGAGCTTAATTTGTCTTGTTCACTACTGTAACCTCCATGCCAAGTTCAGCAACTGGCAAAAGGAGGTCCTGATTGGATATTTACTTAATGAATTGACAAATGGTTAGATAATGGATGCATGAATGTGAGTATGTATGTATGTATATATGTAAGTATGTATATATGTATGGATGGAGGGAGGGATGGATTGGTAGATGGATGGATGATGGATGGAGGGGTAGGTGATGGATGAAGAAGTGGGTGAAGGATGATGGATGGATGGATGTTGGTGGGATAAATGATGTATATATGAATGGATGGAAACTTACATGAATGGGTGGATGGATGGATGGGTGGGTGGATGGGTGGACAGATGCAGAAATGAATGATGAATGGATGGAGTACGAATAAACTGATGAAAGGGTGAGTGGATGGGTAGATGCATGGGAAACACCACTGTATAGTGGGTGAAACATGGGATTTGCACACAGATGTACTAGGGTCCAAATTCTGGCCCCATCACTTTGTAGCTGCACAACCGAGGGAGAGGGGTGTTCTGAGCGTTTTATCTAGTTCTGGGACCAAGTGACACGAGCTGTGCTAAAACTGCCCCGCTCAGTTATCTGCTGTGATTGTTAGAATCTGACAGGGAATTCTACTTTGGTTACTAACCGGAAGGCCAAAAAGCATAGAGACCCAAAGTCTAGGTCGTGGACTTGTCTATGATGGCAGGAGTTTGGAAAGACCCTTGGTGTTCAGCAATAGAGGAATGCTTAACTCCAATTTGGTTCAATCACATTATAACGTATGTGAGGGGAGATGTGCCTCTGCCATCGTCAACAACAAAGCACAACCGAAGTCTCAATTTACGGTTTTACTGTAAACAAGGAACCACCAAAATGATGTCATGAAAACATGCTAGGGAGTGCACAGAGCGTAGCTGCAGAGCATCACGGGAGCTGCCTGGATTCCCGTCCAGACTTACAGTGTGTCTTTGCAATCACTTCCCGTCTAAACTCTCTGTTTTCTCCTGCACAAAATAGCAGCATCTACCTGCTAGGTGCTGATGAGACTAAGGGAGACAGTCTTAGAAGAAGACCTGGCCTATGACAAGGTCAGCATTTCAAATCTACCAGCTGCTCCATGGGAGAAAGATGAGGCTTTCTGCTCCTGAAAAGATTCACAACCTTGGAAGTCCTATACGTGGTCACTATGTGATGGGACTGACTGGATAGCATGCAACAACAATAGCATGGCAGGACTGAGGAGCAAGGTGGGCGCTTTGAGCCCAACAGCCACTCGGTGGGAGAAAGATAGAGCAGTCTGCATTCATAAGAATGCACTGCCTTGGAAACCCTCTGTAGCAGTTCGACCCCATCCTCTAGGATTTTCTATGAATTGGAACCAACTAGATGGCAGTAGGTGAGCATCAGGGATCAACTGTTTCGTTAGATATCATTTTAATTTTGTTATTTGTTTTAATAAAGACAGGAAAGGCCTAGAAGGAAATATAGCCAGAAGAGCAATAATCATTTTTGCTTGGGTGACAGAGCTAGTATTCGTTTCTTTTGACTTTTTGTCACTCTATATTTAAAAAAAAAAAACAAAGAAAGATGTAAATCTATTGCCATCCAGTCTATCTGACTCACGGTGACTCCACGTGGCATAGAGGGGAGCTGCCCCGTGGCTGTCATCATTGTGGGGGTGCATGGGTGGTGCCATGGTTAAGTGCTCACCTGCTAACTGAGAGGTAGGTGGTTCCAATCCCCCATCAGCTTCACTGCAGAAACATGTCTGCTTCCATAAGAGTTCCGTAAGGGTGACAGGCTTGGAGATCCTGTGAGGCAGGTCTACTCTGTCCTATAGGGTCAGTGGGACATGGAATGGACCCCGTGGCAGCCGGTTGAGATTTTTTGTTGTGTTGTTCATGGAAGCAGGTCATCAGGGGCCTTTCTTCAGTAGAACTACTTGATGAGTTCAAACCACCGACCTCTTTGTTGTTAGTGTTGTCGAGTCAGTTCCAGTTTGTAATGAATGACCCTCTGCACAACAGAACAAAACACTGCCCAGCCCTGCACCGTCCTCACAATTGTTGTTAAGCTTGAGCCGATTGCTGCTGCCACTGTGTAGATCCATCTCACTGGGAGGAGTCTTCCTCTTTTTTCACTGACCCTGCACTTTTCTAAGCATGATGTCCTTCTCCAAGGAATGGTCCCTTCTGATAACATGTCCAAAGTACGGGAGACAAAGTCTCACACCACCCTGGCTTCCAAGGAGCATTCTGGCTTTGCTTCTCCCAACACAGATCTCTTTTTTTGTCTGGCATGCTATCTAATCAGTTCTGACTCACAGCAACCCTGTATAGGGTTTCTGAGGCTTTTCATCATCATGGGAGCAGAAAGCCTCATCTTTCTCCTGCAGAGCAGCTGGCGGGCTCAAACCTTAGACAGTCCAGTGCTTATCATATGGAGCCACCACACTCCCATGGTCCTCCAGGTTAACACAATAAAGTAAATCAAATTTTCTACCTTGGAATCAGTTCTGACTCATAGCCACCCTATACAGAGTTTTCAAAGCTGCAAATTTTTATGGAAGCAGAAACTTTCTCCTTAGGAGCAGTGGGCAGGTTTAAACTGCCGACCTTATGACTAACAGTCCAGCACTGAACTACTGTGCCACCAGGACTCCCTCAAGGTTAATAATTGAGTGCAAATCATTTGTCCCACCCGACCCACTGATGTGAGTCCATTGAATTCAAACTCATAGGGACCCCACAGGACAGAGGGGACCTGGGCTGAGCCATAGGGTCCCCGAGTCTGTACACCATTATGGAGGCAGACACCACATCTTCCAACCAGGAAACGTCTGGTGGTTTCAAACAGCCCACCTGTCAGCTAACAGCTGAGTCCTTTTACCTCTACATCACTCGGACTCACTGAACCACACAGATACCCTCCTGTATCATGCATGTAATAATTTCACAACTGTTGCTAAATGCCATGGATTCAGTTCTGACTCAGAGTGGCTCTGTTTAGGGCTTCCAAGAAGCAACTGTGAACCTCTGACCTTTCAGTTAGCTAACCATCATTATTCCAACAGAAAAAAAATGTCTCTAAGGAAATGAAGCAAAGCCATTCCAGTCCAGTTGGGAAGAGCTCACTAGGGTTCACCCAGCCCTGATGGGGACTGCAGAGAGGGCCAGGGAGAACTGAGCAGGAATAGGGGGCCCAGGGAGGGAAGGGGAGGGCCAGAGGCACATGGCTAGGGGGCCAGGGAGAACTGGGTAGGAAGAGGGGGCCGAGGGAGGGGAAGAGAGTGGCAGTGGACACTGGGAGGGAAGGGAAGGGGCAGGGGGCACAAAGAGGGCAGTTCCGAAGTAGGGGGCCTGGGAGACCTGGGTAGGGAGAATGGGCCTAGGGAGGACAGGGCAGGGGCAGGGGTACAGGGAGGGCAGGGCAGGGAAAGAAATCCAGGCAGGGCAGGGATAAAGGGCCCAGGGAGGGACAAGGATGGGCAGGGGGCACAGAGAGGGGAAGGAAGGGCCACGGGAACTGGGAGGACAGTTCAGTGGTAGGACGCCAGGGAGAACTGGGCAAGGAGAGGGGGTCCAGGGAGGGCAGGGCCAGGAAAGGAATTCCAGGGAGGGGAGGTAAAGGGCAAGGGGCACAGGGAGGTGAGGGGAAGGGCAGGGGGCCCAGGGAGGGCAGTTCAGGGGTGGAGGACCAGAGAGAACTGAGCAGGGGCAGGGGCAGGGGCCATGGAGGGAAGGATGGGGAAGGGGCGCTGGAGCCTTGGTATGCAGAGTTGCCTCTGGGTTCAGCTCTCCCCTCCTCCTCTGCTCCCCTCCATCTACTTCTCATGAGAATGGTGCTGGACAGGGTCCAGGAGGGAGCGGTTGTGGAGCACCTCCTCTCCAGATAAATCCACTTGGAGTCACTTCATCGCCCTCTCCCTGAGAGCTGACTGCAGATGAGAATGTGCCTTGAAGACGTGCCAGCATCTTCTCACACCTTCTAGAACACTCTGCCGCCACTTGGCACTGCCAAGCAGCCACATCCTGGCAGAGAGGCGAGTCTTTTACTCATTGGCCCTGTGTTCCCTTCTTTTTTCAGCAAACCTAAGAAGGATGCCTTCTCCCTGACGTTTTTCTAATTGCCATTCTTGGAGATGATTGTAGCTCTTCCAGGTGTGGAACAAACCAGAGACTTACGAGGGTTGCCCGCTGTTGGCCATCTTCCCTGAACTTGATGGATTTTCAGGTGGGAGATGATCAGGAGTCTCCACATGAGATGGTGAGGATTGAAGGAACAAGGAGCCCTCTGCCCTCAGACGAGACTGGAATGGTCTACCTGAGGTTTCTGGGGAACTTGGGCATCCTGAGCAAAAGAGACCCATGTGACAAGAGATCAGAGAGCAGTATTCACTGCCCTGTGCTTTAGTAACCATCCCTTGTGGTGCAATAGTTAAAAACATTCTGCTGCTAACCAAAAGATTGGAGGTTCAAATCCACACAGCAGCTTTGTGGGATTCAAAGCCATCAACCTACTCTCCTAAAGATTACAGTCCAGAAAACCCTATAGGGTAGATCTGCTGGGTTGTATGAGGTTGCTAGGAGTCCAAATCAACTCCAGGGCATACAACAACAACATGCTTTTCCATGTAATTTGGACAACCAGTTACAAAAAAATATGTACTACCCCTACCAGGTATGGCACTGTAAGATAATCATGCAGACGCACAGTTGGTGGTTCCAACCCACCTGCTGCTTCTTGGAAATCCAACACAGAGTTGCTGTGGGTCAGAATGGACTCAATGGCACTGAACAACAACAACCCTGCTAGGAGTTCTGGTGTGGCACTGTAGGATAAGCATTGGACCCCAAGGTCGGCTTAAAACACAAGGTCGCTGGTTCAAATCCACTAGCCACTCCTCAGAAACCCTATACAGGGTCACTATGGGTCAGAACCAGCTCAACGGCACTTGTCAACAACAACAACCCCTACCACTCATAATTGCCAGTTGTGGATGTGGATGGGTCATTGGGAGAGTTCCATTCCCAACCACCTCATTCAGGGTCACGACCTGTCCATCAGTGGTGGTGTGTCCTGCCGTGCTACTCAACAGGTTTCACCATGAACTGGACACCTGATGTGGTTGCTTTCTGGTCAGCACTAATCCGGCAGCTGTGCCCGAGGGTCTGAAAACCCGTGGACCTGGATTGAGCTGATCGAGTGGGGCAGAGCTATGCCCTCAGAGACATTGCCCTCCTCAATGCCCCCATGCTGTCACCTGGGGGGCTCACTCAGCCTGCTTGGGGCAGCTTCTGGGCAGGATCCCAGAGACCTGGGTGCCTCTCTACTCTCTGTTCTCTGGTGGCCTAGCTGGGGACAGCAAGCCCTGCTATGTGCTTGCTGGGTTGTTTGGGGGAGATGAGGGTCCAGAAGGGCTGTAAGTCATTATTTCCCATCTCAAGACACAGCTATGAGTCTCCAAGGGTTGCTGTAACCAAGGACCACCAAGTAAGTGGCTTACAACCACAGACACATCTATTGTCCCAGTTCTGAAGGCTGGGAGTCTGAACTCAGGGTGTCTGAAGACCCACACTCCCTCTGAGGCTCGGGGAAAGGCTCCTCCCTTGCCTATTTCATTTCTGCTTTCCTGGGTGGACTCCAGCTCATGGCGGGGCAAGTAGAACTCGGTTGGCACAGGCTTCTCAAGGCTGTGATCTTTCAGAATCAGATCAACAGAGCTGGCCTCTGAGGCCACTCGGATGAGTTCATACTGCCAACCTGTGCAATTCTCATTGAGAGTTCAATTGTGCCATCCAGAGACCCCAAGGAAGCTGCGGCATGCACATGTTTCTTCATATGACTGTTTTCCTTCCTTCGTCTCTCTGTCTCTTTTCTTTTATGAGAACACCACTCAGATTGGATTAGGACCCACTCTACTCCAATATAAGGAGCTCTGGTAGGGTAGTGGTTATGAATCGGGCTGCTAACCTCAAGGTTAGCAGTTTGAAACTACCATGCTAAACCAATTGATAGCATCTTTGATGACCCTATTTTGAAACAAGGTCACAATCACAGGGACAGGGAATTAGGACTTCATCGTATCTTTGGGGACTATGGTTCCGTCTGTAACAGTGCCTCACTCTTCTCCAGGGGCTGTATACTGGGGCACTTAGGAAAGCCCTGCTCCATGTAAACTAACATCTCTGCCTGTTCTGCAAAAGACAGAAGGGCTGCAAAAAAAGGAATGTGGATTCAATTCGTCAGGTCCAGAGGGAGGATGGGTTTGGATTTGAGATTCATTGTAATCAGTGATCATTGCTGCTCCTGAACAAGGCCTCCACCCATGCACTTGGTGTGTGGAGAACAGAGATGGTGACAAGAGGTGGCCCCAGGGTGGGGTTGGGGTTAGCCCAATCTGCTTCACTTTAAGGGAGATGAGTTCATTGGAACCTTAGCTGATTCTCACGCTGAAAACCCAGGTCACTGTCTCTCATGTGGGGGTCACTCCGCACATCCCCGGGAAATTCACTGCACCAGCTGCCATGTCTGGGGTGGTCTCAAAACCCCTCCCAAATCAGGACCCCGGCTAACCAGTGACCATGGAGGGAGACGGCAGGGATGTGGTGTTCAATCTCAGCTGGAGCTCAGGTGCCAAAGGCTTAATGGGGAACTGTCAGGGGCTTGTGGATCCACAGACTCTGAGACCTCTTCTGCTCCCTCAGGAGACCCTGGACACTCTGCTTTGTGCACTAGTAGGGAAATGGCCTTCTTCCCTGAGTCTGCACTTTATGCTTACTCATTTAGGCTGAAATTGTCCCGGCAGTGTATTTTTACAACCCTTAGCTCAGGCAGCCTTTTTGTGGGTAAATAGTTAAGAGCTATCATTCCATAAATTAGCAAGAGAGAAAGCCCATAACATTTGCCAGGAGTTTCTGAATTGCTGTTTTCACATAGCTCACACTGAGGCCTCCGTAGAACCGTATGGCATCCCAGTGTGCCAATGTGGACAGTCTGCAGCCTGCCCAAGCCACCAGGGTTCATCGGAGGGTGCTGCATAGAGCCAGCTGATTGCACAGCCTGGGCAGAGGCTGGGACCCACCACTGTGATTGGGGAAATTGAAATAATAACATAATATTTACTATTATTTAAATAAAGTCCTAGTGTGATGCTGTGGGTTAATGCACTGAACTAAAAGGTCAGTTTGATCTGCAAGGTCAGCAGTTCAAGCTCACCCCAGTCACTCCTCAGAAACCGTATGAAGAGTCACAATGGGTCAGAGTTGACTCAACGGCACTTAACAACAACAATGATTTAGATGGTATGGTGCTATAGGATAAGCACTGTAATACTAACTGCAAGGTTTGTGGTTCAAACCCACCAGCTGCTCCTTGGTTCACTATGAGTCAGAATCGACAATGGTATTTAACAACAATGTAGTATTAAATATAATACTTAAAGCCGAGAAGCTGAACTACATGAAGAATGCAACTTCAGTATTGGAGAAAGACTCATTAACAACGTATGATATGCAGATGACACAACCTTGCTTGCTGAAAGTGAAGAGGACCCGAAGCATTTATTGATGAACAACAAAGACTATTATAACCTTCAGTATGGATCATGCTTCAACATAAAGACAACAGAATTCCTCACAACTGGACCAACAAGAAGCATATTGATGGACAGAGAAAAGATTAAGTTGCCTAGGATTTCATTTTACTTGGCTCCACAATTAATGCTTATGAATTCTACAGCCCAGAAATCAAAGGGCGTGTTGCATTGAACATATTAGCCACAAAAGATCTCTCTAAAGTGGTAAAAAGCAAAGATGTCACTTTGAGGAATAAGGTGCCTCTGACCCAAGCCATGTTTTTTCAATTGCATCATATGCATGTGAAAGTTGGACAGTGAATAAGGAAGACCAGAGAAGCATGGAAGCATTTGAATTAGGGTGTTGGTGAAGAATAATGAATATAACATGGACTTCCAGAAGAAGGAACAAATCTGTCTTAGAAGAAGTACAGCCAGAATGCTCCTTAGAAGCCAAGATGAGGAGACTTGATCCCATATACTTCAGAAAAGGCCATCATGCCAGGTAAAGTAGCTAGTGTGGTTCTTGCTGTTAAGTGCCACTCAGTCAATTCAGACTCTTGGGAGCCTGTATGGTACTTATCCTAGAGTGCCACCAGATCGTGTTGATGGTTGTCTTTAAGTGAATTCCCAAAGTGACCCCATGTTTGCAGAGAAGAACTATTACACAGGGGTTTAAGGTTGGGATCTTTTAGAAGCAGCTCGCTAGGCTTCTCTTCCAAGGTGCCTGTGGGTGGATTCAAACCGTCAACCTTCCCTCTAGCAGTTGAGCACTTAACCATTTGTTCCACCCAGGATCTCTTGCAAAGTAAAAGTCCAACAAAAAGAGGAAGACCCTCATATTATTAATTGATGCAGCACTGATAATGAGGTGCACGACTAGGCAACGTTGTGTTCTGTTAGCAGCTCTGGTCCCTGCCCTAAAGGGCCAAAGCAGGAGATAGAGAGTACAGGAATAAGTGTACTGTTGCCTGGAAGTTTCCAGAAACGAGCAGTAGCTGAGATGGAGTGTGGCAAGCCAGAGTGCACAGGCTAATTTCATGCAGAATGGAGACAGACGGAGAAAGGGGGGAAAAGACAAATGCTCCCGACAGCACCTGGGACGGCATTCCAGATAAAAGGAATGGCTCAGAGGGAGGAATCAGAATAACCTACATCAGTTCATGAGATCTCAGGTGATAAACATGGTGGACAAGAGGAGAGGAGGGTGTCAGGATGGGCGGTCACAGAGCCACAGATTCCAGACCTTTGAAGACCACTGATGTCTAGGGAAGGCAGGAGCTGTCACCCATAAGACAGGACCATAGAATTTGGAATTCTGTTTTCCAGCAAATGAATTATAAGTAAACACTGATCAGCCACTGTACACTTCCTAGGCCCTGCGTCCCAGTTCGGCTGGCGACTCTTGCACAATCTTGTTGGTTATAAATTGCAGCCTGCGATTCTCATATCAAAATGCACAGCTAGTGATATTTAACACTCGAGAAATAGATCCTCTGGCAATGAATGCAGTCAGAAATTACTCACCGGATTTAACCGCCCAGAGAATGTGCTGTGTAGATGTACTGCATAAATTCAGAAATGTGGGACAACGGGCCACCACCTAGAAACATTTTATCTCCACTTGCGAATGTTTGATCTGGCTTCAGCAGTTTTATGGGGAGCAAGATATCTGGAAGCTCCTGACCCCACTCTCCTCCCCTTTTCAAAAGCAACCTGAGCTGCTCGAAGTAGTAAGTAAATAGGACTCCAGTTGTCATTTTCCTGATGTGTTCTTCTACACACCAGCAGAAGGAGAAGAACATGGGGGAAAGCAGGGCTTCCACCCCCTGCAAACCCTGCCCTTTGAATACACAGTGATCCTGGTCATTTAAACAGTCTCCTATTAATAGAGGAGAATGAGAGTCATTTCGCTGTAAGGGGTTGAGGCTTCCAACAGTCCTCCCTGCCCACCCCCACCTCCCCACTCAGGAGAATTGCATATTTGAGAGGGGGATTCAATGTCCTACTACCTCATAGGTAAGACCAAATTAAAGCCATTCATTCACCCAGGACCGTATGTATACTGGATGTGTAATACCTCCACTCCAAGGCTTGGGCAGGGTGTAAAGCTGACAACAATATGGAGGAACAAAACAGACTCCTGGCCTTGGGGACCTGGCAGCCTAGCAGCGGCAGACCATCAGAGAGAAACAGGTAGCAGATGGCACATTGAGGCTGCACTTAAAGATGAGGCTGGTGTAAAACATTTCAAAGACACAGAGAAGGGAAAGAGCTCTCCTGATGTTCCCAGCCAGCCTGGTGCCATGTGGGCGGGAAGGCAGGTCCAGGAGCTAGGGATTGCACTACTGGGGCCATCTTCATGACTCAGGCTGTAGCTTTGTCCAAGACATCCATGTCCCACCCTGTGCAGGGCAGGTACTGTGTGGACAGCATTTCTGACAAATGGCGTGTAAGCAGAAACCCCCACTATATTCTGCTCCTGTTGTTGTTGTTAAGTACCACTGAGTCAATTCCCTCTCATAGCAACCCTGTGTAGGGTTTCTGTGGAGAGGATGGTGCGTTTGAACCACTGACCTTGCAGTTCAAACAGACCTTGCTGTTCAGTATGAGAGACGATGGACTGCCAAAAGAACCAACAGATCTGTTTTGGATGAAGTGCAGCCAGAGTTCTCCTAGGAGGCCAGGATGACTAAATTTCGTCTCTCATACTTTGGACATATTGTCAGGAGGGAACAGTCACTGGAGAAGGATATCATGCTGGGTAAGATGGAGGGTCAGAGAAAAAGAGGAAGACCCCCAACAAGATGGATTGGCCAGCTGGCAGCATTGATGGACTCAAGTATGGCAGCGGTAGTGAGGTTGGCCCAGGATCGGACATTGTTTCGTTCTGCTGTGCATGGGGTCGCTATGAATCAGTTCTGACTCGATGGAACCTAACAACAACATGAGAGATGAAGTTTGGTCATTTGGCCTACAATGAGCACTCTGGCTGCACTTCTTCCAAAATGGATCTATTGATTCTTTTGGCAGCCCATGGCACTTTCAATATTCTCCTCCAACACCATAACTCAAAAGCATCAAATCTATGGTCTTCTTTATTCACTGTCCAACATTCACATGCATATGAGGTTATTGAAAATGCCATGGACTGAATCAGGCACACCTTAGTCCTCAAGCTGACATCTCTGCTCTTGCTCAGCATATTTGCCTAATGCAATATATCGTTTGATTTCTTGACTGCTACTTCCATGATTGTTGACGATTGATCTGAGCAAAATGAAGTCTTTGACAACTTCAATCTTTTCTCCATTTATAGGGTTGCTTGTTATTTGTCCAGTGGTGAGGATTTTTGTTTTCTGTATGTTGTTGTTGTTATGTGAAGTCGGTTCCGACTCACAGTGACCCTGTACAAGGTTTCTGAGGCTGTAAATCTTTATGGGACCAGAAACCCTCATCTTTCTCCTGCAGAACAGCTGGTAGTTTCAAACTGCTGACCTTAAGATTCGCAGCCCGATGCATAACCACTATGCTACCAGAGTTCAGGTGCAACTCATACTGAAGGCTATGGAATTTGATCTTCATAGTATTTTAAGTCCTCTTTCCTCTCAGTAAGTGAGATTGTATTATTTGCATATTGCAAGATGTTAATGAGTCTTTTTCCAATCCTGATGCCACATTTTTCTTTATATAATCCAGCTTCTCAGATTATTTGCTTAACATACAGGTTGAACGAGTGTGGTGAAAGAACACAACCCTGTCGCACACTTTTCTTAATTTTAAACCAATCAGTGTTACCGTGTTCTGTTCAAACAACTATTTCTTCGTCCATGTACTGATTCCTCATCAGTACAAGTAAGTGTTCCAGAATATTCATACTTCGCAATGTAGTCCATAGCTTCTCATGATCCACATTGTCAATAAAACACAGACAAACATTCTTTCTGATATTCTTTGTTTTCAGTCAAGATCCATCTGATGTTAGTATTGATAGCCTTCATTCCACATCCTCTTCTGAATCCAGCTTGGACCTCTGGAAGTTATCTTTTAATGTATGGTTGCAGCTGTTTTTGTATTATATTTAGGAAAATTTTACTTGCATGCAATATTAATAAAATTGTTTGATGATTTCTGCATTATATTGGGTCACCTCTCTTTGGAATGGGTACAAATATGGATCTCTTCCAGTCAGTCAGCCAGGTAGCTTTCTTCCAAATCTCTTGGCATAAATGAGTATGCACCTCTAGTGCTGCATCAGTTTGTTAAATGTTTTCAATTTGTATTTCATCAATTCCTGCTGCCTTGTTCTTTGCCAATGCCTTCAGTGCACCTTGGGATTCCTTCAGTATCATTTAGGTTGATCAAATGCTACCTCTTGAAATAGTTGAACATCAACCATTTCTTTCTGGTACAGTGCCTCTGTGTATTCCTTACATTTTCTTTTGAGTCTCTCTGCATCATTCAATATTTTGCCCATAGAATCCTTCAATATTGCAAGTCAGTGCTTGAAGTTTTTTCTTCTGTTCCCTCAGTTTGAGAAATGCTGAGCGTATTTTTCCCTTTTGGTTTTCTGACCCCAGGTCTTTGCACATTTCATTATAATATTTGACTTTGTCTTCTGGAGCTGACTTATAAATTTTTTGTTTGAGCTCTTTTACCTCCTCATCTCTTCCATTTACATTAGCATATCTATGCTGATGAGCAATTGTCAGAGTCTTTTCTGACAAACATTTTGGTCTCTTCATTTTTTCTTGTCTTCTTAATGACCTTTTGCTTTCTTCTTATATGATGTTCTTGCAACTCTTCTGGTCTTCAGTCTTTATTGTCCAGTGCACCAAATCTGTTCTTGAGATGATCTCTAAATTTGGGTGGGATATGTTCACGGTCATAATTTAGTCTTGTGGATGCATTTTAAATTTCTTTATCTTAAGCCTGAACTTGCATATAATGAATTGATGATCTGTTCCTCCTGGCATTGCTTTGGCTGATGATATGGTGCTTTTCCACCATTTCTTTCCACAGATCTAGTCAATGTGATTTCTATGTGTTCCATATGGTGAGGTCCATGTGTACAGTCATATTTTTTGTTATTTTATAAAGGTATTTGCATTGAAGAAGTCATGGGTCTTGCAAAATTCTATCATGCAATCTCCAGCACTGTTTCTATCTCCAAGGTTGTGTTTTCCAACGACTGACCCTACCTCTTTGTTTCCAACCTCTGGATTCCAATCACCAGTAATTATGAATATATTTTGATTGCATGTTTGATCAATTTCAGACTGAAGAAGTTGGTAGAATTCTTCAATTTCATCATCACTGGCTTTAGTGTTTTGTGCATAAATTTGACTAATAGTGGTGTTAACAGGTCTTACCTCCAGGACCTAGGAAAGATATTTTCTTGTCTCTTCCAGCTTCTAGGGACCCCAAATTTTCCTTGGCTTGTGGTAGCATTACTGCATCTCTGCCTCCATTTTCACATTTCTCTTCTTCTCCTTTTATGGGACACTATTCAGATTAGTTCAGTGCCTATCCTGTTCCAGTATGACCTGATGTTAACTTAACTCATTGCACCTGCAAAGAGTCTATTTCTGAATATGGCCTCCTTCACAGGTTCCAGCAGTTAGGACTTAAAATTATCCCTTAGGATTGGCACATATCAACCCATAATGCTAGCCATCCTTTTTTTGTTTTTGTTTTTGAGAACAATGTCTTAATTTTTGTACAAAGAATGTGTGATCATTATAAAGCACTAAAACAATTCCTAAAAAAAATAACAAATCATCTGAATTTCTACTACCCAGGAATAATATTGTTACACAAGAAAAACATTCCAGAGATCTCAAATAAATAAACATAAGTAGAGACAGAGAAATTACCTTACTTTTATCCAAATATCATGTACATGTTTTTTGTTGACCAACCACTCCGTCCTCTTATGTGGTATTTTCAAAAGTGCCAATGTGGCAATTATATATATATATAATAAATAGCATAGCACATTTGCAAAAAAAAAAGAAAATCCTGTAGAGTGGGAGCTGTTGCCAAACAAACATAAAAGGTGCATGTTATTTGCAAAAACTACAGTAGATAAATGATACTAATAAATTAATAAACCTAGATAATATTATACATGATATTTGTAACAAGAAAATTTAATTACTATAGTTGTGCTGTTTCTTCACCGTAGGCAATATTATTCTACAAGTTTCCTCTGAGACAAAGAAAATAATTACATTTAAAAATACGGATGATATTATTTTTTCATCAACGTCTTTCTAATTTGGATTGTATAAAATGCTCCCTTATCATGGAAGAAGAGGAATCCAACATTCCTTTTACATAACCATCTCCAGAGTTTTAAACATTGTGTTACTTTTATTTCTCACATTGTCAAGGTTTATAAAGGTGAATTTTGTAGTGAGACAATGGTTTGCACAGCATTTCCCACTTGTTGTTGTTAAGTGCCGTTGAGTCAGTCCTGACTCATAACAACCCTGTATAGGTTTCCCAGGAGCAATTGGTGGGTTTGAACTGCTGACCTTGTGGTTCACAGTCCTATGCTGATCCTACAGTGCTACTCCTAACTTTAAGTTTTCACTGTTCATACCTGTCCTCAGAATGTTCACGTTCTCCACAATCAAGTACATAATCTGATTCATAGTGAGATTTTGTTTATTTTTTAGTTTCATTTTTCTAAAGAGCTCTCATCAAAACCTTATTGTCATTACGTCAATTCTGACTCATCATGGCCCTGTAGGACACAGTATAAATTGTCCCATAGAGTTTCAGAGGCTGTAATCATTACAAAAGCAGGTTAGCTCATCTTGAACTGCTGACCTTTGTGTTGGTAGCTGAGCGCTTAAGCACTGCACCACCATGACTCCTATGAAGAGTTCATAAGGTTATATTTCCTAAGTTCCCACAAACTGGAGAATATCTGTTGGTTGACCTTATGTTGAAAGACAATTTAACTGGATATAAAATGTGTGGTTATTGGATCCCTCACCTCAATTTAACACGTTTGTTCTTCTCTCATAATATTGAGAATTCTGAGGGTCTTCATTTTTTCATCTCTTTATTTGCTTAAATTATTAGATTTTATACTTTTTAATAAAGGCATCACTCATATCTGATAGTTGATCCAAGAAGAACGAAGTCCTTGACAACCTCAACACTCGTGGAAGCAGCAGTCAAGAGATCAGACGATGTATTGCATTGGGCAAATCTGCTGCACAGGAACTTTTTAAAGTGTTGAAGAGCAGAGATGTCAGCTTGAGGACTAAGGTGCGCCTGACCCAAGCCATGGTATTTTCAATTACCTCATATGGATGCGAAAGCTGGACAGTAAATAAGGAAGATCATAGAAGAATTGATGCCTTTGAGTTGTGGTGTTGGAGGAGAATACTGAAAGTGCCATGGACTGCCAAAACAACCAACAGATCTGTTTTGGAAGAAGTACAACCAGAGTGCTCCTTGGAGGCCAAGATGGCTAGGCTTCGTCTCTCATACTTTGAACACATTGTCCGGAGAGAACAGTCACTGGAGAAGGATGTCATGCTGGGTAAGGTGGAGGGTCAGAGAAAAAGAGGAAGATCCCCAACGAGATGGATCAGCCAGGTGACATCATTGATGGTGTCAAGTGTGGCAGCGGTAGTGAGGTTGGCCCAGGATCGGACATTGTTTCGTTCTGCTGTACATGGGGTCGCTATGAGTCGGTTCTGATTCAATGGCACCTGACAACAACAACAACAACATATCTGATATGTTTCCTGTGTTCATTCAAATTTGTGGGTGCCTGACTCATATTTAAATTCAAAGTAATAATTATAAACCAGACAAATAACTTAACAGCAAAAACACAAAATAATTTTTCCTAGTAACAACAGCAAAAATACAAAATAATTTTTCATTAATGAGGCCATACCAGTGCAGGATACCATATGGTTTACTATGTTGGGAATAACAAATTTAGAGGAATGACATCATGTTCATTGTCAAACAGAACATTTCAATATCTTTCTTGAAATAAAATGTTGTCTTTAATAAGAAATATCCATATGCCTACAGGAAGACAAGTTAATATCACTATTATTCAAATTTACTTACCAACCACTGAAGCCAGTGATGATGAAATTGAAGAATTACACCAATTTCTTCATTATGAAATTGATCAAACATGCCATTAAGATAGAGTTGTAATTAATGGCGATTAGAATGTGAAGCAGGAATGATCCGTAGTTGGCACATACGGAGCTGGTGATAGAAATGCTGCTGGAAATGGCATGATAGAATTTTGCAATTTTGCAAGAACAAAGACTTATGCATTGAAAATACCTTTTTTAAACAACATAAAAGTTGACTATAAACATAAACCTTACCAGATAGACTAGATAAGAATCAAACTGACTACAGTTGTGGGAAAGATGATAGAAAAGCTCAATGTCACCAATCAAGGTAAGGCCAGTGGCAGACTGTGGACCATACCATCAACTGCTCATATGCAAGTTCAGGCTGAAGATGAAGAAAATGAAAACAAATCCACAAGAACCAAAATATGACCTTGAATATATCCCACCTGAATTTAGAGACCACTTCAAGAACAGATTTGCTGCATCCGATATTAATAATGAGAGACCAGAAGAGTTGTGGAATGGCGTTATTAAAATCATGCATGAAGAAAGCAAAATATCAGTAAGAAGACAAAGAAACAAGGGAAAAAAAATGGTTTTCAGAAAAGACTCTGAAACTTGCTCCCCAGCATAAAGGTGCTAAAGCAAATGGAAAAAAAATGTGGAAGTTAAAGAGCTGGACAAAAAATTTCAAAGGGCAGCTTGAGAAGACAAAGTCAAGTATTATACTGAAATGTGCAGAGACCTGGAACTAGAAAGCCAAAAGAAAATAAAACACTCAACATTTCTCAGCTGAAAGAACTGAAGAAAAAATTCAAGCCACAACCTTGAATACTGAAAGATTCTATGGGCAAAATAAAACATTGAATGATGCTGAAAACAAAAGAAAATGAGAGGAATACACAGAGTCTCTGTATCAAAAAGAAATATTGGTGTTCAATCATTTAAGAAGTTGCATATGATCAAGAACCAATGGTACTCAGGTGGGATTTATGCCAGAGTTTCGAGGATGGTTCAATATCAGAAAACCAATCAACATAACCCACAATATAAATAAAGCAAAGTAAAAGCACCACATGATCGTATCGTTGATGCAAAAAAGGCATTTGATAAAATCCAAAATCCGTTCCTGACAAAAACATTCAACAAAATAGGAGCACAAGGGATATTCCTCAACATAATTATGAGCATATATGTAAATTCAATGGCCAACATCACTCTCAATGAAGACAAACTGAAAACACTTCCTTTGTAAACAGGAACCAGATGAGGATGCCCTCTAAAATCAGTCCTATTCCATATTATTGGGAGGGACCAGTCCCTGGAAAAATACATCATGGTTGACAATGTGGAGGTCAGCAAAAAAGAGGAAAAGCCCCAACAAGATGGACTGGCGCAATGGCAGCAGCAATGGACTCAAGCATAGCAGCAATTGTGAAGATGGTGGTGTCTCCTTCTGTTGTGCATAGGATCACTACAGGTTGGAAATGACTCCACTGCACCTAACAATAATAACAACAAATTTCAATATTGTGTTGGAAGACTTAGAGCTATAAAAGGTAAAATAAATAAATAAAAATTTTAAAAAAGGAAATTAAAAGCATCCAAATTGGCAAAGAAGAAGTGAAACATTGTTTATTTTCAGATGATATGATTCTATACATAGAAAATCCCAAAGACTCTGAAAGAATATTAATGAAACTTAATGAAAGATTCAACAAAGTCAAAGAGGACAAGATCAATATGCAAAAATCAGTTGGATTCCACTATACTAATAAAGACAGCTCTGAAAAGCAAATGAGAGAAACAATACCATTTACAATGTTGTTGTTAGGTGCCAACTTAACTAATGGTGACCCTGTTTAGGGTGTCCTAGGAGTGGCTGGTGAGCTTGAATCACCAACCTTGCAGTTCAAAATGACTTCGAAGTCTAGCACATTAGCATGCAGCACCACATCAGGACTCCAGTAGTCACCCAAATTATGAAACTTAGGGACAAACCTAATCAGAGAAACAAAACACATATACAACAAATGCTAGCAAGGGTGTGAAGAGACTGGGTCCCTTCTACATTGCTGATAGAACTGTAAAACGGTTCAACTACTCTGGAAAATGGTGTGGTACTTCCTCAGAAAGTTGGAAATAGCAATACCAGATGACCCAATCCCTCTATTTGGTGTGTTGTAATTGTTTGTTGTTAAGTACGGTTGAATCTGTTCCGACCAATAGCGATTATGTATAGGATCTTATAGTTCAAACTGATCTTATAGTTCACTGATCTTATAGTTCAAACTGACCTTGTGGTCCAGTGCTTATCCCACAGTGCCAAAACAGGATATAGCCACAGAAATAGGAGTCAGAGTATTAGTAGATAGATACTATCATCGATGTTCATCTCAGCACTCTTCACAATAGCAAAAAGACAGAGAGAACTTAAATGCCCATCAATGAAATAATGGTTAAACAAACTTTAGTACATACACACAATGGAATACGATGCAATGTTGAAGAATAACAATGAAGCTAATAACATGGTATAACATGAATGAACACGGAGGACCCTATGCTGACTGATATTAGTCAATCACAAAAGGACAAATACTGTATGAAACCATCATTGTAAGAACCCAAGACAGCATCATCTTACAGTCTTTGATGGTTACCAGGGTTAGGAGGGAAGAGAGAGTAATTCACTGACTACAGGGTAGACACATGTTAACTTGGTTGACAGGGAGGGCAATATACAAGAAAAGGAAGACTGGAAGTAGAATGACGTAGACAGGTGAACACATAGAGAAGTATGCTAGGGCTAAAAGTAAATAGTAATACATACATGGACAGAGACATAGGTTGTATGGGTATGGGAGAAAGAGTAGGGGTATAACCACTAACATATGAGTTTGAAAGAGGATATTTACACATGGGTATCAACCATTCCTGCAAACACAACTATCAGTGTGGTGGAGCATAGAGTGGGCAAAATGATGAAAATGTCTGAAGATAATTCAAAAATAGCTGTAACTGTACATTGACAGAGAACTGCCATATGTTCAAACTGGATTCAGAAGAGTGTGTAGAACTAGGAGTATCATTGCTCGTGTCAGATGGATCTTGGCTAAAAGCAGAGAATACCAGGGAGATGTTTACTTGTACTTTATTGACTATTCAATTGACAAGGCTTTCGATTTGTGGGTCATGACAAGCTATAGCTAATATTGTGAAGAATGGGTATTCCAGAACATTTAATTGTTCTCATGAGAAACCTGTACATAGACCAAAAGGGAGCTTTTTCAAACACAGCAAGGAGATACAGAATGGTTCAAACTTAGGAAAGATGTGTGCCAGAGTTGTATTCTTTTGCCATATTTATTCAATCTCTATGCTGAGCAAATAATCCAAGAAATTGGACTATATGAAGAAGAATGCGACATCAGATACAACCTTGCTTGCAGGAAGCAAAAAAATCTTAAAATACTTAGTAATGAAGGCCAAAGATCACAGTATGGGTTGTACTTCAATGTAAAGAAAACAAAAGTTTTATCACTACTGGACCATTAAATAACTTCATGATAAACGGAAAAAATATTGACGTTGTCAGAGTCTTCATTTGGCTTGGAACTACAAACAACACTCATTGAAGCGGTATCAAGAAATCAAATGAAGTATTGTGTTAGGCAAATGTACTGCACAGTACCTTTTTAAAATGTTCAAGAGCAAAGATATCAACTTGAGCACTAAAATGTGACTAATACAAGCCATGGTATTTTAAATTGCCTAAGAGCTCTGGTAGCGTAGTGGTTACGAATCGGGCTGCGAACCTTAAGGTCAGCGGTTCGAAACTACCAGCCGCTCCGCGGGAGAAAGATGAGGCTTTCTACTCCCGTAAAGATTTACACCCTCGGAAACCCTGTACAGGGTCGCTATGGGTCGGAACCAACTCGACGGCACTTCACAACAACAACAATGGACAATGAATGAGGAAGAACATAAAAAAATGGATACATTTGAATTATGGTGTTGGAGAAGAATATTGTAGATACCATGGACTGCCAGAATAGCAAAGAGGATTGCCAGAATGCTGCTTAGAAGTCGGGATGACGATGCTTTGTCTTTCATCCTTTGGATATGCTATCAGGAGGGACCAGTCTCTGGAGGAGGACATCGTGCTTGGCAAAGTGGAGGGTCAGTGAAAAAGAGGAAGACATCCAACAAGATGGATTGGCACAGTGGTAGCAGGAAGGGGCTGAAGTGTAACAAAATAAGTGTTTGTTCTGTTGTGCATAAGCTCACTATGAGTCAGAGCCAACTCAGTGGCATGTAACAACAACAACACCTAGTATAGGATGTGTCCTGAACCTAATCACCTCTGAGTTATGGAAAGAGCAGATTAGGCACACATAGACACACAAAGACATCACGTGAAGATCGCCACATCAAGGTAGCAAGGAATACCAGCCTACGTGGCATGCCCAGAATGGAGACTTGTAGCCTAGTGAAAATAGTTTGAGGAAATAAGTTTCTACAGTTTAAAGCTGCCCACATGTGGCACTTCTGTTATGTATTTTAAGTTCTCTTTGATCTCCACAAACTTTTCCTGGGTGACTTTATCTCTTCCCCCAACCCTACAACTAGTCACTGGTGAAATCAGATGGCAGAGAATACCACAAATAACCTGGAAGGAGACAAAATGGCGTGGAAGGGTGGTCTGAAGTGACTTTAAGGCAGATTGGGGCCGTTCTAGGAAAACATCCAGAACCTTCTGGCTGCCCAGACTATGGACCTAAAATGTTTACCCACCAAAGTCTCCCACCCTGGGCCAGGTAAGGACTCTGCTCTGTTGTCAATAGACCCTATCACCTACACCAGTGACCATCAAGTGGCATTGAAAACTTGTCCTAGGCACAATAGAACCGGACCTTGTCTACCTCATTTCTCTTCCCTTACCCTGCATCATGAACTTATTAGTTATTGTCCAGCCAGCTCTGACTCACGGAGACCCCGCGTACAACAGAACTGACTGTTGTCCTGTCCGGCACCATCTCTATGCTGTGGCTGTTACTGTCCAGTCAGCATTTTGACTCCATTACTTGCTGCCCAGTCCCGTACTGTCTGCATTATCATTGATATAATTGAGTCCATTATTGCAACAACTGTGTTGGTCCATCTCACTTTGGGTTTTCCTTCACCTTATCAACCATGATGACTCTTTTATGGGTGCTGTGGATAGGAGTCTGCTCATAGGATTTTCTTGGCTATAATGTTTATGGGAGCATATTGCCAAGTCTTTCTCCCATGGAGTCACTGATGGGTTCAAACTACCTACCTTTTGTTAGTTACTGAACATGTAACCATTGTGCCCCAGGGCACTACCACGATGTACGCTGAGTCGACTCAGACATTTGTCTTGAGTGTGCTCCCATCTTCCTTCCTGAGTCCTTCCGGGTCCTCGCCCAAGAACATCTCTTCTCATTGCCAAGACAACAGTCTTACCTTAGACTGACAGTCACCTCCTTACTTTTCTAACTGTCACCAGAACCCCGTCCACTCCAGCTTCTGCCTTTCTCCATCTCTTCCTGGGCCCCACCACCTGTGGAATCACATCTGTGATTGAGGGAACCCCTCAGGACCCACACATTCCAGTTCACTCTTCCCACTTCAGCTCCAGATATTCCCCAGACTCCCTGTGTTCTAGCTCTGGGGAACCGTTGAAGAGACTATACTCAGTGGGCTGCCATTGAGGTCAGCTAGTCCCCAGAAGGAGATGCTGGGATAGAGTTGAAAGCATGGGATGGGGGTTAGGCATGGTGGGAGTGACAGGAAGCAATGGCAGAGGGAAGCCTGAGACTATGAATCTAGGAAGCCCAACAGAGCAGAGGTGCTGGGCAGGAGCCATCTGGCCATGTGGCCATGTACTCAGCCATTGGCTCAGCACTCAGATGGTGGCCTACAGCCCATGTGGATCTGTACTGTGTGGCCGAGGTCATCAGCTGCCCACACCCTCTGAGGTTACTTCACCATTCCTGAATTTAAAGGTCCCTGACCCTCCACTATTGGGTCTAGTTGAGCACAGCCTGTAGCCTCTTCCTCGTGGTCTTCAGCCCACAAACAGTGGACATGTCCATGACAAACAAGTCCTGATACAGAACCAAACTCAGGGCCCAGCCGCAGGCTGCAAATGGATCCATGGGTTGATTTCAAATGATCCAAAAATAGCTCTCAAAGATCAAGTTGGTGTCTAGAAGCAAATGGTTGTGTGCCAGATCCATGCATGCCTCTGATTAGAGCCTCTCAGAGGACTAAAAGGGTTAATACATTCTGCTGTTGTTCAAGTCCATAATGTGACAACTCAGAAGAAAGACCTGGTCATCTATGTCCCCAAAAAATTAACCCCTGCAAACCCTTTGGAGCACAGTTCTACTCTGACGTGTCATGAGTCAACTTCATAGCAGCCAGCTTCCAAGAGGCGGAGATCCCAGCATTCTGCCTGGACCGGCCCACACACGTCCTCTCCATGGCTCTGAAGGCCTCCACTAATGTTGGGTGTCCTCCAGAGCTCAGAAAGCACTCACGTTTACCGCCCAGGGTCAAGTGATTTCACCAGCCAAGTGGGGCCTGAGTGTGGGGGTGGGGCGAACTCTCTAGGCTGTGGAGCAATTTATCCCGCAGGCACGGGGTCTCCTGGTGGCTGTGGCCTTGTCCACTCAATTCTGTGATTCCATGGTGAGAAAAGAAGGTGTCATATCAAACTTCCTGCCACCTCCCCTTAGTCAGAAGGTTCCTGAAGACAGGGAGTCATCCACTTCCTCTTGCTCCACACACTGGAAAGATGAAGGTTTGTCTTAGATAAGGCGGTGTAATAAACTGATTTCTTTCTCCTCCCCAAGGAAGCTAATAAATTCTGCAAGAGGAACAAAAGCCTTGAGAAGGAGAGTCAAGACAGAGGGGGTGAGGGGAAGGTCTAGAATGGAGTGATCTCCCTGGGACAAGAAAGCTTAGTCATGTGCAAATCAGTATCTTCTGTTTTAAATAAAACATTAGCATACTGTACCAGAATCACAGGACTTCTAGATCAGCAGGGAGAAAAGCTGGCCAGAGAGCACTGTCCTGTCCCCTCAGGCTGGGTGGGCAGTACATCCCTGGGCATCTGCGGAGCAGGGATGCTGACTCACCCCATCCCTGCATCCCAGATGCACCAGTCCTTCCCGATCATAACACCCTGAAGAATGCTCACACACTGGCTAGTCACCAAAGCATTGGTACAGGGCTGGGACCCAGGGCTGTCCTGGGGCTGGGGCCTGGACTCATTACCATGCTTCTTCCCCTGCCTTTAAGTGCCCAGGAATGGTAACATTGGAGAAGTCACAGGCAGACTTGATGGACAGATTATTCAAGAAATAGACGTACTCTGTCTCTGGGCTCTAGAAGAGATCAGACCAGCCACACTCCTCCCACACCTGTGTATTCTTCACCAGTGATTCTCCTCCACAGAGGGTCTTCAGACAACAGCCCGATCCAGCCAAGTGGGCTGCCCATGGGCACAGGTAGAAGCCCAGGAGCCTCAGCATCATCACTGTACCCTCACTGGAGAAAGTAGATGGTCTCAATCTCCAGGGTGGCCCAAAAGGTGTGTGGTAGACAGGAACTTAGTTATCTATTGTCACAGGGTTATGACCTTGTTGAGTCCCCTCTTCTGAGAAATTAACTTGCCTTGACTAGATTAAAGGATGTCTGGGGACCTCCCCACCCCCACCCCAACACACACTCTCTGCTTTTCTGACACCAAAGATCATGTAAAAGTTTTAAAATCCTGGGGATGATTAGGAGCTTTGTATTGGGCAACTAAGTGTCATCACCAACAACCTACCCCTTAACTGTCTGTCCATACCCAAATGGATCCAAAGACTCAAGGAACAGGGGGGATGAGACAGTATAATGGCAAAAGATCACATCCTCCTCCAGCTGTTCTCCCTTTCCCCTTACAGGCCCCTCAACTCACCCTACTTCATCACCCCACTTCTGCATCGTCCACCACCCAAGACCTGACACTCAGGCACTTCTGTGTGCATCAAAGAGGTGGTGACTGTCCTCAGAGTCCTGGCTTCATCAACTGTTTCATTTGACATTTTGAGCAAGTCACTCGTTCTCCTTGGAACTCAGCTTCCTCGTCTCTTAAAGGAGATCATCTCTAAGATTCTTCCCAATTCAGATAGAACATGAGTATGTGAGCCTCTTGTGAGTCTCCGGGTGTATTCCGTTCCCCTTTCTGTGTGTATTTCCTTTGCATTGTGACCTCTTCCACATGTGTCATCCTTCTTTGCATTCTGAACTTGGAGTCTTGTACTCTGTAGGTGCTGAGTATTTCTTAATGAAATTATTAGGCAGGCAAGAAGTGGTGGTTTGTAAGCTTGGTATACGTTGGGACACTGCAAAGTCCCATATTATACCTGCAATGTCTGACACAGAACATGAAGGATCATGTGAAATTAGTAACTATTTGATGAACTATGGTGAATAAATGAATCGATGAAAGAATCAACTGGTGAACCAATGGATGGATGGATAACTAAAAGTACTAGTGAGAAAACAGATGGATGGATGAAGGAGAGATCTATAGATGAATCAAGGAATGGCACTAAATGGATGAGAAAATGAATAAATGCATGGAGGGAGGGAGGGAAGGAGGGACATATGGAATAAAGGGTGACACCAAATGGACAAATGAGAAAATTAGTGAATGAATGAATGAATGAATGAATGAATGAATGAATGATGGATGGATGGATGGATGGGTGGATGGATGGATGTAGATGGACTTTATTCTTTTTGTTAAGCATTGTAGAATTGGTTTCTACCTATAGCAGCCCTGTATGGGGTTTCTGAGGAGTGGCGGGTAGGCTAGAACTGCCTACCTTGTGGTTCAAACTGACTTTGCTGTCCAGCACATTAACCCACAGTGCCACACCAGAATTCCATAGATGGACTAGTGAGTGAATAAATAGATGGGTGGAAGGATAGAATGAGGAAGGGATAGATGGACATATATACATGGGTCAATGGATGACTGAATGGACAAATGAACAAACAAATGGATGGATGGACAGATGAAAGAATGAATGTGTGGATGGATGGATGGATGGATGGATGGATGGATGGATGGATGGATGGATGGACTGTTGTTGGTAGAAGCTGTTGAGCCATTTCAGACTCATAGAGAGCCTATGAACAATGGAATGAAACACTGCCTGGTCCTGTACCATCTTTACAATTGTCATGTTTTAGCCCACTGTTGCTGCCACGGTATCAATCCATCTTGTTGGGGGACTTCCTCTTTTTTTCTGACCCTCTACTTTACAAAGCATGGTGTCCTTTTCCACAGAGCGGTCCCTCCTGATAACATGTACAAAGTATGTGAGATGAAAAGATGTACAATGCATGTGAGATGAAGTCTCAGTATTCTCACTTCTAAGGAGCATTCGGACTGTCCAAGACAGATTCGTTTGTTCCTGTGGAAGTCCATGGTAGTTTCAATATTCTTTGTCAGCACCATAATTGAAATGTATTGATTCTTCTACAGTCTTCTTTATTCACTGTCAAGTTTTCATACACATATGAGGTGATTGAAACTGTCATGGCTTGGGTCAAGGGAACCTTAGTCCTCAAAGTATAATCGGTGCTCTTTAGTGCTTTAAAGAGGTCTTTTATAGTAGATTTTCCTAATGCAGTATGTCATTTGATTTCATGACTATTGCTTTTATGCTGATGGTGGATCCAAGTAAAATGAAATCTTTGATCATTTTCATCTTTCTCCATTTGCCATGTTATTTTTGGGTCCAGTACAAGGATTTATTGTTTTCTTTATAATGAGGTGCAATTCATCAACTGAAGGTTATATTATTTGATATTATCAATAAGTAAATTCAAATCCTCTTTGTTTCCCACAAGTAAGATTGTGTCATGTGCATTACAGGTTGTTCATGAGTCTTCATGGAAGGACCGGGGGTGTGGTGGTAGCTGTGTGTCACTGAGTTGGTTAACTCATAGCTCTGGTAGCGTAGTGGTTATGAATCGGACTGTGAACCTGAAGGTCAGCAGTTCGAAACTACCAGCAGCTCTGCGGGAGAAAGATGAGGCTTTCTACTCCTGTAAAGATTTACACCCTCGGAAACCTTGTACAGGGTCGCTATGGGTCGGAACCGACTCGATGGCACTTAACAACAACAACAACAACACCCTGCATTGGTTTCCGAGGCTGTAAATCTTTACTAGAGCAGAAAGCCTCATCTTTCTCCCATGGAGCAACTAGTAGATTTGAACTTCTGATCTTGCAGTTAGCAGTCCATCTTATAATCTCCCATGCTACCAGAGCTCCTTATGCAGAGACGTTGTTGGTTGCTAACTGCCGTCGAGTCAGTTCTGACCCATAGCAATCCTCTATAGGGTTTCTGAGGAGTGACTAATGAGTTTGAACCACTGACCTTGCTGTTAAATCCAACTTTATAGTCCAGTGCATTAGCTCACAGTGCCACACCAGGAATGCATGGATGGATAGACTAGGATGAATGGATGGATGGATGGATACATACACAGATCAATGGATGACTGAATGAACAAATGAGCAAATAAATTGATGGATATCTAGCTGGTTAGATGGGTAGGTGGGTGAGTGGGTGGATGGATGGATAGATAGATGAATGATTGAATGTACTAGTGAACAAATAAAGGATGAGGGGGTGGATGGAGTTGAGCAAACGAATGAACGAGAAAATGAATGGATTGCTTTCCTCTGCAGATGAAATAAGCAGCAACGAAAAGATAGTTCTTTCAGCAGAAAGGCAGAAAGAAGTCTTCACTAATCACCTGGAGTAGAATCTGTCCCAATGTCTGGGGGGATAGAGGAAACGTGATTAAGGGCATAGATCTCTCCAGGTTGTTGCAGAGCAACAAGGAGCCCGCATCATGGGACCTGGTGGGGTTTGTGAGCAGAGGCATGTTCTCCCCAACAAGCTGCCTGAGGTCCACTTTTTACCATTCCATACTTCTGCACCCAGAACTGTCCACCCCCCACCAAGCATGGCTGCCATCAGCAGCATGTTGCCTGGTAATGGCCCATGAATCAAGCTAAGAAACTCAATGTGAAGCTAATAGCAAAATCTGGAGGGAAACCCACCTTTTGGGTATCCCTCTAAGTGAATGCTATGGATGGAAGCAGATGGAAGAATGAAATATATGTGGATTCCAGCCACCATCTGGTCGTAATTGATAGCCCATCTGATAGCAGGTTATTATTATTTCTCGGGCATCATCAAAGATGTGTGATTTATCTCCACACGCCATTTCTGGATTTGATGTGGAGACTTGCGCCGATTCCAATGCTGTTATCTCCAATGACCTATAATTCACCAATGACCTCTGGCCTCCTCAGCTGTGTTCACGGGCTTTCTCTAACAGGCATCGCTTTCTGTTTAGTTGGCTGATTAATTAAACTTGCTCTTCTTCTTCCCAGCTCCGCAGCCTTGGGTGATGCCTTCAAAGCCATAATTCACCACTGGTCCTCATTTGTCACATTTAACTCCGCAAACTTCCAAAAGACTGCAATTTCCATGCTACACTTAACAGTGCTTCTACCAAATTAATCCCCGTCGGTTTTTGTATTTTTTGCTTTGAATTTTATTGGATGGGAACAAAGCCTGTTTACCTAGTTTTCAGATATCTGCTTCTCTGGCTCAGCCACAAGTCAGGGCCATTGTATGAATTTTGTTCTGGCATTGGCCAACCATTTTCAGGGGTTCCAAAATCAGAAGAGGGAGAAGGAATTGAGGAAACCACCCAAACCATCTGTTAGGAGACATCCACAGCGGGCTCTCAAAAGGAAGGAAAGGGAGTAGGTTAGTTTATAAGACAACGACTTTTTTTTTTTTTTTTCCTAATTGCAAATGAAAAAGTAATTTTAGACAGTGGGGATTGCAGATAACAAAAATATCTCTGAGTTGCATAATGTCAGTATTAGGTAGTTTTGAGATTCATTAGTGGATGGTTTGGGGGACTCCAGAACTGAGGAGTGTATATGAATCAGACAGAATGAAATGAGTGATCTGTAGGAATAAGAAACAAAATCGTTCAACATCGGTTCCCTTCCAGCTCGTGGTGCCTCCCCCAGTGTCTGAGTAGAATCGCATTCCACAGGGTTTTCAGTGGCTGATTTTTAAGAGGTAGATCTCCAGGACTTTCTTCTGGGGCATTTCGAGAGGGATTCAGTCCTCCAGACTTTAATTAGAAGCTAAGCGTGTTAACTGCTCATACCACCAGGGACCCCTCTTCCTGGCTCCCAGAAAAAGCCTACCCTACTGAATGAAGTCATGATCAGAAGGGGCCTAGTCAGTGCAGGCTGAAGTGGAGACTCAAGCACCCTGGGATATATTATTTGATGCCTCCACAAACTAAACCTGGTAACACAAGAGTCCAAAGCCAGCAGCAAACCTGTGGAGGGCTAGGACATAGGGAAGAAGACCTAAGAGCTGGTACCTAAGACCTCCCCACAATAAGGGGCAGTGCTAACTAAGGGGATTTTGGGGCAAGGTCAGAGCAGGGGACATGGGCCTGCAACCTCCCAACCACCTCCTCTCACCACCACTCTGGGGCCATGCTTGGGCCCAACTCTGCAAAGAGCACTTGCTGGTCAGACCACCATCTGCAGTGCCTTCTGCAGTTCTCCCTCCATGCCCTCTAACCTCCTTACCTGCAGACCATGCATGAACATCCTGTTCCTTTCTGTCCTGGCCCCTCCCAAAGCTTGGAAGCTGAGTTATGCTAGTAGCCCACCCACTTTCCCTAGAAAAGTTCAGGGGTCCCCTTGCTGGATGCCAGCACCACACACTGTCTATATCCCCGCCTGACCATTTGGAACAGCAGCGTGAGGCTGTGCACAGAAAGCTCACAAGTATGTCTGGGAGCTGGGAGCTGTCTGTTGCAGGACTGACTGCAGTGCCTGCTGGGATAAAAGCCAGTGCATCTGCTTCCTGTATCCAAGCCAGAGGCATCTTCATCCCACAGGTGGGAGCTCACTGTCTAACTGGCCTGGACAGATGGGACTGGAATGGGGCGGCTGGAAGTGGACTTCTAGGATTCCTTCAGATTCCGAAGTGTCTGTGTTCAGAGTCTATGTGTCCTCACAGCAGCCTCCTAGCCCCACCCCACAACACACACTCTTGTTGGAAGGGAAGCGGGGCAGTTGGCCTGGGCAGAAGAGGACAGGGAGCGATACGGGGTTGGCAGGGTTTGCACCTGAGGGTCAGGGCTCCAGGTGATAAGCAGATAATTCCTGCTTTGTGAAGTCCAGGAGGACGGCAGCTTGGTGGCCTGTCAGCATCTGGGTACAGCTTTACTGGGCATGACTGGAGATCCCAGGAGGTCTCTGTCACCAGTCAGTTAGGCAAGACAGACAGGGACTGGTGCTCAGGCTGCCTCCAGCGAGGAGGACCACAGGGCCACATGGGGGAGATGAGCCTGGGCAGCCTCAGATCACAGCCATTTGCCTTCCATGTACCCTGCGTGTCCAGGCCTTCAGTACCTTGGTCCTGGTCTTCCAGCGGTGCTGCTGTAGAGCTGACTCTGAGGTCCTCCTTTGGATGCTGTGGGGCAGTGAGAGCCCAGTGTGGTCTAACTAGGTCCTCCCTGGGGCCAGAGGGAGCAACGTGTAGCAAAGCAAGTCCAGGAAGTTCTACGTACACAGGAGTCTCTGTTCAGTGTGTGTGTTCAAGACCCCCAAACTGTCCTCAAACTCAGCATCCTCCTGAACACAGCAGCGGCAGCTGCTGATTTGAGTGTGAATTTGAACTGAAGCTTCCATTGTCTCTGGTGTCCTTTCAGAACTTTGAAAAATCTACCCACGACCAATAAGTCAAGGGGCTCTGGTAGTATAGTGATTATGAATCGGGCTGAGACCTTCAAGGTCAGCAGTTCAAAACTACCAGCTGTTCCGTGGGAAAAAGATGAGGCTTTCTGCTCCTGTAAAGATTTACAGCCTCAGAAACCCTGTACAAGGTCGCTACGAGTTGGAACCAATTCCATGGCACATAACAACAACAACAACAACCCATAAGTCACCTTCCACTCACAACAACCCTATAGAACAGAGCAGAGCTGCCTTGCAGGGTTTCCAAAGCTGTAATCTTTTATGGAAACAAACTGCTGCGTTTTTCTCTCTCAGAACGGCTGATGGGTTTGAACCGCCAACATTTCTGCTAGTAGCGGAGATTTTTACCATTGCCCGGCTAGAGTTCCTTCCAGAACTCTCCAGTGGAATAAAAGGCTGTCAGCATGCCAGGACTTGGGGTGAGTGCTCCTTGGGAGACCCACAGCAGGGGTGGGGAGTGGCTTCTGATCTGGGGCTGCAGCTCCAAGACCCTCTGGATACAACACAGTTGCAGGCACAGGGCATTCTCAGACTTCTGGCCAGAATCCTGTCCCTGCTGACCAACTGGACAAAATCCGGCAGACCAGACTGAGCAGGCGCTGGGAGTTCAGGGAGGAGGTGCTGGACAGGATGTCCGACTCAGGGACACCGTCTAACCAACCTGAGCTGTGCACCTTGACCTGCTGGGTACCCTGCCCTGAAGCAGCTGCCTCACCTCTCAGTGGTTTCCCTTCTCCGTCGAAAGATGACGCCTTCCTGTTCTGACTGGAAACACAGAGAAGCGCTTCAGGATCGGATTGTGTTCTGCCCGGTCTGAATACCGCCCACCGCCACCACCATGGACATGATTCCGACTCACAGTGACCATGCAGAGGATTTCCATACATTTTTTATGGGAGCAGGTAGCCTCACCCGTCTCCCTCCAAGCAGCTGATGGATTTGAACTGCTGACATTTGTGGTCAGCAGTCCAACACCTAACCCAGTACACCAGCAGGACTCCTTTCTGTGACTGGAACCCACTGTCCAGTGGATTTCAAAGCACCACAACCCGAGGTGGATTCCCGAGGCTCTGCATCTTTATGGGAGCAGAAAACTCCTTGTTCTCCTTCATAGAGCTTGTTGTTATGAAGGGCCATCAACTAGGTTCCAACCCATAGTGACCCTGTGTAGGGTTTCCAAGGAATAGCTGGTGAGCTTGAACCGCCGACCTTGCAGTTCAAACTGCTTTGCAGTCTGGACCACAGCCCCAGAACTCATAGAGCTTGGTGGTGATGGTTATGTGCCGGGGAGTCAATTCTGACTCATAAAGACCCTGTATAGGGATTCCGAGGCTGTACATCTTTACGGGAGCCGAAAGCCTCATGTTTCTCCCTTGGAACAGCTGGTAGTTTCGAACTGCTGACCCTGAGGTTAGCAGCCCAATTTGTAACCACTCTCCTATCAGAGCTCCTTCATAGAGCTTGGTGGGGGTTGAAATGTGAAATGCTGTCCTGGCAGTTAGCAGCCCAACTCATAACCCACCACTCCACCAGGGCTGACTCCGCTCCACACAGTCATTTGAACGAGGCACACCGGGACACGGTTTATCCAAATGCCCTTTCTGTCTAGATTTCCTCATGTGTGGGGACAATTGGCTGCCTCCCTCCCTCCCTTTGAGGCCTAGCGTCTGGGCAGGGTAAGACCATTCTACATGAACATGGAGAGGGTGGAGGAGGGGGAGCCTGGAGGGCAGGGGCTTGGTGGATGGAAGAGGCTGGAAGCTTTCAGCCCCCCTGATTCCCTTCCTGCTCCCCCAGGCCTGCACTCACTGGTATACCCTTGGATGGACCTATCCACCGGGCCTCTTCTCTTGTGTAGTACCACAGAGCATTTTCTCCTAAAGCAATCTGTGTCAGGCCACTTTCCTCTGTGCTACACTCTGCTTTCCGCTGTGTTCCCATGAACCAGGATCTAAGTGTCTCTCAGTGTAGGTCCACCACCGCCTACACTGGGCTGTACCTTGATGTGGCCATTTATGTGGGATGGGCCCAGGTTTCCCCAAAGCTTTGATTTGCTTCCTCCCCACCTCTGTCCCAGTAGACACCCTTAATCCCTTTGCCCTTTGCTCCAAGATGGGTTTGGGCTGCTTTGCTGTTCTGCAGGGGGGCAGGGGCAGGAGCAGGAAGGCTCCATCTTCATGTGTAGGCATCTCCTTGCGACCACCAGAAAGTTTCTGTGACCTTAGTCAGTACGGAGCTTGCTGAAAGCCAGGGAGTGGGGATTCCCTCTGATGTGTCCGTTCCCAGGCCACTGCTACCCGCACAGAGACAGCTGGCCCCGGATGAGGGTCCAGGCTGCTGGTGCCACACAGGAGGTCCTCCAGCCTAGCCCACCATGCCCTCCATGGGGCTAAGCCCCAAGGGCATCCCTCCTGCCAACCAAGCCCAACAAGCCGTCTTCCCAGCAGCCAGGAACTAATAGGAATCATAAGTCACTGCTGTGGGCTGGCTGCAGGCTGGCTAACCATCAGCACCTGAGGGTGGGGGCATCCCTGGACAGGACAGTCCCACCTGCAGCTGAGGCAGTGGAAGAGTCATGGGCACACAGGTCTGCGCAGGGTGGGGGGGACAGAAAATGTGGGTCACTGTCGGCTGCAAGAAGTTGCCCCCTCCAATGCCCAGGTCCTCACCCCAAACCCACAAGGAGGGATTCCAAATGAGGAAGGGACAGCAATTATACCACGCCTCCTCCCCCAGCACTGGGATCCATCAGGATCCTCACAGCAGGGTGGCTGGTGGGGGGTGCCTCAGGGCCTGCCCCTGAATGGAAGAAGCATAGCCTTGTTGGTGGTCCAGGGGCCAGTGGTCAGCATAAGTCTCTTCACTTCCACGCACTCCCATTCCCACCCACCTTCCCTCAGAACCTTGCCCCAGGCCCCACATTCTGAGAGCTAGCGAGGCCTGGAGCGGTCAGTCTGGTGGAAGCTGGCAGCGGGCACCTGGTTGGGATGCCTAGATGAAGAAAGGGGAAGGGGTGACCGGAGCTGCACCACCCATCACATGTGTATCAGATACTTGACACTCTGAGCCCTCTTCTCTCCAAGTGATAGGCCCTATCCATTTGTTTTTAATGTGCTTGTAATGGGGCTTGAAATGAACACACATCTCCTTAGTTATTTCCCTTCTTCGTTCCCAGGCATACTCGGACATGCTGACCCTCAGGGACCTCAAGAACAGGGGCAGAGTTGGTGGGCATCAGCTATGCCGGAAGCTCTGTGATGCAGGCCCTACACCCCAAAATTCACCTGGAGCCCCAGCTCAGGGCTGCCCCATTCCTCAGACTCCATTGACACCATCTCTGTCACCACCTGCATCTGAGGCAGTGGAAGAGTCATGGACACACAGGTCTGCGCAGGGTGGGGGGACAGAAAATGTGGGTCATTGTCGGCTGCAAGAAGTTGCCCCCTCCCATGCCCAGGTCCTCACCCCAAACCCACCCGCTGTGTGGGTCCTTCCGAACCTCACAATTACCCATCTGTATTCCTCCTTTAATTGGGAAGCCTCTCCCAATTCCCAAAGCCCAGCTCTGTCCTCTGACTCTGGCAGAACTGATATGTGGTCAGCCAGACCACAAGTGACCACAGGGCCCTGAGTGTGACCTTGGGGAGGTCCAGAGTGGTTCAAGCCTGCCCTCATAACTGCTCCCTGTGTCGTTCCAGCAGATAGGGGTCCCCCTTCCCAAGCACCGTCCCTAGCCCCCCAAATTGTTGGTACCCATGTCCCTAAACAGAGAAGCCAGAAAGGGCTGGGGGTGGTGTCAGATGTTAGTCTCTCCTGGGACCACAGGATTATAAGAATGGAGGCCCCGGGGTAGGTAAAGCACCACAAAGCCCCGAACTGCTCCCCTACAACACCTCCACCAGGCAGAGCCCTCCATGGGCCTGTGAGTGTGACTTTCAGAACAAGGTTTAAAGACAGGAACGTGGAGTCTCCGTGTGCTCCTCTGTCTGGGGCTCAGCCTGCAGACAATCTGATAGCAGAACAGCCACATGCAGCAAATACTCTTCCTCCCAGCTGGGCCACTCAGGCCACGTAGGGTGAGACACAGTCGGCAAGTTCTGGGAAGAATGCAAAACAGTGATTTGTTCTTGTTCTGGACCCCACGCAACAAGCTATACAGAAATGCAGAAAGCGATTTTCATAAATTCTTTATGCTATTTACTTAGAGCCTGTGTTTATTAAACCGGTTGGATTCCAAAAACGCCATGTAGATTTCTCTCTCAAAAAAGTAAGTTTTATTTCTACAGCTGATTATAAATTAAAAATAGGGCTTAGATATACTCAGCAAATTTCACCACTGTCCATTTGAATGATGTATGGGTTAGAAGCAGACACTATTCATTAGCGGAGAAGACACATACAGGCACACCCACATACACAGGCACATCTATACACACTTGTATATGACTGTGCACACACATGTATACATGTGCACACATATGCACATACAATGCACATGTAGATTTATGTATGTGCTTGCACGGTACATGTGTATTGTGCACATGCATATACACACGTGTGGTTGCTGTTAAATGTAGCCAAGTTGGTTCTGACTCATAGTGACCCTGTATAGCTTTATGAAGAGTGACTGGTGGATTTGAACCACCAATCTTGTGGTTGGCAGTCCAGTGCTCATCTTACAGTGCCACACCAGGACTCCTGCACATGTGCACACACACACACACACACACACACACACA